>NC_056661.1:38471263-38788942 GCF_018350195.1 Panthera tigris | reverse complement strand
CTTATGTGGAAAAAATACACATTTTCTAATCCGCTCCTTTGCATCAGTTCCACATGAGCAGATTTGACTCAAAACCAGCGTACAACTAGGATACAGCATCTCCTTGCTTACTTGCTCAAGGTTTTAGCTGGGAATTAACAAATTTATATTTGAAGTTTGTTCTTCTGTAGATGCACATGCCTAACACTCTCCTCCAAAGAATGTACAAGAATAACACATTTGACTGGTGTGGATGGCAGGTGAAAAAGAATTACTGGTGTAGTGTAGGCCCTTCCGTGTATTCACGGCCAATTCTGGATTATCCCAGCACAGATGGATCCTGCAAAATCCCTCTTCTGCTTCTTACTGGTGACCTTTAACTATTTGTGTTTGCAAATGCTTCCACCAGGGATTGGAAAGGAGAAGAGCAGAGAAGATGGGATGTGGTTTCTTGACCAGTGTTAGGTGTCCTGGTAAAGAGTTTAGGGGTTTTCATGGGAGACCGTGGGATTCTCCCTGGGTTGAGGCACCCTGGGATTCCCAGACTTTAGCCTTGGATGGCAACAATCAGAAGGGAAGCAAACTGGCACAATGCAAAGGAGCTTAGCTTGGAATTTGTTGAATTGGGTTGAAATCCCATTTAGCTTGTGCCTCAAGCGAGTTACTCTTCCTCTCTGAGCCCCAGTTTCCTCATCTACAGAAGGGAAGAAGACAGAGCTTCTCCAAAGCCAATAACATATTTAAGCACCCAGCTCAGCACTTTGCTCATGGAGAGAGCTATTAAATGGTACTTCGACTAGTTGACTACATTCATACGTCCACATGGTAAAGGGAGGTAAAGAGACTCAACTGATCCGATGAAACTTTTGCACTCTCCTCTTGATACATTGGTCCGGCTTGAGTTGTTTGAGGCCCTCCAAATTGGTGGCCACACCAGCCTAAACTTACTAGTCTCATAACTGCTTGTTTCCTGATCTACCTCCTTACGCCACGGTGGGACAAACAAATTCGCCTTCTTCACTGGAGCTCTGCGGACCTGACTTCTGGGTCGTTTGCCGTGAACCAATTAAAAACCTGAATGAATCTCCCAGTTGATTATTTTCTCAGGACATTATTGCCGTTGTTACTCAGGAATACTTAAGAAGGAAATTCGGCTAATGAAAATGTTTTCCAGTCTGGACAACTTGTTGTTGAGACATAAGCTCTGTGTTATGCTCTGTGGATTGTCGGCACTCAGACTTCTCATTGGAGGAGGCCCAGAGGAGGGTCCCTGGAGTTCCTTGTATTACACACATATGCTTTTAATGCTGGAGGCCTTAAGAAAGTTGATAGGCGTCAGTAGAGATGAGATAAGGATTGTATGGGATATGGACTCGTTCACTCAGTAAGTATTTATTGAACAGCTATGATGTGCGGCTAGGCACTGAGGATACAAAAGTAAACAAGACAAGACATCATCCGTTCTTCGTGGAGCTTATAGTTGAGTGGATTGGTACATACCGTTACAACTTCGGAAGTACTAGACCTTCAGAAAGGCAGGAAGTAGATCTCAAACATGTTTGAGCTCCACATACTGACACAACACTGTGAACTCAATGCAGGCTGGGTGAAGGAATGCTTAAGTATCGTCCCAAGCAGAGTTGGTTTTTGTGCTTAAGTTAAAATATCCTCAGATTTCTGAAGCTGCATGTTTTTACCAATCTCGTTATTGTTGTAAAATTCTCTAATAATTGTTTTGACACCAACTTTAGTAACCACAAAGACTGTTTATAATTTGTTGGTGCTTTTCAAACAGCTTTAAAAGCCAAGCAAACCCTGGACTTTCGCTTGGTTAAGTCACTGTGTCTTTATGTATATACCTGAGGGGTAACCACCATAAAAAGACCCATGCAGCAACATGTTCAATATGGGGATTCTAACACTGTGGAATGTCTAAAGATTGCTTGCTCTGTAATGTTTAAAAGCCCTGTAATTCCTTGTAAAGCATATATAGCATCTGAACAAGAAATATGACACTAAGTCTTGGATTAAATAATATCTTGGGGCCACTGCCTTCTGCATTTTCAGCAGTTCGGCAACTCCACTAAGTGCAGGTTAACAAGACCAGAGCATCGTAAACGAGCATCTGTCCCATGACCCAGTTGGAGACCCCTTCCGATTATTCATTCCAGAAGCACGTGCTGACACTGAGTTCAGCCCTCTCGAGTCTCCCACTCGAAGTGGTCTTTTAAGATTGGCGGGAGGTCAGAGTCTCCCACCCCCAAGCTTTGTGCCGCGGCTAAATGTCGCCTGGGCCTTCCTTGCTTTGGATAGCTCTATTTTCAGAATTGAAGTCAACAAGGGGAGACTGGACGGGGAGCAGTCCAGCTCGGAACACTTGTGCGGCAAAGGGTTTTATTGTTGTTGTTTTAGAGTGTTTTAAATGAGAGCAGGCAGCCCTGCACAGAGGAACTTGTTCGGTTGGGCACTTGCTGCCGTTGCGCCCGCCGGCCCGGGTCTTTGCAGGCCGAGTTCAGCCTTTCCACTTCAAAGGCCTGGCTCTGAGTGGATCACACATTTTCCTTGATGACAAATTAATCAAACTTGATTTCTTGGATGAGATGGATACAAAAGAACTACAACTCCCCAAGGCCTGAAAGTCAATACGGCCCTTCTGGCTCTGATTACAGCAACAAAAGGATGTCTGAGAGCCATCTTCCTCCCCGCTCGGGCTGTGGGACGGGGCTGAAAGCAGCCGGCTTGTAAAGGAGAAAGGCCTTATTAAAACACATTTCAGCTGCGACCAAGTGCCCAGCGAGCCTTCCTGACAGAGAAAATTACTTTTTAGTAGATGCTCACCTTTTTCCCAAGAGCAGAGTTTCCGCTTAGGAGAATAAGAAGAGGTTGTATATTAGCAGTCTGAAATGTTTATAGATCTCCCTTTTATGTTTCTGTTGGGAAGGTAAGGTTTAAAAAAAAAAAAGAAGGAAAAAAAAAAAAGAAAGGAATCAGCCTGTGATATCTGGCAACCGTTAGGGATAGGTGGAGTTTGGGTGAGGAAATTTACTTGTCCCTGGTTAAAAAGCAAATTCCCGGTTCTGGGGGAATTGGATACCCTTTTTTAATTTTTTTTTTTTTTTTTTGGATTTTTTTAATGTTTGTTTATCTTTGAGAGGGAGAGACAGAGCGTGAGCGGGGGAGGGGCAGAGAGAGAGGGAGACGCAAAATCCGAAGCAGGCTCCAGGCTCCGAGCTGTCAGCACAGAGCCTTACGCGCGACTCGAACCCACGAAGGGTGAGATCATGACCTGCACTGAAGTCGGACGCTTCACCACCTGAGCCACCGAGGCGCCGTGGGAAGTGTGTACCTTTAAGGCAGGCCTGGGACGAGGCAAAGAATGGATTCAAAATGCAACTGCCGTGGGTCTGCTCCGGCAACCCACTCATGCGAGAGAGCGAAATAAGCCTTCTGCTAAATCGGGGAGCGCAGGATTTCGATGTAAACCTTCTTAGCAGCTTTGTCATCCGCCTGTTCTGCGGAGCATCCAAGGACACCGCTCGCATCCCTCTTGTGATCACTGTGCGTTCTATATTTAGAAGAATTGCTGTTGCACAAAATATGGTCCCCTGACTGTCCTGGGCGTGCTTTACGCCTTTCCCAAAAAGACTTCAAAAAATGAAAGGTTCATACCTTTATATCACAATTTTGGAAAGAAGAACCCAAAGGGTTTTTTTTTTTCCCCCTTTAATATGGAGGCAAAACACACACATCCACATATTTCCTATTTTATTTGTAGGATCTCCTTCCACGCAGCCGCACCACCACCATCCGGTGACTAAGGGTTGATAACATGTGCGCGGTGAAGTGGGGTCACACAAGCTCATCTCTCATTTCTGACACTTGGTTTGAAGATCTTTCCTCCAAGTATCTGTGTGATCCTGACAGGCAGTTTTCAGAAGTTTGTGGCATTCCAGGACCCTTAATAATTTAAAGCTGTAGTTGAGATTCCAGCCATGAGCAAAGTATACCATGGTTCTGCCCCCACACACCCCCACCCCCGCCTTGCGCAGTCTCCAGTGCTGACCCCACTGCTCTCTGACATGTGTGTGCACCAAGCTGCGGCCAGCCACGCCCCTCGTGTCCCCAGCCTCCCGCCTCCGTCCCTGCCTGCTCACCCCTCCCCAGTCTCTGAGCCTGTGCCAAGGCCCCCTCCTCCAGGAAGCCAGTCCTGAGCTTTCCAGCCAGACAGGAGCCCTCCTTCTTGCAACATTGGAGGCCCTCACATGTTCTCTTAGCCCCTCTGTGGCACTTGGCACATTGGCCTACGTGTTCATTTGTGAGTGTGGCACTAACTCGGGAGCTCCCAGGCCTAACACACCCACCTCACGTGGGTCTTTCACACGGAGGCTCTGCTGCTTGTTGAATAAGGAGCCTCATTGCCACAAGCCCATCAGAGAAGCCTTTTAGGGGGCTGGGGAGCTGTTTTGGTGGTTGCAAAGAGCACCGCCATTTGCGTGAGAAGCCTAGCTCCCACCACCCTCCATGCCAGCCCGCTGCTTTCCTGACCTTGCACGCGGCTGCCTGACTTTTCTGAACTTCAGTTTCTTCATCTGGGTGGCAGAGTGAATGCTCCCGCCACTGGGTAGGAAGATGAAATGAGAGAATATGTGTTAAGGCCCTTTGTAGCCGCTAGGTTCTGTCCATGTGTAGGTCTGGGTAGTCATACTAATATCATAGTATTCTGGTCAAGGTAAGCCTAGTTGTGTTGTGTGTTTTTTTTCTTAGATACACAGCAGGCTGTTTTAAAATCACATTCTCTCTCTCTCTCTCAAAAATGAATACATTAAAAAAAGAGGGGGCACCTGGGTGGCTCAGTCAGTTAAGTGTCCAACTTCAGCATGGGTCATGATCTCGCGGTTTGTGGGTCTGAGTCCCGCGTCGGACTCTGTGCTGACAGCTCAGAGCCTGGGGCCTGCTTCGGATTCTGTGTCTCCTCCTCTCTCTGCCCCTCCCTGCTCACTCTCTCTCTCTCTCTCTTTCTCTCTCAAAAATAAACAAACAAAAAAAAATAACTTTCTAGGGACGCCTGGGTGGCTCAATCAGTTAAGTGTCTGACTCTTGATCTCAGTTCAGATCTTGATCTCAGGGTCGTGAGTTCAAGCCCTTCACTGGGCATGACGCTTACTTTAAAAAAACAAAAACACACACATTCTAAAGTAGAGTGCAGAAGCGTTTTGTGTCTATGAAACTCCTTTTTTCAGGATAGAAGTGATACTTATTTTAACAAATGCAAACATTGATAGCCAGCCCATCCCCTCCAAATCATCTCCCTCCCCCCCAACCCCCTCCCACCACTGTCACTGAAAACTTCTTTTTTTTTTTTTTTTTAATTTTTTTTTCAACGTTTTTTATTTATTTTTGGGACAGAGAGAGACAGAGCATGAACGGGGGAGGGGCAGAGAGAGAGGGAGACACAGAATCGGAAACAGGCTCCAGGCTCCGAGCCATCAGCCCAGAGCCTGACGCGGGGCTCGAACTCACGGACCGCGAGATCGTGACCTGGCTGAAGTCGGACGCTTAACCGACTGCGCCACCCAGGCGCCCCTGAAAACTTCTTTTATACTGAAATGATACCAGTGGGAAATCACGGTGTTCGTAGAGGCCTTAAGATAGACGAGAAAGTGGGGCTGCTCAGGGCCAGGGCAAGGCTGAGAGGGATGCCGCACGAGAGATGTCCAGCCAGTGAGGAGACACTAAATAGGAAAAAGGAGAGACTGTGGAAGAGTCAGCCTTGTGAAGAAGCCTGGCCTTACTCAGGGGGCGCTACTTAAGTCACTTATCAGCATCACCTGTCTCCTCCCACGTTGGGAGATTCTTTAAAGGAAACATAGCCAGGATGCAACTCCGCACCGGGAGCTGAGGTCTGAGCTCACCAGAGCTCCCACTGACTTTCTAGAGTTCGGACATGCCCCGCTAGGTAACTACGTAGCACTCACCTCGATCAACACATTTGTATTATTTTCACACCGAGATACACAGATTGTTGGTCCTGGAGAAACTTCCGTGAAGGTTTGTGGTTTTAAATCTAATGATTTTTCTTGTCGGTGTTATATCTCGTTCTCAAGAATGGTTTAGGCCTCTTGTGTTTATGTAACTGAATTGTCGCCACCGTGACCAGAGTTGGGCACTGTTAATATTTTTCTACTGAACGTTTTGCTAGCATTTGAGTATGTGTCAAATTCCAGGAGCGTAAAAATGGGAGTTGCCTTGGTCTTTTTTGTTCCGCTAAAAATGTCTGTTATGGCTCTTGGTTCACGTGGAACTCTCTGAGAGGGTAGTCCTAGGATGTCACTCAAGTAAGACCTAAGATAGGAGAGGTCAGAGTTTTGTTAGGACTTAAAGGGAGCGTGTTCCCTGGTGTTAGCTGGCAGAGGAGATAATTTCTGCCTTGCAAGAGGGGTCAGTGACTGCTGCTGATACTTTACGTTGTTCTAACCAATCTCCATACAGGTTCACACATCCAGTTGTATGTTTCCTTTTTACAACACAGAATGGACATCTCACGTGGTGCAGACAAAAACACGTAATTAGTTCGTAGATTGAATTGTTGGAGAACAAAGTGTGTTTATCTGTGACGTAATAGAGGTTTTAAAAGGGAGAGCTAATAGAAGTCTGTTATAGTGACAGGCTTCTTACCTCCAATTCTCGTAGATGCTCTCTTCATTGTATGAAGAAAAGTGAAAAGTGTCTATGTCTTTCAAAGTTGTAAAAATTCTAAGGTTTATTTTTGGCAGAGTAGATAAATAAAGCACCCGGCCCATCAGATTCTTTGGACGTCACTACCCACTGCACTACCTATGTGCCACCTGCCAGTGTCAACCTTTATAAGCAGCCAGTGTGGTGTTTACTGAACCCTGTGGGCCACCTTCCAGGTCACTGGCTGGGGTCATCAAACAATGAGACCAGCTGCACCTCGGGGACTCGTCGTTAAGGGTTTGCTAGACTGAGGCTCCATGACGGCCCAGAGCAAAGTGGGAGAGTCCTCTCTTTCAGTTGGCCAGGTCGTGAGATTCCCGTGTCTTGAGCGCAAGACTCCAGCCAGACTGGAAACCCTCTCCCAGGGCTGACGTTTGAGATTTCCAAGACCCAGGACAAGTGAGATTCTCTGGGGTGGGTCAGTCACATAATCCACTTTCCCGAACACACGGCCCAATGCTGAGTCTTTCTCAGCTGCACCCGCCAGAAGCAAACAGGTGTGAACTTTAAGATAAACCTCCATCTATGTTTGGATATGAATGGACACCCTAAATCTGCGTGAGTCATCTGTTGAGGGTTCAAAAGCAGCCTAAGAAGCAGTCACCAACCTGAGTTGGGCCCCCATCTGGTGATGCTCCCTTATTTCAGGGCTTTGATGCTCAGAGGCCAAAGGTTCCTCGCCCAAGGTCACAGAACTGGTGAGCTGTGGTGCAAAATCTCAGTTTCCCTAACTCTACGTCCAGTTTCCTTTTCGTGTGCGACAATAATTTTACGGTTGTTTGAATAATGCTTCCCCGGACTCTACTCCGCCTTTATTTTCATAGCTCAGTTTATTCCATGATCCAGGGTGTCAGTGAGATAATTTTGTTTACGTGTCTTAGGAGATTAGAAAAATACCAAAGCAATGTCAGCAGCATATAACATTAGGGGTCCAGTAAGACGGGCCCCACAGGTGCTCTTGCCTTAGGGCTATTTCATTGCACGTGACAGAAAAACCAAGTGAGAATGTGGTGACTCACCTGACCGAAGAGTCGTGGAGTATGGTGGCTTCAAGCGGAGTGTGATCCAGCAGACCTAATCTCGTGGTTCTCTCTGTGCTGTCTTCATTCCCCAGCTCTCAACCTGCATCCGCCCAGTTTTCGGAGGAAGACTGGGCCTGTCTCTTCCTCCACCTCTCAGAATTCCCAGGAAGTCCCAACATTGTACACCACTGGGTCTAACTGGCTCTCATTCTTATTCATGAGCCAGTGATGGTGGCCCGGGGATGCGAGTGCCCTGCCAGGCCAGGCCTAAGTCATCTACCCATCGCTGCAGTTTGAGTGAAACCATGGAGATGGGCCCCAGAAAAGGGGGACGTTGACACGGACTGACAAACTCAGGAACCTCCACTATGGCGTCACGTCCCAGTAGCTGGATGACCTAAGCGAAGTACATCACTGCCGTTGTATGGTTTTTTCAGCCGGAGACTGGAGGTGATGTTGGCACTGTTGTCATTTTGTGTAGTGTCCTAAGCTTTGTATGTAGTCAGGTTCTATACGTGTTGCCTTGGAAAACGCTCACAAGCCAATGGTCATACTGTGGTTCCCCCAGTGGATGATGCCCCAATGCCTTGACTAGACTGTTCGGGTCTAAGTCTCCAGTCTTTCCTCCATTCACTGCTGTTATCCCTCCTCCCTGCTCCTCCCTGGAGGTGAGTGACCTCCCCAGGGTGCCATTGCAGTCCACCTGTCCTTGCCTCTCCCCACCTGAGAGTGCCCTCCTCTGTTCTCTCTTGGGACCTGAACCTGCCCGAGTGTGGCAGTAACACACTGGGTTGTGACAGCCTGTCTGTCCTTCCCACTAGAGCTGGTGAGGACAGACACCATGATTGACACTTCATGTGACACGCCTGGCTGATAGCAAGCATGCAAAGGCTCTTTGGTGTATAAATCAACCAGGGAGGAATGGTGGGCTGGCAGGGTGTCTCCCGGGTGAGGGCCTGGTTGGCCATGTGTGTCTGGTGACCCAGTGGATGAGGGCGCTTCACTTTGACCATGTGGTTTGAGTCATCGCTTCCAAATCTGGGCCACTCCCTTGCAGAGCATCCTACTGAGTGCACTGGGCACACACAGCCCAGGACCATCCCCCCGACTGGAAAACCATCCAGGCCCTACTGGATAGTGTGGGAGCAGTCACTTTAATGTTTATTTCCTTTTGAGAGAGAGAGAAAGGGGGGGGAGGGGCAGAGAGAGAGAGAGGGAGATACAGAATTTGAAGCAGGCTCCAGGCTCTGAGCTGTCCCCACAGAGCCTGACACGGGGCTCGAATGCACGGACTGTGAGATCATGACCTGAGCTGAAGTCAGACGCTTAACCGACTGAACCAGGTGCCCCTGGCTGTGCAGACTCTTCACACTCCTTATCTAGATCGTAGACAACATAATAGGTTTGTAACTAATTCTTACTTTTAAAGAATGAACTGCTTCTCGAATCAAAATGCCTATTTTAATCCCCCAAAGAACTTTGCTCTATGTAAAGATGTACTTTGTGGCTTAGAGCTTTAGAGCTCCTCTAAGTCAAAATGCCCCTGACTGCATGGTAAGGGAAACTTGCTTTGGGAGACTCAAAAATGCAAACGAAACACAAACTTGGAAATCACACAAGGAGCCATTAGACCCATCCTCTGCCTGTTGCCCCTGCCCCTCCAAAGTAGGAGGGACTCCTGTTCCCACCTTCCATTCGGGGTGGGGGGTGCGGGGAGGGTATTGGCACTAGTGAGGCATTTGCTAGAATTCCTTCTAGTCAAGTTCGGTTTTGATGTTTCATGGATTAGTACCTAAGAAATGCCTCCTCGCCCTAAGTGTTAAGGTGAAACTGAAGGAATAGAGCCCAGGTGCAAGTGTGTGCCATCCGTCTGAGTAAGGAACATCCAGCAACTGTGTTCATCAGGCTCAGCCTGCAAGCCGTCTTCCCTCTCTTTCTGACCCCAAATTTTCTTTTGTGGAGCCAGTCTGTCTCTTACTGAAGTATTTCCCATGTGTTTGCTAAAGGGAAATCACCACCAAGACATCTGCAAAGTCTCCAGGCTTTGAAGTACCCACAGGAACTCGGCAAAGAGAAATGCAGTTACTTTGTGTCTCCCGGGTGGGTGGAAGGATGGTGTGTTTTCTTTTATAGCAGCGGGCGGCGTATTCAGGGTGCTGGCACCACCGGAAATGAAGCCATCTTTATTCTTGTCCTACCTGCGACAAGAACTTTTTCATTGATTTTTTTTTTATTCCCCCCTCCCCCCCCCGAAGGAATGGAAAACAGACGTACATACAGAAAAAGATGGTTTCATTTGCCCTTGTCCAAATGAAGATTCAGATGTTAATGTGTTTTTTTTTTAATTTTTAAAAAATGTTCATTTATTTTTGAGAGAGAGAGAGAGAGAGAGACTGAGTGCTAGCAGGGGAGAGTCAGAGAGAGAGAGGGAGACACAGAAGCCAAAACAGGCTCCGGGTTCTGAGCTATCAGTACAGAACCTGAAGCGGGGCTCGAACCTAGGAATGGCAAGACCATGACCTGAGCCGAAGTCGGACACTTGACCTATGGAACCACCCAGGCGCCCCAGATGCTAATGTGTTTTTTAAAGTGTGTGTTTCTGAATAAATAACGCCTTAAATAGATGTAGTATTTACGAATGTACCAAGCACATGTGTGTACCTTAGCTCAAGTCCCCTGTTCCACTTGTTGTTCAGCTCTTACCATTATTCTCCAGATGAGTTGACTGAGCAAAAATGGCAGAATTACTCAGCATCGTTTAGCCAGTGAGTGGCAGACCCAAGGCCCATCCGATTCCAGAGGGAGTGCTTCCCAGCTTAGAGACGCTTCTTCCAGCTGACTGGAGGACAGTGGCCTGACACTGAACGAATTTCCTTCCATGTCACCCTCACATTATAGACTAATCTCCTTCCACACGCGTGGAGGCCAGTGTTCATGGTTCTACAGACAAAATAGAAGCCCGAAATGAAGCCATAATCGTAACACAATTAAAATAACATTTATCAAGTACGGATTCTATGCCCGGTTCTGTTATAAATTATGAGTATGAATTTACTTAATTCTCGCGAGAACCTACCTTCTCCAGGTGGGATGAAGTGACTTGGCCGAGGTCACTGAACTGGAAAGTGGGGGGCCAGGAGTCAAATGCACAGTCTGACAGCAGACTCGTCTTCTAAAACCGCCTCTGCATACTCACTGAGCTCTTGCTTATGCTGGACCCTTGAGGGCATCATCTTAATTGAATCGCCACTCCATTCAGTGTGGTTAAGTGACCTGCCCAAAGTCCGAGGATTTAGCAAGTGTTGGAGCCAAGATATGAACCAAGCCGTCTGCCTCCCAAGCCCAGTCTTGGACCCTCTCAGTTCATTCGGTGCCTAAATATGCCATTTACAAGGCCATACACAGAAGTGCCTTGTGAATACCACTGCCAACAAGCTCCCTGGGTGTTGGATTCCAGAGGCTGTGCTACTCCATGAAGGAGGGTGTAATGAAGGCTCACTACGCCATATCTCACTGACGTATCGCTCTGAGGCATTTGACAGATGGGGAAACTGAGGCCCGGAGAGGCCAAAGTCTTGGAGGGCCCTGGCCTAGGCAGTTGGGCGCTTCAGAGGACACTGAATTCGGCAGGGGAGGACTGTCTCGGAGAATGGGATTGGGAGCCCCGTTTCCATTTCTGCGCCATCCCCGTATTCCTCCAGGCCCTTGAACCTCTCTCTGCTTCTCCTCTCTCCTCGAGAAACGCAGAGAAACTGCCACCCACCGTCTTCACAGGAATTTTGCAAAGATTAATTGGATAATTTCAGAATAGTTCTTTGAGCTGTTTGAAGGAAAGGTGCCATCTAGAAGAACAAAGTAAAATAACAATAATAATTACTATATTTAAATGTATTTATGAAAATCTCTCTGGGGGCAATTAAGGGGAGACCAGCTTGTACTTGTGGGAAACTCACAAGTTGATGAAATGCCCGTGTCCCTGCCCGTCCCCCACGGTCCCGCCGGCTCGCTGGCGGGATGACAGTGTGGCAGTGCTGGGACTGAAGTATAGGCACAAGAGGGTGGGAGCTTCCGAGCCAGAGCCACCCGTCCTGCGGTCCCAAAATAACTTGGCCGCCCATCTGGGGCCTGCGGGAGACAGCACCTGTCATGACCCCGGGCTGGTGACCGCAGAGTGCTCACGCAGCTCTTTCCAAAAACTCCACTCCCTTGTCATCCGCAGTGCAGAACTTAGTCTTCAGGCTTCAGCGTCTGTCCCATAATTAATTGCTGCCCATTTACCACAGGGACAGAAAATTCCTACTGCCTCAGCCGGGTGCCTCGAAGGACCGCTCTCACATCTGCTATGGAACCTGTGTTTGTATTTAGCGGTGGGCCTGGCAGATAATGAGGTTTTGATGCCACAGAGCTATTTAAGCGAGTTTATTCTAGGCTCTCAGGATCCCTCGTCTGCTAACATCTGGTCTATTCAGACGTCGCCCTCTCTCCGTTCGGAGGGCCTGGGTTTGGTGGGCAAGATGTTCTCTTTTACAATCGACTTGCCTTTGATCTTTAAGACTGGCTTTCCTGCTTAAACACCTGGCCGTGCTTAGCCTCTGTGGCAATCCTGCACTCCTGCACAGTGTTGCTTTTCTTTTTATACACAGATGGCCATCACGCTGTGTGCAACTGCAGCCACAGCCTGCTCATCATCTGAGAACAGAGTTTTTTTTTCCCCCTCCAGCCGATTCAGACAGGCTAACCTCTTAGGCGAGCGCTCACTCGGGCACCTTCCCATCTCTTCCAACTTCATTTTCTGCTCGGCACCAACCCCCACCGGCTCTCATCCACCACGTGTGAGCACAGGCTGGGCCCCCCAGCAGCAGAGCCCCTCCAACGGCGTTGTGCATACGAATCGTCTGGGTATCCCATTAAAATATAGAGTGTGATCCGTCAGACAGGGTGGGTCTCAGACTCTGATTTCGGACGGGCTCCCAGGGGATGCTGATGTTGGCCCATGAACCACATGTTGAATAGGAAAATCTTAGCTTACTTTTCTGGAATCATCCCCACTCCGGCCTCCCCCTAAAATGGTTCCTATTTCTTTCCTTCGCTCTTAACAAAACTTGACCACCTTCCCATAGAAGCACTCTCTCGTCCCCAGGTGACTATTTCATACTCAAGTGCTAACAGCTGATAGAGAAATAGATTAAAGAATTAGAAGAGAGCAAATACAGGATCCATGTTGTAACCACTGTATGACGATCACGTGTCCACTCGCGGAGCCATTTTTGTTTTTAATCCATCTTGACCATGTTCTACCTTGATGAAAGCTTTTAAAGTAATAATTTTATTGACTATATGAAATCACGTGTAGAAGCTTTGTGTACGTATCCTCCTCGTACCCTCCGAGAATACAGAGAACCACAAAGGTACAACTCGGTACTTATTCAGAGTACCCAAACATAAGGAGAACATCTTGTCTACTTGTGGTGGAGAAGACTAGCTGTGTACCTGTCCAGCTCCGTTCTGTAGCTGAGACCACTTTTTTCCAGTCTGGAGAAAAGCAGTTGCCCTGTAATAAGTCTGATAACATAACTAAAACGTTGTCCTCATGACTGAGTGTACTCTTGCCTTTTAACAAATCCTCAGGGGTGACATTCAAGATGAGGCTGGGCATCTAAAATCTAGCTGATGTTGGGGTGCCTGGGTGGCTCAGTCAGTTAAGCGTCAGACTTCCGCTCAAGTCATGGTCTCGCAGTCTGTGAGTTCAAGCCCCATATCCGGCTCTGTCTGTGCTGACGGCTCAGAGCCTGGAGCCTGCTTCCGATTCTGTGTCTCCCTCTCTCTCTGCCCCTCCCCCGCTCATGCTGTCTCTCTCTCTCTCAGAAGAATAAACATTTAAAAAATTATAAAATAAAATAAATCTAGCTGATGCAGTGGTCTCTTTAGGAAGGACATGCTTTGATGCTATCTTTAAATAAGCTGTTAGGTGGCTCAGTTGGTTGAGCGTCCGACTTCGGCTCAGGTCATGATCTAGCAGTTGGAGGGTTTGCGCTGAGCGTCGGGCTCTGTGCTGACAGCTTGGAGCCTGGAGCCTGCTTCGGATTCTGTGTCTCCCTATCTCTCTGCTCTTCCCCTGTTCATGCTCTTTCTCTCTGTGTGTCAAAAACAAATAAACATTTAAAAAAAATTTTTTTAATAAAAAATAAAAAATAAGCTGTTAGGATTCTCCCATTGATGCCTCAGGGTTGACAGAGTTGAGAATCTATGATATGATACAATACGATCCTGGATTCATATCCTGGTTCCTTAGCATGGATATTTAGCCTCGTTTAACCTCGTTTTCCCCATCTGTATAATGGGCATAACTATCATCTGTTTGGGGCTTATCATGTGATAGGCTCTGTAGAATGCACCCCTGTCCCTAGATATGACGTGGGTACCAGTGGGTGAGTGCAAACCGTTCCTCGCTAGTGGCCGGGCCCTAGAGTCTCTTCTGTACCCGCATCTCCCTTTAGTTCAGGACTGCAAAGTGGCCCATAGTGGGCAGGGTGGTTCCCGGGCAGGGTGGGGGCTCTGGTTCATCCAGGATACTGGGAGGGTATGTGCTGTGGGGCCTCAAGGTAACAGCGCCTGGCCGTCTGTATGAAGGGATTTCAATCCCTGTAACCGGTCTGTCCCCACCAGGCCCATAAGAATACAGAGAATTGGATGAAGCAGGCTGCCTCAAACCGCACACACGGTGAGGGGCAGCTCAGGGGTGTCTTTCTCACATGCCTATGGTCTTACCCCTTGAGCAGCCCCCACTCAGTAGGACACGAGATGATGGCACGTGAAGGGAAATCTTGATCTTCTTTGTCCTTTGTCCAAACTTAACTCCTGTGTGTGTCCCCAGTACATCCAGGGCTGTCTTCCTACTGGGGACTAGGGGAGGGTGGATGAAGCTGACACCTCTGACCTCCTCCTCACCCAGCAGGGCCTGCTTGCCACTGTGACTCATGGTTTCCAGCTCTCCCGGCTGCACCTCTGCACACGGGAGTTTTCTAGCTACAGGTTGGTGAAGGGTTCCAGGGCAGGATGTTTACATCCCCTAGAGGAATGGCACGGAATCAAGCCAGCCCTTGCTTGGCAACCCCTGGCTGTTCTTTCCAGCCTAAGGCGCCCTGCCAAACCCACTCAGGAGAAGGAAAACATAACAAGTGCTGATGTGCTTCCATTTTACATAGAACATAATAAACGTTTTCAGGATGATTTATTTTCCTAAACAAGAAAATACAATGGACGCCATCCATTATTCAACATGCTAATGATAACCTTTACTCCCTTGTCGAGGATGATCTAAGGTGGTGTTCAGCTGAAGTACAAAGAACACGCAGAGAAAACACACACACACACACTCACACACGCACACACACACACACACACAATCATATGATCCCATGACAGTCCATGCCATGACAGTGGGAAAATTAATTGTGGAACAAGGGGATTTAAAACTAAGGGGCAAAACCTGTTTCCACATTTGCAGTTTTCCAGGCATGTTAAGAACAGGGGCCTCTTTAATTTTAAGTGATTCACTTGGAAATGTCCCCCATACAAATTGAATATTGATAACTCAATGCATGCTTGATTATTATTATTATTATTATTATTTTAATGTTTATTTATTTTTGAGAGAGAGGCAGAGAGTGAGTGGGGGAGGAGCAGAGAGAAGGAGACAGAATCTGAAGCAGGCTCCAAGCCCTAAGCTGTCAGCACAGAGCCTGACGCAGGGCTCTAACTCATGAGCCACGAGATCTGACCTGAGCTGAAGTCAGACGCTTAACCGACTGAGCCACCCAGGCGCCCCTCTGGCTGACATTATTGAAGCCACATGGAGCAGAGGGCACAGAGTTGTATCATTTCTCAAGATTCTTGCTCATGGCCCAGTTAACACAAGCAAGGGAGGTGGGGGCGGGTGACCTGGAATACCGCTTCCTTTTCACCTGAGAAAACATCAGAGGACTTTTTTCCCTGGGAGTTAGAGTTAACCAGGAAGATGGGGAAGTTTGCTTTGATTCTGAGCAAGTCTGATAGCGCACCAGAATCTCCACTTTCTTAGGATGACTTTTTTGAAGTAGAAAGTAAATGGTAATTAAAGTTGTTAATTTCTGAAATGTTGAATGATATTATGTATGTTCAGAGGGATATCAGTAAAAATTAAATCAGTCCAAATAGCTTCTGTGAGAATTCACACCATAACTCAAGGATTGATGTCACCAGATACAAGTTCGTTTCTAAACTTTCCTTTTATTTTATGCTTTTTTGGTAGTTTGTACACCAAGGGAGTCTACGAATAGGAGAGCCTAGAGAGTAATTTGGAGCTAGGCATGTGACCCTTGTTCGTGTCTTCCAGGAGCCTCTGTTATTAAAGAAATTTAAAAAAAAAAAAACAAAAAACAAACAAAACAACCCCTAAAACGCTTGCTGATTCCCTAAATGGTTCTTTGGCTGTGAAAATGTAAGCATCCCTAAAAAATTTGAATGGCCTTAGCCATTCTCCAGAAATGTCTCCATTTTGAGTTTTAGATTTATGAATAAAATTAAAAGGCAGCATTTCTCAATTTTGAATCACAGCAGAACAGGCTGTGTTTGGGAGCAGGTGGTGCCTGGGTTCTGAAGCTGGTTGGCCAGCTGACCCTGGACAAGCTGGTTAAGCTCAGGCAAGTTTTTATTCTGTTGTAAGATGTGAAAGACTAGAGGTTGTCATGAGGTAGAAATAACGTGATACAGTAATGTATTTAGGACGTACCTAGCACAAAGGAATCCTTTCAAGAAATGTTGTCCTTTCCATCCTCCTCTGCTCTCCCAAACAAGAAAAAAAAAAAAAAAAAAAACCTTACATGTGCCACAGTTAACATAAAGAAATGGAGAACTTAAGGAAACTTCGTGAAATTACATACCATCATATATTTAGTACTAATCAAAGAAATTCTTTTTACTCTTTTATCCTTCCAGTAAGTGTTGATTGAGTGCCCATCAGGTATAAGGTACCAGGAACCATCTCCTTGACCTCCAAAGCTGGGGGCACCTAGCTACACAAGTGGTCGTGTCTAGTTTTAGAGGTTTTTCTCAACTGGGAGAAACGGTTGGGGGCAGTACTGCTAAAACCAATAGGCGATAAAGTTGAACCGCCCGGTCTCAATCTAGAGATTTACCCAATCTAGTTCTAAAACAATGTCCTTCTTGATGAAGGGGCTTCTAAAATTCTTTAGGCTTAACTCCACCATTCCCTACTTGCAATATCATGTTTAGGATTATTCTAAATGTTTCTGAGACTTTCCACAACTATGTCTATTTCAAGTCTGTTCTCGGAAAATGGAACTCCACAGAAGGCAGTTCACGTGATTTTTAGTCCGAATCTATAAATAATTGGTGTATCCATTTTAGCCCCCAAAACTCCCATCTGGTTCTCTGTTCACACGAGACATTAGGCCGAAAGCTTGGAAGGGTAGCGATATCTTGCGACACATGAACATCGTAGGATAATTGTGATCATGCTAGATGCTCCTCACTTCCGGTTTTGGGGGACTATAGCTTGGGCTTCTCCGAGGTAACTTGCACAGGATCAGCAGGCTGGATGGGGGGGAAAACACTTGCAGGAAGGCATTTATTTCCTCCTCCCTGTTCACTTACCCTGCATGTTTGCAGGCATTAAGACTCTCCATGGTTCAGGATCAAGAAGGCCTGACCTCGCCCCTGCTCCTATTACAGACTTATTATAATTGATGTCTGTGAGAGTCAGAAGAACACAGCTTGTTTGGGGGAATCCCAGATGGAGTTTGCAGGATGGATATTAGAAAAATCATCTCTTTGACTGGTAAACTGAGAAATTTAAATTGGAACAGCAATGAAAAACCATACGTGTTGGGAGGTGGGGTGGGGGTGAGGCAAGTCAGGATGTCGCTTTTGCATCTGTAAGGAGTCATATTTTGTAGAGTCGGTCTGCACTTTAAGAATTCCTAATGGGTACAGTCCGTTCAGAATCTCAGCTGAGCGTGTTGGAGTCTCTGATCATGTACTTTTGATTAAAGGGGGGGGGGGGGTGGGGGGGGGAGAAAACAATAACAGACACACAAACACACACTTAACAAAAGATGGGGAAAATGTGGGCACCAGGCGTGTCCCTGATGATCTGAGGATGACAGTTGAAGAGAGAACATTTCAAGTGCAGGGAGTGAAGCAGGAACAGCCCCCAAGAGGAGAGGGGAGAAGGGTCAGCAAAGGTAAGTTCATAAGCAAAACAGGCTGGGGGCGGTCGCAGAGGAATGGGGGGTAGATGACAAAATAAGGGAAGCAGAAACCAAGTACACGAAACCCGCAATGACTTCTTAGGAATGTTTCATTTGAAATTGTGATCCTTACAATTACTGACAATGGTGCCGTTTAAAGGGGAGCAGTTCCATTGTGACAGGGCAGGAAGAACCGGGGAAATGTTTGACATTCACATGCCTTCGTAAAAAAAAAAAAAAAAAAAAAAAATGGCCTTTGTTCCAACGTTCTTGTTTTGCACCTGGTTAAATGCATTTTAATCTTTCTTCTTTCGTGGTGAATCACTGTGTTCTGTGTCTTCTTCGTGAAGAGCACAGGGGTTCTCCATAGATGGAAAACGGCAGGGTGCCCTCCCTGCTTTGCACCTTCGTCTCAATCCTATAGGAGTGATGAGGAAATAATGGGGCAGTCTGGAAAGGAGATGGAAATTGAACAAAAGAATTCTTGAACGTGGGAGTTAGAAGTAGATCACTCTGGTAGCTATTAGACTGTTCTGTCACTAGGGCATTTACCCGAGTAAAACCCTCGCGGCCACCCCAGATCCCCCAGGATCCCCATCTCGTGAACGCATTGATCCATAACCCCCCAACAAACTTAGAATGGAAATCATGTTTTTCCTTGTGCCTTTCCGAGAGTGACTGGCAGTGCAGCCGCGGACTGGCAGGTTCTGATTAAGGAATTAAATTCAGGCCCATTCACCATGTACGTTAACTTTGTGGGTGGAAAGAAACCTGGAGAAGGGAGAGGAAACAAGCCTTAGAGTCTCCAGAAATTGGCAGGCAGACTTCCGGAATGAGGCTCCTCCAAGGAATCTTCTCGAATTAAACCTGGGACTGAAATACATTTGCAAATGATCAGGCTTAAAAGTGGGGTTGAGTTTCCTTGTGTCATGCTGATATGGGCCCAGGAGAGTTTTGTGGGTTTTTCTGGAGATGAGGAGGGGAGACATGATGCATCCTGAGAACGCAGAGCTGAAAATTCTGGGCCACAAATCACTTCCTTTGACCAGGCTCTCCCTCTGATACTCTTCCCAAATACGTCATGGCATTCAGGAAGAATGCTACTGCTTAAATGTCGGATTATGCAGTAATAGTCCCCGAATGAGAACATAAATGCCTTAAAAAAAAAAAAAATTGATCCGTTGTCGTTAAGGTGTGTGTGGCCGCGCACATATTCTCTGTAGCATTTGGCCCTCAGCAGACCCCACGGAAACAGATTTCTTATTTACGGACCATCATTTTTGACACATTTATCTCGTGTGATTAATTAAAGATGATTTTCAATCCATATTTTTCTTTAAAACACTGAAGCGACAGCCCTGCCTTTTTCCCTCTGCAAATGGTGGTCTTAAACTACCATAAGATGGCACTATAACATAAATTATGGCAGAAGTCAGCTATATGGAATAAGGACTGAAAAAAATTAAAAGTAGATGGCCAGATTTGCAGGTGAGCATACGGGAATTATTCCCACGGAGATACATTAACTAGGAAATGTGCTAAGAGCATGTTATATTCGTATTGGACTTTTCATCAGTGAGACTCTATCCAGGAATTCAATGCAGACGGGCCCTTTTACATTTTCAGAGGAAATGAATTTAAATATAGCCTGAAAGAAAAGATTTAAAAAATAATAAGAAAGAGAGAAATCGGACAAAACCGCAAGTGCAGAAATGGAAAGGTGTTTTCCACTCTTGGTTCTGTCTCAGGAATATAATAACTAAGGTCAAAATGCAAACCTTGTTTAACCATTTGCCCATTCTTTGCTTCCCTGTCATTATGTGTGTTGGGTGGGGGGGCGGGGATGTGTGTGGATGGAGACAATCTCAGTAAAGTGGCCAACCCCACAGGGCCTGGCCGTGGAGTCTGAAAGTCGGTGCCAGCACATTTATCCCCTTGTTTTTTACAAAGCAAGCATTGCCTTTTACAGATGGGCACTGGGGAATAAAAAGTATTCTGGGATACTGATGCAGCAGGCTTTTTTTTTTTTTTTTTTTTTTTTTTAGTGCCATGCTCTGTTTGAGAAGGGCTCAGTCAGAGCCGCCTCTGCCAAAGTGGCCCTGGTTTAGTGGCAATCCCTTAGACATTAAAAGGAGAGAGGGGAGGAAATATCTCATCCAAATTGCTTTGTAGGGGCTTCATAGCTTCAGGTGCAGTGGAAAACAGCAACATCGCCAGCCTGTTCTGTGGTTTCATAGAAAAGGCTTAAAAAAAAAAAAAATCACCGTTTCTTGGCGATCGTGGGCTATTGTGATACCAAGTGGGTAAGCTCTTGGGGTTGGCATAAAACCAGGTACACGCTTTTCTCTGCTCAGCAAGCAGGTATTCAGGCCCCGTTCAATCCCGTACACTCCGGGGAGAGGTACCGCGTGCCGCTGGAACACGCACGGGATGGTTTGCCGAAGCGCTTCGCATCCCTACAAACAGCGTGGCTACACTTGGCTGAAAGGAGATCATCGGGGAACCTGGAGTGATGTGGAAACATCAGACTCCTTTTCTTAATGATTTCCCTCCCCCCTCGCTCCAGTAGAGAAAATAGATGGCCCATCAGGCAACTGGCTCTACTGGTCATAGTCCAGCAGAAATGCCTCGGGGGGCATGTTGGAGTCTAGAAAGCCCACGCGTGGTAATGTGGGCTCCGAAGCCCGCCGAGCTCGACTTCGAGCTGACACAAAAACCGATGGGTTTTTGTCTCAGGGGAGCAAAGCCTCCATTTTTAGGAAGATCGGCTTGGCCAGTCTCTCCGGCTAGCAAGCCACGTGCCAGAGAGTCTATGAAACAAAAACGGAGTAATGACCGATCCTACTCTAGTGAGTAGGCTTGAGGACGATCGCACCTTCTCACCTCCCTTTGTAAAATCGCTGTGGTGTTAACGTGTCTGTTTCTCACAGTGTGAAGAACAGGAGGTGGAGGTTTGTCTGGGGATGGAGGGAAGAGACAGGACAGGACTCTTAACAAACTCGCATCCTCTCCTTTCCACTGGCAAAGATTTGTTGTGAAAAGTCAAGCAGGCTTTGTTCCTCTCATTACCTGTCTATTTGAAAATACCCAACTCCCCCCTCCAGCTCTTGCTAATTGTCTACATGAATGTTATTTTGAATTTACTGTTTTAGATATTCTTTGGTGTTTTGTGTTTTGTTTTGTTTTTTTCTCTAACAGGGTACAGTTTTGTTTTTCCTTAGTTCGTAGATGCATGAAAGCCATTGTGTAAGGGTCCTGATCCCTGACCTGAAACCCTTGGTGCCAGAATATAGAATTTGGGGGATTTTAGCCAAGTATTGGGAAGCATAGACCATACATTTTGTACCCTGTAATGATAACATCACTTTTTCTGCAATGAAATGTGTGAATGTTGATATTAGTGGGGTAAGTTAACTCTATAAAGATCCCATGTTAGTGGGACACCTGGGTGGCTCAATCCATTAAGCATCCGACTCTTGGTTTCGGCTCAGGTCATGAATTTGAGCCCTGCATTGGGCTCTGTGCTGACAGCATGGAGCCTGTTTGGGATTCTCTCTGCCTCTCTCTGTCCTTCCCCCTCCTCGCTTTCTCTCAAAATAAATAAATAAACTTAAAAAAAAACAAAAAAGATCCGATATCAGGTTAAGTCTTGGCAACGTTGAGTTAATTTAAAAAAGTGAACAAAACTTTGAATTTCAAAATTGTGAATAAGGGAATGTGGATCTGTATTTTTATTGTACGTGTGTATTTCTATTTTAGTAGAAATATAATATTCGGGTTACATTCAAAATCTGTGGATTATAGAAGAAAAGGATAGGCTTTGAGATCTGGCTCTGAAATTGCCTCTAATCATAATCGTTACATATTCATAGCTTTCTAGTTTTGCCTCCGCACTGAGTAATTGGTACCTCTGGCCCAGGGACAGCAAATTCTGGTGCTTCAGGAGACCAGGGAGATAATATAAACTAGGTGAGTTGGGATGGACGACAGGGAGTGGTGATGACCAGGGCACAGAAGAACCCCTGTGGCATCCAAAGGGGGCACCTATCACTTAGCAGGTCCTGATGACTGTGGCCAAGTGGGAGGGTGTCTGGTGCCTTGGCACCTAATTCACTTTCTGAAAAATTCCATGTAAAATCTATCACTCGTGATGTTTGTACTACGCTCAAAACAACATATACACCAAAAGAAAACAAAACAAAAACCACATACATCTTCTCCTCCTTGCCCAATCCCAGAGTGGTTTCTCTCTCATTTCTCGTGGTTGCTATCATTCCCATTCTGGCTTTAATGTCCTCCCTACTGAATCTTGGGCTCCCTACCTGACCTTGACCTGTCTGGCCAGGTATTTAAACTGTGCATTGGATACAACAAAAGCACTCCACTTTGTGCAGACCTTGCATTATTTCTCTTATTCTGCTAATTAGCTGTTGAAAGCCTGAGTCCCAGGGTGCCCTCTTGGGCTCCTGTTTTCTTCTCCTTTCCTTCACCTGCACAGGTCTCCAAAAAGCCACACAGATTATGCCTCTAGATATTGTCCCCTCTCCTCAGTTACTTCTTTTTTTCTCAGTGAGTTATAATTGGCATAAAACATGATGTTGGTTTCAGGTGTATAATGTAATGATTTGATATTTGTCCGTCTTGCAAAACCATCATGACAGTAAATCTAGTTAATGTTTGTCACCGTACATAGTTTTGTGGGGTTGTTTTTCTTGTAGTGAGAACTTCTAAGATCTGCTGTCAGTAACTTTCAAATACACTGTATGGTATAATTAACTCTAATTACCGTGCCTATTTATCTCATAAGCGGAAATTTGTACCTTTTGACCCCCTTTACCCATCTGCCTCACCCCCTACTCCCAGCCTGTGGCAACCACCAGTCTGTTCTCTCTGTGAGCTAACTTTTGTTCTGTTTTCAGATTCCACATAGAAGTGAAATCGTATGGCATTTGTCTTTGTCTGACTGCACTTAGCATAATGTCCTCAAGGTCCATCCATGTTGTCACAAATGGCAAGATTTTCTTACTTTTTTATGGTTGAATAATATGCCATTGTGTATGTGTATTTGTCCTTATGTTGGTTAATAAATAATGCTGCAGTGAACTTGGGAGGCATATATCTTTTCAAGTTGGTGTTTTTGTTTTCTTCAGATAAATATCCAGTAATGGAACTGCTGGATCCTTTGGTAGTCCTATTTTTAATTTTTTGAGGAACCCCCATAGTTTGTTCCATAATGGCTGCACCAACTTACATTCCCACTAGCAGGGTGTGAGGGTTCCATTTTCTCCACCTCCTTGCCAACGACGTATTTCTTACCTTTTTGATGATAGCCACTCTAACAGGTGTGAAGCGATACTGCATTGTGGTTTTTGTTTGCATTTCTCTGATGATGAGTGAGTTTGAGCACCTTTCCATATATTTTTTGGTCATCTTTGTGTCGTCTTTGGGAAAACGTCTATTCCCATTCTCTGCCCAGTTTTTAATGGGCTTGTTTTACTGCTATTGAGTTGTAGGAGTTCTTTGAATTTTTTTTTTTTACGTTTATTTATTTTTGAGACAGAGAGAGACAGAGCATGAATGGGGGAGGGGCAGAGAGAGAGGGAGACACAGAATTGGAAGCAGGTTCCAGGCTCCGAGCCATCAGCCCAGAGCCCTACGTGGGGCTCGAACTCACGGACCTTGAGATAGTGACCTGAGCTGAAGTCGGATGCAGGAGTTCTTTGTATATTTTGAATATTAGTCCCTTATCAGATAGACGATTTGCAAATATTTTTTCCATTTCGTTTTGTTGACCATTTCCTTTGCTGTGCAGAATCCTCACTCACTTTTAATCTGACCTAACAGAAGTAAACCAAGCCCCTAGTTCACACAACCTGTGCAGTTTCACCGTGTTCTTCTGGAAGTAACTCACATCATTTGCAAGTTTTGAAATTCTCTCCTTCCTGGTGTTGATGTCACTATGAGTTTCAGGTATCCTCTTTTTTCTCCATATTCTCACTCTCCACCGTAGTCTCTTCCAACCAGGTTCTAGCCTCGGCTTTCTTCTTCCCTACACTCCAGGTTTTTTGTCCTCTCCCAGGTCCTAAGTATTACCTCCATCTCGGCCATTCTGTAATCTAGACTTTGAGGTGAGCCTTTTCTCCTCAGAGACAAAACTGAACTTCCGGGAGGATACTCCACAGGCTGCTCAAACTCAACCTGCCCAGAATATAGCCTCACACATTCCTGTGTCCTCTTACTCAGCTCTCTTCTCCTGTCCGTGAATTAAAACCAGTCATCTGTGACCTGTACACTTTCCATCCCAGCACTCATTGAGGCCGGTAGGGTCCATCTCCCACATGATTCTTTTTTCACACCCACTCATAGTGCTTTCTGCTGTCTCTCTTTCTGTCTCTCTTTCTGTCTCTCTGTCTCTCTCTCTGTCTCTTTCTCTCTCTCTCTCTCTCGCGTGTGCGCTCACTCTTAATACTACTGTTCCCACTCTCAGGCTCTCATCCCTCCAGTCCATCCTGTGAGATTGGAGATGATAGTTACTAAAACCAAACAACAACCAAGCCATTCACCTAATTGTCCGCTGACTTCTCGTTGCCTCCCAAATAAGTTGATTCTCCTTACCAAGCTGTTAAGACTTCAGTAACCATAACATACCTTCTTTTCAATCTTATTGGCCATGATTTCAATTTGGGTACACTATAAATTTGATACACTAGACTACTTGTTGAAACTATCTTATTTTTCTTGAAGGAGGTGGGCTCATCCTTATCTATAGCAAAGGCTTGCTTCAATGCCCAGAGGCTAAGGTGCAATTGATAGAGTTTGACCAATTCATGGAGACTGTCCCACAATGTAGATACTTTACCGTCTCCGTTCAGACTTCCTAGAACCATGTGGTATCTCATATGTACTCCCAGTGATAAAATGGAAGAAGAGGAGTTCATGGCCTCTGAATATATTTAAGACCTTCCTTATTTCATTAATTATTCCCTGAGCAAGTGGTAAGAAACTGTGAAACCTAGCTAAATAAAAATAATCTGTATGGCTGAGAGTCAACAAATTAGTAATGGAGTGTGACGTACACTAAACCATGGTAGCCGAAAAAAGTCAAGGTCCGATCTTCTGTGGCTAGTGATCACCAGCAGCATATCTAATAGGGCATAATAACTTCAAAATGGGGCACATTACTGGGTGGGGGGAAAGGTTTTGCATCAAATATATGGTTCATTCAAAATTCCCAAGGCAAGTGAACTTGCTCTCTCTTAGGAGATATTTCTCACTCATAGTTTTGCAGTGGAATGTGTTAGAAAATGCGATTGGTGCATCACCAGAGACATGCTAGTTGTTTTCACTGGCTATCGTTAGAAATGCAAATCCTTTGTATTTTGTCAACACTCAGACTTGAGGAATTCAAGCATTTATTTTGGTCCTTAAATATTTTCATGGTACAATAGTGATGAAAAATTTTTTTTTCCATCATCACTAAAGACAGGTAGAAACCCAAGAACATTTATATCTGAAAGAAGGTGGTGACCCAACATAGCACCAGGTTACAAAAGCATTTCAAATCCATCCTGAATGTTTTTCCGCTCTGAAGAAGGAATAGATAGATATTGGTCTCTTCCTCCTCTGAATTCATAAGGAAGTTCCAAACGCAATGATGAAATTTGAGGAAGGAGATAAATTCATCTTTCCCCACAAAATTGGATTTGGATAACCGGCCTTTTAAAGTGAAGTAGGCTATCATTTTTCAAAGTAAGCAAATATATCCTAGCTTTCAAAGTTTAAGTTCCAACACAAGTAATCGGATATTGTCGCATACCTTCCAGGAGCTGTTTGGTTTCTTGAAATATTATTAATGCCAAATTCAGACACGTCAGTTGTGATTTGAGAAGGTATGATGCCTGAGAGAAAACGCTAGTGATTTTACCGTAAACAGATTTCGTTTCCCACTAAAACATTGACACTAGGGTAGACGAGCACTTGGCCATCTTGTACCTCTCTGCTTTGAGTTTCAGAGCCTCGACTAGACACTGAAGAGGCCAGGGGCCATTCCAATTCAGCTTCAATTCCAAGGCTGTAACCATGGCACTGGTGGATCGATAACCTATGGTTAACTCTACAGGCGTTGGGAAGCAAGCGTTAAGAGAACGTAATACACCGTGGAGGCTTTTGAAGCCTTCTCAAATCAAATTTATACCCCCAAATTTCTGCACTTGTGGCTGTCTTGCTAGAGAGGACGTTTGCGATGTTATTACCCAAAGATAAATTCCAGTATCTCCCACACCCCAGTTGCGCGTTGCACACGCTGACACGCGGAAGGGTTGCCGCGCGCTGCGGCTCGGCGGAGCCTAGACACCTGCACGTAACTGAGATTATCAAGATCTGGCACTTGAAGGTTATTCTGTGTAGATAACGTTCGTCAGCTGAAGATAAATCGCTGTCTGAATCTCCTCTTGGTAGTCACGATTTTATCTTCTTGCACAACCACATTTTTCTTCGCACATCACCCGGATAATTTGAATAGAGGTCGGTGATTTTGAAACACACTTCGGATGCCTGGTTTTAGACCAGCCTTTGGCTCCTGCTTCTTAAGCTCATTGATCTTCGTTCGCTGTGACACGCCACATCTGGTTTTGTCACTCCCGTTCTGTTGATGTAACATAGCGTGGTGTCAAGTGGTACTGGATTTGGCACAGTCGTCAGCCAAAGAAATCACAAATCAAACACGATTTCCGAAAACTGCAAGAGAAGTGCCAGTGTATTTTAAAATTTGTGCAGACTTCTTCTTCTTCTTCTTTTTTTTTTTTAAGACCTAGAGCTATTTCTTTTAAAGCGTTGTACTTCGAAAAAAATCTCGTTGAAAGAGTCGCCGTTCTCACGCACTCGAGGGCAAAGAGCGTAGTTACTCGATGCAACAAATATTTATTGAAGGGTTACTATATGCCAGGCACTGTGTCTGGCACCGTACTCGTTTTCCGGGCTGCACAGCAGCGAAAGAGACTAAGTCAAACATTCATTTCGACAAACGGGAGTTCTGTGCCAACTCTTCCGTATGCTGATGACTCCCGAATGTATGTCTCTAGTTCTCTTCTCTCCCTTTCACCCCCATACCACGGTGTCTGCCTGCTTTGCGGCATCTTTCCTTCCACGTCCGGTTGGCCTCCATGAGGAACGAGGTAGAAGAGAGATGATCAGAGCCTGGTGGGAGGGGGGTGGGAGGCAGTGTTGAATGGGTGCAAAGCTTCTGTTCATGCTAATGGAGACGTTAGAAAGTCATCCACAGTGCCAGAAATGGATGGTGGTGACGGTCACAACGTGGTGCGTGTACTTCATGCCCTTGGATTGTACATTTTAATATGCTTAAGTGGTAAGTTTTAGATATAATTTGCCACAGTAAGAGAAGAAGTACACATCCAAAAGGAAGCTCTTGATTTCCCTTCCCCAAACCCATTACTCCTCTCATCTTTCTTCTCCCCAGTAAATGACATTTCCACTCACTACTAGACTCATGTGAAGAACTTGATGCTATCATCTTTGAGTCTTTTCTTTCTCTCACATCCAACGTCCAATCCATACCTATTTTCAGTGGCTCTATCCTGACAGTATATTCAGAATCCAAATGCTCCTCATCGCCTCGACCTTGACCTCTTGGTCAAGGTCTATTTTGCCTGGTCTGTCTTACCTGGACCACAGTAGCCTCCTGACCTGGTCTCCCTGCCTTCCCTCTTGCCCTTCTTTAGTTCATTCTCCACACAGTCCTAGAGTGGCCCTTTTGGAATATGCATTTGGTCATGCCATTCTTCTGCCCACCCCCCGCCTCCCCCATACACACACACCAGGGCTCCCCCATCACAGCCAAATCAAACCCACAGTCCTTCTGGGTCTGGAGGGCCCCAAGCGATCAGGCCTCTGGCTACTTTGCTGAAGTCATGTCCTGTCACTGGCCCCCTCACTTACTTTGTTCCAGCCACGCTGCCCTCCTTTGTGTTCCCGGAACACGCCAAGCACACGCCTGCAGCCGCGCCTCTAACTAGCTCTTCTCGCTGCCTGGGATACTCTTTGCCAGCCAGCATCGGTATTGCTGCTTCTGACGTCATCTCCTCAGAGAGCTTCCTGGCCATCTGCCTGGAACAGCATCCCCTCTTGTGCCATTTTCTTTCACTTTGTCCTGCTTTGTTTATTTCTGTTTGTTTCTGGTCTATTTCTCTTCCACTAGGACTTAAGTTCCATGAGGGCAGGATTCCTTTTTCTGGTTTCATTTAGTGCTTTAGCCTCAGTAGCCTGGAACTTGGTGGGTTTTCAACAAATATTATATAACATGCAAGTCACGTAACTATTTTTTCCTACATCTTCTTGGTGTGCATGAAGTTAAAAAAAAAAAGGAAAATTTAAAAACCCATAAATCTTAGGAAACTTCATAAAGATTTGGGAAAACATGGGAGCAGTCCAGGGCAGGTAAATGTAATTCCAGGACACATGGTTCAGTCCATGGTATTGCTCCTGGCTTTATTGACAGGAGATTCAGAGACCCAACTCAATGTGCTTAAGAACACAAGGAAACTTCTGCCTTTTTTTTTTTTTTTTTTTTTTTTTTTTGTAACCATAAGGTCTAAGGCATAGACTTCAGGTAAGGCTGCATCCAGGTGCTTGAATAATGCAGTGAGTTTTCATCCTCCTCCATTTCTAAGCAGCTCTGCTACCTTCACTGTTGGCTTTATTCACAGGCAGCTCTAGGATTTTATCCTATTTATAGCTGGTAATCCCAAAGGAAGGAGAGCTTCTTCATATCATTAGTCCGGCAAAAGCCCCTGGACTGAGTTACATGAGACCACTGGGGTGGCCAACTATGAACCAAACGTTGTAGTTACAGGAATAGAAGGCATTTATTTGCTGGAACGGAACCACATGCCCACTTTGCACCTAAGAAGAAAGGAGGAATTAAGGTCAACCACACATGGACCAAGCACCAGAAGGGGCTTATTCAAAGGGAAATCAAAAGAAAGTGAAATGGATGCTCTGAGGGCAACATCTGTGAGTCACTAGATCAAGAGGAGAAAAAGATTCTCCTTGCCTATGTCCTGTCACGCGCTGCTCTTTGACTTAAATATTGTCAACTGGCCTTAACAAGTTGTAGTGGGTTTTAAGTTGAGTGTGAATAGATTCTTCCGGATTGCAGAATGTGACAGGCTGTAGGTGCATGTTAGACCACGGTGGCAGAAGATTGGAGTTGCTTGGAGCATGAAAGCAAGGGGAATTGGGAAGTTGGGGCCAACTCTTAGAACTTTCATTGACGCAGACAAGGTTTCTCCTTAAATGAGGTCGTTTCTGTATAATTGAAAAAGTCATTGAAAAGTGCAGTGTAGAACGGCTTCCATGGCTATCGCCCCCATCCCTGAACTAGTTTAACACACATTGAACTCAGCCTCGATTCAGTTCTCCTGTTTCCTTTTGCACCAGCTCTAGCAACCAGGGGCTGGTTTTTCAGCCCTGCCGGTGAGCCAAGCCCTCAGTCTCTGTGAGAGACTCTGTGAGAGCCAAGCCCTCAGAGACTGTGTGGTGCAATGAGAACAATTGCTTTGGCCTCAGGACGACATGATTTTCAGTGGGGACTGTGCCACTTGGTATATTTATGTTCTGGGGCAGTTCACTCAGCCCCCTTGAGCTTTACTTTTCTCACCTGCCAAGTGGGCATGATGCCGTATTGCTGATCGTTGGAGAGAAAAAGGTAGGGAAAAGACCAATTGCGGCTCTGGGCTCACAGAAGCCCTCAGTGAACGTTGTTGAATACATGAGTGCTCCTTGCCACTGGCTGTGCTCAACTTCACACGCTGGGCTTTCAGCGCTGCCCCTGTGACCCTGCAGTTAAGTTTTCTGGGCCTCGCCATGTCATGAATTGTACAAACTTGCCAGTTAGAATGCAGGGCGAGTTGGTTGCAGGCAATACAAACGAGCTCTGGTGCAGTTGGGCGAAAAAGGGGATTTATTTGTGGGATGGCAAGGAATATTTCAGAGAACTGAAGGAAAATCTGAACATTTGGGCCTGGAAAGTAGAGGAACAGGGGGCAGGTGGAGGATCAAGTCTGTAGCCCCTCTAGGGCACCACGGTCAGGATGAATCAGCTCTAGAAAGCTCCTGCCCATGTGTCACTCTATTCACATACCTAAGAGGGTGCCCGATTGGTCTAGGGTAAGCACGCAACTCAGGCTTGCCCAGTCAGGGCTCTTCCTCACCACCCAGCTGTTGTAGAAACCATCACACGGGATCTATTACACATTGTACGCTGTGTTCATTTATTTGTCCTTAAAATATTTATCAAGCACTTAAACTGTGCCCTGTGCTAATGTGTGAGCTGAAAAAGGCTAGTACCTACCCTTGTGTAGTTCACAGTTCAACAGCGACTCAGTTAGATAGGAGTTGATGGTTCTGGAGTGTCCACCAGAATAGTAGGTAGCCTGGGAGAGTGGTTCTCCAAAGGGAAACTGAAAGTGTACTTAGTAGAAGAGTGAGACTGGCCGCTGGCATGAAAAAGCAACAGCTATTCCATCACCCCTAACTAGCATGTTAACCCATCTTTCCAAGCCTTACTTTCTTGATCTGTAAAGTGGGTATAATATTAATGCCCACCACATAGGGTTCTTTTGAAGAGTAAGTGGGGCGACACACATAAGGTGTTGAGAGTAATGCCTGGGACATAAAATGTGCTCTATAAATGCTAGCTGCTCTCATCATCATCGTCCTCCTCGTCCTCCTCATCGCACCAAGCTCCTGATCTGCTATTCCTTCTTACCTGTTGTTTTCCTAATGGAGCCCTGAGAAGTGGTAAACCCCTGGCCGTGCCCCAAAGCCCCAGGGCAACAGGACTCTTTGAGCAGTAATAGGAAGAGGGAGCAATCTGGCCACCTCTCCTTTTGCAATCACATAGCCTGCGCTTTCTTGGATTTCCCCTTTGACTGGGGATCTGCAGCCTGTGAGTGTTAATCTAAAGTGAACTCTCTACATGGCAATGCGGGCAGGCCTCCGGCTGTGCAGACACAGAGCTCCGCTGCAGAAGGTTCCAGGCCGGTGGCTTTGGTCCAGCCCTAACCCTGCACATACTCATAACCCAGAACTCACCGAAAGTGATTGAAATGCAAGTTTTTGTTGAGCTGAGATGCTAAATTCAGGATTGGGAGCATATGGATCGCCCCATATTTGTTTTCTGCATATCTGATGTTAGCAATTTAGAACATCACTGGGACGCTCCCTAGAGAATTTCAGTTCTGTAAATGAAACAATTATTTTGGCAGTTTGGGAAAGAAATATTCATAACTTTCATGGTATTTAAAGGGGAAATACACCTTCCCCGAGTCCCTTTTTCCCTTGCCAGATAGGAAGAATGAAATTAGCGTGCCGAGGGAATAGATGGCATAAATAGAAAAATTGACAGCGTGTTACATTCGCAATTCGATTTCTAGGATTGACAGGGAGACAGGAAGTAAAAGGGTTTCTCCAAATCTGGGCACAGAGAAGTTGTAGAGAACAGCATGCCTTGGGCATGATGTTCATTCATTCCGTCGGAAGTTATCTAGCAAGCGCCTTCGATGTGCTCCTGCTAAGGTCTGAGATGGAGAGGACCTGTGCTTGTCCTCCATACCTGCTGAGCGTCTCCAGTGCTGTGTAGCAGGATTCTTGGGGTGCAAGTAACTGAAAGCAGCTGACAACAATATTAGGGGGAAAAAAGAGATGATTATGATAATGAGGGTGTCTCTCATGGCACTCAAGTGAGGGGAATCTTCCAGGTAAGAGTAGGACCTGGACCCAGGGACTCAAAGCCACAGGACTCAGGCAGTCCTCTCTGTAGCTCTCATTCTGCATACTTACTCAATTCCTCGGTGCCCCGTTTATACCAAGTCCAATCACCTATGGCCACGGGTGGATTTATATACAACCTGTCACCCCAAGTGTGGTCCCTGGACCAGCCACATCGGTATCCCCTGGGAAATTGTTAGAAATGGGGACTGTCAGGCCTCCCCAAACCTGATGAATCTCCATGTTTGCAAGCTCCCCAGGCCATTGGTATGCACACCAAGGAATTTGAGAAGCTCTGTTGTAGAACCTTTGTGGCTGCCTGGCTGTCATTCTGTGTGGGACAGGAGGTGGGTAGATGGGAGGGTTGCTGTGAGCTGAGCAGGACAGCCCAGAACTTTTCCACATCAATGACCAAAAATGCTCAGCTCTGGAGGCTACTTCCTGAGAGAAGCATCAGTTCTGAAGAGTATCTTATGTATTGATCATGGCATAGATGAAATGTTTCCTGTCGGTGTGGTATTTCTTGGTAACTTGATTCTCTCTTCCCTCCCTTTGGGATATGGCAGGTTCTAATAGGGCTTTCTGATCTCAGACTGAGTCTGGGCAGTTCATGCACTCAATCTGGCCATGGGGTTGGTTGGTCAACCTGGCCCTGACACAATAGTCCAGATGTGGGGATCGGGTCACATGTTGTGGTTCTCTAACTAGTAATGATCATGGTCTTAGAGGAAATGTCCTTGGACGTAGACCAGGAAGACCCGGAGTCCTGGCCTGAAATTTCTCCAGTGGGTGGCAAGGCAGGGGGAAAGACGAAGGCTTCCTATGAGTTTTAAGTGCTAATATCAAAGAAGAAGATGCCTGTTTTCATGAGAGGCTTTATGCCATTTACATCCTAGCATGGACCTTCTGTCAAGGATACTCCGGTGTGAGCCTTGTGGCCGGGTTTAGTGTTAACTTCTCGCAGCATGTCTCAGTTGTTGTTTAGGACCATAGACCTCATCTTGTATTTTTCTTCCTGCCCCTGCTCTTAGACACTAATTAGACTGCTCCTTCAAGCAAAATCTTACAGAAAGCAAAATGCACAAAACAAATACACCAACAAAGTGGCTCTTGTTTTGATGAACTGAGGAGCATCTTGGCTTTCCCCTCAACCCTTTTCTTCCTTCTCTCCCCAGGCCTTTCCCCCCCTCCCTTTCTCTGATGTGCAAGGGACCCCGGGAACACTGTTTGGAAACTTTAGCCCAGTCCACCCTGTTCATTTCACGAATGGGGACCCACCTCTCCAGTGATGCAGGGGTGTTCTTTGTTTGACCCTAGGTCATCCAGCTTCTAAATGGGTGATTCAGGGGTCCTTCTGACTCCCCAAAGAAAACACGGGGCAGGGGATGAGTGAAGTAAGCCTTCATCCAGAGTCTGAACCTTCAGGGAAAGGTATCCCTGCAACACCGACTTTTTCAAGCACACTTAGAACGTCTGGGTATCCTTCCCTGGGGTTACGGTTCTTCCCTTCTTGATCCTTGTTGAATTTTGCATGCTTTACCTTCCAGATATTTCTTTTCGCTCAATTGATTGCGCTGGTTTTCAGACTTGAGATTCTGTCAGGTGCCTCAGTTTTGAAGAAGCAGAGCGGGCTGTAAGGAGACGCAGTTGTGATGCTAGACATATGGTTAGTTCATCCTGAGCGTGCGAAAGTGACCAGGCTGGGAATGCCACAGCTCATACCCATCCCGCTGCCCACGTGCAGGTGTAGGGGACAGCTCAGGACCTGTTGGACCTGACTGTATGCACTGTGACAGCCCACTTAAAAAAATTATTTGTGATTTGCGCTCTGCTATCAATTCAGATTGAGAGTATTGATCCCAACTGATTGCCGAGGACCAAAATAAAGTGAAAGGGTAATTGACTGCCGTGTCCCCCATCGATCGAGCGCCGCAGTTCATTGCCACTGAAATTATTTTCAAGTACTTTGGTTTATCATTCCTAATAAATATAGAAATTGAGTAATCAAAATGACTTACATTCACATCGAACCAAAAGCTTTTAAGGAAGTGTCTATGTTTAAGTGAGTCCATATTCTACGCTGGTTTTGCCATCAAGCCCCCAGGGTCCTTTCTGACAGTGCTGGAATATAGGCTAGCTTAAGAAAAAAAAAGTGTCCTCATCACAGAAGCAGGAATCCCAGGTCCCAGCACTTTTCCAGTGATGTCATGGTAATAGTGGCCTCTGGGATTTTAGGGAAGAGCCCTCCTCAAGAGCCACACTGTCCATCTCATCCATAAAACATTTTCCTCAAAGCAGCCCGACTTACTTACTTCATTCCCCTAGCACTGCTCATAAAAACACACCAGTTGTTTTGAGGTTTACAGCGATGTTGGCAGTGATGTTATTAAATCAAAGTCCTCATTAGCCATGTGTATAAGTTACGTCGCATTTGGTCCTATGGCACCTTAGAATCCTATTGCTGTGCCTTTTTCTTAAAGGTTGTTTTAAAGGAAAATCGAGCATCTTATTAAGCAGGTGGCTGAAGAGCAGGACTGAGGTGCTAGGATTTGCTTCGGGAAACCAGGCTCTGTAGCACAACACCGTCCAATAGAATTACAGTTGTGGGCGTGTCTGAAAAATACCACAAGGTGCTCACTCCCACAAGAAAAACCACAGGACTGAAGAAGAAAGTGGGGTTAAGGGCACAACACACAAAAGCTTTGTCAGTGACAAGTTAAAAGAAGGATAGGAACCTAGTAAAAAGTAGTATCCCGCTTTCGTGGTTTGAAAATACATGAATATTATAGTTATCTGTTGCACTTGACCTTAGAAAAGACCTGGCGCGGGTCGCCGGGGTGGCTCAGTTGGTTAAGTGTCTGACTCTTGATCTTGGCTCGGGTCATGATTTCTTGGTTCATGAGATCGAGCCCCGCGAAGGGCTCTGCGCTGACGGTGTGGAGTGTGCTTGGGTTTCTCTCCCCCTCCTCCGCTCATGCTCTCTCTCAAAATAAATAAGGATTAAAAAAAAAAAAAAGAAAGAAAGAAAGACCTGGTGTTTGCTTGCGGAGTTGGTGTCCACAAGCAGTATGTTGCTGCTTGTGAGTTATTAGGAAGTGATGGAAGGAGGTTTATCTGAAACCGGACAGAAAATTGTAACAGCAGACATGGACGCGCAGTGGTGCATCATGCGTGTTGTGAACTAAAGTAGCTCCTAACGTTGGAGGTCTGTATGTGTGTGAGCATTCTGTGTGTTCCCACACAGCTCAGTTCAGCCGGGTGCAGTTTTCCGGGTTCACCTCGCATTCCTCGCGGGTACAAGCAGACACAGTATCTGTAGTATGCTCAAATCAGTCCTTAATATAGCAATCACATTGGAACAAATTTACATTTTCAAAATAAGCGTTACGGCAGAACTGACTCTATAATGTGAGCTACAAATGTGAGCCATGTATGTAATTTTAAAGTTCCTAATAGCCACAGTTTGAAAAGTAAAAAAAAAAAAAAAAAAAAAAAAAAAAAAAGAACAGGTGAAATGAATAATATATTATATTTTGTTTAACCCAAAGGAGTCCACCTATTATGTCAGCCTATAATCCATATAAAAACTAATCGAGATACGTCGTGTTATGCTTTTATTCTAAATCTCAGAAATCATGGAGGTATTTTACACTCACAGACTTGGGAAATTTTAAGGACTCCAGAAGTGTATATTGATCATAGCTGCCATATTGGATTGCAAGGGTATAGGGAATAAAAATTTTGGACTGTGAGACTGTAGCAAATAAGAAGAATCTACAGTGGAAAGTGGGAACCCATGGGAGGGTGTAGAACCCCGAGCTGTTGTTCAAGGCCATAGATCAGGCCCATACTCCAGATCTTAAAAAAAAATTACATGTGTATACATATAGATGTATATGATATTAGAACATATTATAAATATTAATAATATACAGAAAATATATAACATATAAATGTTGATAATATGGCTTATTACATATGCATGTGGGCAAGACTGAGACTGTGTTCAGAAAACAGATTCCTAGCCGTAATACACAAATCCACCCCATTTATGCCTCACTTTTTTTTTTTAATATATGAGCTTTATTGTCAAATTGGTTTCCATACAACACCCAGTGCTCATCCCAAAAGATGCCCTCTTCAATGCCCATCACCTACCTTCCCCTCCCTCCCACCACCCCATCAACCCTCAGTTTGTTCTCAGTTTTTAAGACTCTCTTATGCTTTGGCTCTCTCTCCCACTCTAACCTTTTTTTTTTTTTCTCTTTTCTTTTCCTTTCCCCTCCCCCATGGGTTCCTGTTAAGTTTCTCAGGATCCACCTAAGAGTGAAAACATATGGTATCTGTCTTTCTCTGTATGGCTAATTTCACTTAGCATCACACTCTCCAGTTCCGTCCATGTTGCTACAAAGGGCCATATTTCATTCTTTCTCACTGCCACGTAGTACTCCATGGTGTATATAAACCACAATTTCTTTATCCATTCATCAGTTGATGGACATTTATATGCCTCACTTTTGATAACAGCCAGTGAAACGTCAAAGCATAGGCTTTGGTCATACAAACGTCACTTGGCTTCATGAGCCAAGGACAAGAGTCAGATCTCCAGATCGGTTGTGCACGTTTAACACATGCTTAGCATGTAGTGAGTACTCAGTAAATGTTTCCTCAGTGGAGTTTAACTCATTTGTCAAGTGGTGCTCTACTGTATAGTTTAAGATCTTGAAGGGCGATATTAAAGAATTAGGATCCTTACGTTAGAATTTTCTTCTTCTTGGCTTGTGTCCCTTACCACCCATTTATTCATTCATTTATTCACTAATCATCAATTGACCACTTAAGCCTCATGTTTTACTAATTCTGTTTTCATACTCTGCTTTGGCCACACCCAAGTACACCTTGGGTGTACTGAAGGTACACCTTCAGCTCCCCCAAGTGCACCTTGTTCTTTTCCTCTTGGGCCTGTGCACATGAACTTCTGTATCTGCCTGGCCCCCACCCCCCTACACATGTCTTCCTCTAGAGGGTGTTCCTGATCTCTTCTTTGTCCGAATTGCGAATCTCTCTGCTTCACCAGCAGCACCCTCCACCACCAGCGTAGAGTGGTACCGTGACCACTTACTCTTCCGTCTCTGGATTAGCTTATGAGCTCTACAAGGGCACAGATCCCATTTGTTGTGTTTTGCCTGTAGCTCAACACACCTTGAGGGGGAGAATTGGATACTCTTAGAGTATCACAGGCAAGAGAGAATGAGAGTAGGAATGATCCCCGAGGGAAAGATCAGTCAGATTACTAGAATTCCTGGGCTTCTGCTCCTCCAAAATATTCCTCAAACGGAGTAAATTTTTAAACACCCAAACTCTACCATGTCATGCCCTTGCTTGCCCTTGCCCAAATCCTTTCACTGGCTTCTCGTGGGTCTTTGAAAAAAACCCAAACCCCTAGTCCCAGCACAGAAGGCCTTCCATGGTCTGGCCCTTCCTGCTTCTCCCACTTTATCTTGCATGCCCTCGTCACTGTCCCTGTACTTCTCCTACTCTGACTTCCTTTCCTGTCCTTGGACGCGTAAGCTCTTTGCCACCTACAAATCTTTGCCTGTGCTATTCTCTCTGCCTCCCTCCACCTCTGAACTCTCCCTCCACCTCTGAACATTCATATACTTGGCCTCCGCTCCAGGCCCCAGCTCACATGTCCTCTCCTCCCCTGACCACTTCACCTACAGTGACCTTTGCGTAGATCTCCATCTCATCAATCTGTTTGATTTCCTCTACAAAACTCATCCCCGTGGGTAATGGTATTGTTCTTGTATTTATCTACCTTTTCATCTCTCCTTCCCATGACAGCATAAGCTCTTGAAGGCTAGGAGCCCGCCTATCTTGTTCACAACAGCATCCCCAGCATGTAGCATATTGGTTCTTAAAAATAGATTTGAATGAATAAGGTAAATGTGTGTGTGTGTGTGTGTGTGTGTGTGTGTGTGTGTATGTATGTATGCGCATGCGCATGTAGTCAATTAGACACAGGTGTAAAAAGATTTCTAGGGGCACCAGCGTGGCTCAGTCTGTTAAGCGTCCAGCTTAGGCTCAGGTCATGATCTCACAGTTTGTGGGTTCGAGCCCTGCATTGGGCTCTATGCTGACAGCTCAGAGCGTGGAGCCGGCTTCGGATTCTGTCTCCCTCTCTCTCTGCTCCTTCCCTGCTCGCCCTCTGTCTCTCTCTCAAAATTAAATCAACATTAAAAAAATTAAGGAAAAAAACAGAATTTCCAGCTTAGGGTGGGTATTCGTTGTGCCTCAGTGCGGGGTCTTCCATAAGCAGGCCTTGGAAGAAGGATTTCTGTACCTGTAGTGTATTTGGGAGGTGATACCAGGAAACCCTGGCAAGGCAGCGCAAGAGTGAGGCGGCTAGGGAGGTGAGCCAGTCACCAAGTTCACTGCCATCGTGGACAGCCGCAGCTGCTGCTCAGGGGCCCTGTGCCTCAGAGTAGAGCCGTGCCTCAGGGTGACCTTCCAGAAGAGCGAGGTCCAAATCCCTGATAGCCCCTGGTTGCAGTCTGTGCCTTGCCGGGAGGCAATTCTCTGGCTCTCCTGGTGGGTGGGTAGAGAGGGCTTCAGTTCCCACAGCGAGCCTGTGCGCCCCCACAAGTCCACAGAGTAAACTGCACCGGGTTAGGCGTAAGAAGGTATAGACAAGACAACCCCAGCACGTACTACCCATGCTGTTCCCTGCTGTTCCCACAAACAAGCCCCCCCACCCCCACTGTGCCCCAAAAGGGCAAATCTGAATGACAGATCATGGATCAGGCTTGGGGAATTTGAACAGGAATCATCTGCGAGATATCCAGGTGAAGACACCCAACGGGCAGTTGCAAATGTGGGTGCAGAGCTAGGGGAGGGGTTGTGGCTGTGTACCATACTTGACAGCTGTTGACAGATGAGCACTTGCTAAAGCCACGGGCTCGGGTGAGGTGGTTCTTGTTTACTGAGCCGCACGGCAGTATTTGCCAAAGTTGACTGTCTCGTAGTTCTCGAAGCGGTCTTTTCGTGTGTCCTTCCTGATGGTACCACATTCTTCTTTCTGTCCTGCCTTTCCAGCCTTTGACAAATACTTAGGGAACAGACGGGAAGTGATTTGGGTACAGATGAGCATAAAGAAGCCAGATGTCGGTGCCGCAAGGAAAGGAGGGAAATGATGGATCAGAGTCTTGGACGAAATCAAGAACTGGGATTCAGGCTTTCTCTTGAGTCGGCCAATAAATAATTTTGGTTGTGTTTCAAAGTGCTTTAAAGGCCTCGAAGAGTAGAAGGAATGTGCCCCCCCCCCCAGGACAGGAGCAGGGCAAGCAGGATGGGTTCTGTCCAAGATAAGTGGTGTCAATAGCTATTTAGCCAAATAACAGGCAGGGACAAAATTTTGGTGATGTTTTTTAAAAGCCATCTATTTAGGCCACAGGTGTAGAGAATGGCTGGGGGTGAAGTGGCCAAGGCTGGTGCTGGCTGGGTGGGATGGCTCCACATGTCTCCCGTTCCTTCTGGCACCATCGGGCGAGCCCTGCTAGTATCAGAAACACAAGAGACTAAGCCCAATCTGACACATGCTTTGCGAGCCTCTGGTCACCTCATACGGGTTAATATCCCCTTGGCCAAAGCAAGTTTTAAGGCCAAGTCCCAAATCAAGAGGCCCCCGCTCCACCAATGAAACTGACGGGGGTAGGAAGTGAGTATTTCTGATCAATAACCTACCATATGAGAGTAGGGGGCAGAGAGAAAAGACATCAAGGGAGTACCTGCGTGACTTCTTTCCTGAGTTCTAGACAGCATTCTTTTTCTCTTTCTCTTTCTCTTTTTCCAAGCCCTCGCAAGGGTGCCATTGGCTTGGTTGGGGTCATCGGTGTGAGTGGATTAGACAGAACTGCTAACAAAGCTTGGCTGCTTCCTCTTCAAAAGAGCCCAGAGACAAGGGAATTGCAGGGGGACGTTCACTCTGAGCCCTGAGTTTTCTCATGCCAGCCTCGTGGCTATAACCTGAGGAGGCCTGGCACCTTGTGCCTATGGTCTCACCTTCCACGTGGCTAAGTCGTTCAGGGAGAGGGTATCGGAAGGTGGAGAAATACGGAGACTGGATGGTTTGGACCAATTGTATCTCGTCTTTTATCACTGAGGTTCACAATTTTGTATCTTCTGAATCTCAAGTTCATTAATCAGCATGAGACAGGAAGATAAAAACAGACCGCTAGGATTACAAGGGGCGAGCCAGTAATTACCATAGAAGAGCACAATTGAAAACACATTTTATTTAAATATTTATCTTCAAGAATTGCGGTTTGCAAGTTTACAGTGCTTCTGGTGAGCGCAGCGGTTTGAGAGCCAGTGACCTCTCATTCTGGCTCTTTTGACGAGTGTCAGAGCCTGGAGGCTTGCTTGCTTCCTGGATTCCGTCTTCCCCAGCAGCGCCAGGTACATGGTAATGACTCGATAGGTTTTCATGGAATGAATAAACTGTAAAATTGGAACAGAACAGCCCGTGGAGATATGAAGGATATGAACGAAATGACATTTAAAAGAATCTTGAGTCTTAAAGGTAAAAAGGAGCTGCATTCTCCCCACTTTGAGTGGAGTCTAAATTCAAGAGTATGTGATTTTGTGCAACGTACGGATTGAAACTATCCCCAAATTACATAAATATGCTTCCCCCTCCCCCCATAACCTCAGATACAGAATTTCGGGGGCTCTTCAGAATAGAGGATGTTCTATGCACAAAGGGCTTTGTTCTTTGTATTATCTTCTTTTATTGACAGCCAGGGTGATGCAGGGCCGATTCCCGTGTTAAGAGAGTGTCAATTGCTTAGCTAATTGCATTTATCACCCAGGATTCTTTATCTGTTGATAGCAACTGCGTACTTGGAGTTTTCGTGTGCTCTGCCTATATTTCCCTAACTGCCGTGAATATGGTTTTTATATTTATGTGAAACTGCTAATGTGTTGCTCACTAGATCACGAGCAATGGGCTTCTGACAGCTCTGTTCATTAGTCAGCTGGAGGAAAAAAAGAAAAGAAAACACATTGATATAGAAACAGAGTGTGAGCCAGTAATTACCATCAGAGAGCACAATTGAAACCACATTTTATTTAAATATTTATCTTGTGAATTGATTCATACAAAACAAGAAGCCGTTTTTTATTTTTTTAATTTACGAATGACTTGGCCATCGAAATTTGAAGAGCGAGATCACTATTTGAGTTGGGCTTGAAGTAGTCCACGGCTGGGAGTATGGAGAGTTAAATAATATCCAATTATTCGTTGCGATGTGTCATTGAAATTGCTGTGTGTGAACGTGTAGAAAGATGGTAACACGGTGCAGTGTTCACTTCAGAGTCCGATTTCACATAGTAAGAAGAAGGGGGAAGAAGCTTACGGATAACTTTGAGTAACAATAATAATAATGCCAAACGCTTACAATGCTAACCATGGACTGACGGCACCTCTTAGTGCATTATGTGTATTAACTCCGTGACATGAGTGCTGTTCTCACTCCCACTTTACCATGAGCAAACAGGGCCACAGTGAGGTAAAAGGACTAAGCCAAGGTCACACCACAGTGAACGTATGCAGCTTGGAGGTGGGGACATTTGGGGCTCCCACGGAAAGACCCTACTTATTGCCATTCCTGCTCCCTGTTTGGCACCTCCTGATGGAGATTGGCCAGTGTGGTTTCAGTATCAGTGGGGACGGGTCTGGGTCCTTCCTGTGTCCTGCCAGGACTTCCAATGGTGGCAGTTCCAGGAATCTTCAGATCTGATGGCATCCATTTCATGTACCTATCTAGGGAGTTTGGGCCATCATGACACAGGGACCCACCCATTTCTCTCCTTCCCAAAACAGGGTCATTTGATGTTTGGCTCCCTGACCTCCACCTACCCCTCAACCCAACTCAACACACAAGGAAAGAACTTGAGCTCTTCTCTGTTTGACAGTTGGGTTATGGACCAGCGCTCCTTTGCCAAATGTATCATATAGGATTTTGAGTTCTTACAGATATTTACTGCATTATACTTTTTTTTTTAACTGATCCTCTGTTATTGGCTGTTACAGTTTGCCAGCATTATAAACATCGCAAGCATCTTTGACCAGATAACTTTGCATACTTGTCTTACAACTGTTGTAGGACAAGTCCATGGAGCTGCCATTGTTGGGTAAATATTCTTCATACCCATTGTGTTTGCCCTCCAAAAAGTTCAGGCTTGTTTAAATTCTGACCAGCAGGGAATACGCGTTCTCCTTGTGCTGCGGTTCCATGGAATGCAGTGATGGAGCGAAGCAGGCACACCGTTAAGTGTATGGATCCAGGAATAAACACCTAGGGAAGTGTGTTGTTCAGCCCGTGGGTGTTAATGATAGCAACTAATTTGGAAGAACAGAGAACTTTGGAAAGAAATGATATCAGTTCAGCAAGTTCTGTGTAGAGAGAAATGGAATGGAGCAGCCGATGAAGGGGCTCCAGGCACCGTTTTGCGTGAGTATCGAAGACCAGCAATCTGAAGCAAAAGGTTACAAAGAAATAGGGGCTTAGGAGAGGGAGCCTGAAGCCGGAACACTGACTGTAGATATTTTATAGGTCAAAGGAGGTGGAGGAGAAGGGACAAAAAGACATCGGCTTCACACAAATAAATGAAGTTATAAGCAAGAGAGGGATAGGAAAAGTTTGCCTTTCTATTGCTTATGTTGGAAGGAGTTCTACAGACCAGCTGGGTTTAACCACTTTTTGCTATTTAAAGAATTCCTGCCTGAAAATAGTGGGGTGCGAGTGCGGCATCGTTTCATTCCAGGAACTGGTTTGGATATTCAGTTTGCTAAGTATACCCAGATGTGTTAAAGCCTGGATACTGACTCATGGGAACCAAACTCCTAAGTCACTGATGTATAAAGTCACAATTCATTTATTATGCTATCCATAGCTACAGACAGTACCACGTCCTCATGCTCACTCAGTTCTCTTTTGTCTCCCAGTGGACAGAGCTTCACGGAAAGCCATATCAGGATTGCTTTGTAAGCCTGGTTATAAGAAAAGAAGCCTTAGGACCTTAGAGGGTGGTATGTTGGTTGAGCCTGTGTCAGAGATGAACATTCAGAGATGAAACCTGAACGGCTGTAAGCAGAGACAGACTTGATTTGCTTACGTGACTTGGAAGTCAGAGGGCTCGGACATAATGGGATCCAGGAGTTCAAGCAATAGCATCCAGGCTCTGCTTCTGTACTCTTCAGGGCACCGATAGGCGGTAAGCTCTATCCTGGTAAGGAAACATGTCTCTTAGAGCCGCTTGTCTCTTGGCCAGTGCTCAGTGAGGCTTTGTTGAATATTCAGAGAGAGCGAGGCAAGACACTCTCTCCAGGCATTTCTAGGAAGTAACTGCGAAATTCCATCCTTCCGTAGAAACACCATAGGTTCCTGAATCTCCTTGATAGAAGAATCTCTTCAAAATATCACTTCCCAGGTCTATACAGTAGGTTTGCCGGGACTCAATAATCTGTGTTTTTAACCAAAGGGGCAGGAATGCCTGTGTTGAAGAGGGAAGAGCCACTGATGTAGATCAACGCCGATCAGAATTGAATGTGCATCTGAATCACGTGAGGATCTGGTGAAAACACAAGTTCAGACTCAGTAGATCTAAGACGGGGCACAGGCTCTGTGTTTCTGACGTGCTCCCTGGTGATGCGGATGCGGCTGGTCCGGAGGACACGTGCCGGGAGCACTGCTCTGAGCCACTGACCGATGCTAGTGAACTGCCCTCAGTTCTGCACTCCGGAGGGCACTAGGCAATGTCTGTAGGTGTTTGTTATTATCGAAACCGAGGAAGGCACAGTACTGTTGTCTAGTAGGTAGAGACCAACAGTGCTGCTGAACAGCCTTCTGTGCGCAGCACAGCCCCTGTGACACGGGATTATCTGGCCCTGAATGCAGCGATTCTGCTGTTGAACATTTCTGCTGAAGAGCATCCGCTTTGTGTGGCACACTCAGCTTTCTTAGCCGCCACCACAGTCTGCTCTGGCTTCCTTGGGGCTCCACTCATGATCCCTGGTTTGGATTTTAACTGGCATCAAAACACTCAAATCACATACCAGCCAACAGAACGAGAGCCTGTTCAGGCACCATGCTGGGGGCATCACGCCCAGTGTGTAAGGCATTATCCCCGTTACTGGCATTATCCCCATTTTCTGGATGTGAAGCCTGAGGTTCCAAGAGGTGAAGCCCGTTTGGGCCACTTCTGCAGCTGAGTCAAGCTGTAAAATATAAATATAAATATATAAGATAATATATATCAAAGTAATTGTAAACTGTTGGTATTTTTAACCAATAGCATGTGAATATAGTACAGAAGTCAAAAAGTACAAAACAGTATGCCGTGAAAAATAGATCTGTTTCTTTTCTTTGCCCCCAGCTATCCTCTTCTTTATTCTAGGGGCCATATTTGTTTTCAGTTTCTTGGGTATCATTTCATAAGGAGTCTCTCTATTAGAAGATAGATAGATAAAGGTGCCTGGGTGGCTCAGTCTTTTAGGGCTCTGACTTCAGCTCAGGTCATGATCTCATGATTCATGGGTTCAAGCCCCATGTGGGGCTCTGTGCTGATAGCTCAAAGCTTGTAGCCTGCTTTGGATTCTGTGTCTTCCTCTCTCTCTGCCCCTACCCTGCCATCAAAAATAAATAAACATTAAAATAAGGATAGATAGACTTCAAAAAAAATTTTTAGGTTTAAAAAAAAGGGGGGCGCCTGGGTGGCTGAGTCGGTTCAACGTCCAACTTTTGATTTCGACTCAAGTCATGATCTCACCGTTCGTGAGTTTGAGTCCTGTGTCCTGTTCTCCACTGACAGTATGGATCCTGCTTAGGATTCTCTCTCTCCCTATCTCTCTCTGCCTCTCCTGTGCTCGCACTCTCTGTCTCTCAAAATAAATAAACTTCAAAAAAAGATTAAGAAGATAGATAGATAATTGCGCCAAAATGATAGGCTACCCTTAGTCTTCTAAGGCTTCCCTGACAAATGACCACAAATGGCGTGGCTTGAAATAACAGAAGTTTATCTCTCACAGTCTGGGGGGACGGAAGTCTCAAATCCAGGTGTCGGCAGGGCTGGTTCTTCCTGGAGGTTCTGAAGTAAAGTCTGTTCCATGCTTCTCGTAGCTTCTGTGGTTGCCAGCAATCCCTGGCATCCTTTAGCTGGTAGATGGATCACTGCGATCTTCACCTGGCATTCTGTGTCTGTGTCAGGATTCCTGTCATCCTATCAAAATAGCAGTCATTGGAGTAGAGCCCACTCTAATTGAGCAGGACCTCGTCACGTCTGCAGACAAGGTCACATTCGGAGGTATCAGGAGTAAGGACTTCATCATATCTTTTGGGGGAACACAATTCAACCCAAAACAGACACCAACGTTTGCTTTGTGTCTTATCAACATGTGTTGGATATTGGTCCATATCTGTACAAAGACATCTGCTCTTTCAGTGACCGTATATGGTTACAGTTTGCGGATGCACCATAACTATTGAACCAGCCCTCTGTTGATGGGTATTTAGGTTTAACAGACCTGCTGTTTCATACTCCTTTCCATTTGTTCCCCTTTCTTCATTTTTTCTGAGAATAACCAAACAACCTGGGAAAATAAATTACTCCCCCTGTATTCATATGTCTAGATCCCTCAGGGTCAGGGATGAGCAGAACCTAGATGAACCAGAAATCTCTTGTTCCCCAGCATGGATGCCCACAGTCTCCCTAATGTTTACAGAATGATGCCTGGAATGGTTCTCACCCCCAACGATACATAAGCATCGCTTGAGAAGGGGTTTAAAAAAATATTGTGCCCCACCCCGAACCATCTCCCAAGGCAGTGTGACCTTGGGAGGCTTATTTTTACCAAAACTGCCCAGTGGTCCTAGTCGGTCATTAGGATGGAGAGCCCCCAAACTGTGTGCCTTGCACTATGCCGAGCATTGGAAAGACGATAATGAATACAGTTTAGTCCTTGCCCTCAAGGAGCCTGTGGTTTACTAGGGAAAACACACCCTTGAACAGATGATTGCAATATAAATCCACACGAGGCACCATCAGCACAGCCCAGGTGTAGGACTTGGGTGGGATGCAAGGCAGGGAGGTAATGCCTCAGCTGAAAATTCTAAGGTGAGTAGCCATTAGCTGAGCCAAGAAGTAGGAGAGGGAAAGTCTAAGCAGAAGGCACAGCATAAGCAAAGCCCCAGAACCGATCCCCATGTGATGTGTGTGGGAGAACCTCCAGTCTCCACGTATTGCAGAAATGCAGCAGTGGAGATGGGAAGGGAGGAGTGAGTCCAGGGACAGCAGTCATTGTTACCTCACAGTGGTCTTTTGTATCCCTTCCAGTCTTCTAATGCCTAAAATTAAGTCTAACGGAGATGAGTACTCTGTTCCCAAAGTCCCCTCAGGCAAACAGCCTCACCCAGCAAGGCAAACCTAGAGGTCTTAAGAGGCTATTGAAGTGTCTCTCAACCTTTCTTCTGGCAACCTGAAAGCTAGGACCAAGATGGTGACCAAGGACGCCAATAAATGTTAGTGCAGAAACAACTTGGTTGCCACCGAGAAGAGGAGAGGAATGAACGTGGGAACAGCATCCCTTACAATCCCATCCTTGTATTTTAAGAAAACTGATGATGCAAAACTCGGGAAGAGGCTGGGGGAAGGTGAGAAGAAATCTGAACCATGGCTATATGGAGGCTGGCCATCTGGAGCCGAATCTGCCTCATCAAACAATCCCTAATTGTTTTTAATAAGGTGCATAAGTTATGTTTGGCTTCCTCCGCTCCCTGCAGTCTCCCGGTTGAGACTGTTTTTTATTTTCTTAGGAAACAATAAGGCCAATATAATTAAAAAGTAGAGGACATATTCACCTCCCAGTGACTGGGGCAGGTAATTATGAGCTCCTTCTTGGAGGAAGGGTTGTTGTTTGTCTTTTTGAGGTTGCAGTTTTAATAAAGAAGGAGCTGGTAGGGGAAGAAGAGCGCTGGTGAGGTTCCGGCCTTGGTTTCCCTTCCATTTGCAGAAAGGAGACTGTTGCAGACTGAGAGCAGGTGAGAGCGGAAACACAGGTCTGTTTGGCTCACCGTAGAGCCCCATGGGTGGCACGGTCCCTGGTACTTCAAGGGCACTTGATAAATAATTGTTGACTGACCTACAAGAGGACAGAAATACTCTTGGCTCACCAACTCCACACCAGGCACCAAGGATGATCACAAGTGTTGTCCCATTGAACATTCTCCAAAGTCCTGTACAGTTGGATACCTTTGCAAAGTGACCAAGATTGGCAAGTGGGGAATAAAAAGGGGATGGTTGGGTGCCCCAGGACAACCTGCTCAGGGTGCACACGATGGGGTAAAAGTGGCAAAGGGATGACAGAGGAATTCTTAAGGTAACACTTTTCAGAAAGAAACAGCAAAGCAATATAGCTTACCTGAAATGGAAAACCAGTAAGCACCTGGTTCTATGATTCTCCAGGCGGGGAGGACCAGCAAGGTGGAAAGGGCAAGAGGGAATCCTCTTGCACAGGATGTGGGATCTTGCCCTTTCCTCAGACTGATGCTTCCTGACCACGTACTACATGTCACGTTCTGAGTGAAATACTTTGCCTGTGCTACAATATTTACCCCTCCTGGGCACCCTGTGAACTGTGTCCTAGAAACATCATGCTGCCACTAAGGAAGCAGATTTGGGGAGTTGAGAAAAGTGGCCCCAGATCCCGCAAAAGTGGCAAGGTCAAGTTCTGAACCGCAACTGGTTGTCTCCAAAGCCTGGGGTCCCGATCTCTGCAGTAGATTTACACCCTGCTTTATCCCAAATTTCCCGCCTCATCTCAGATGCAGGCTCAGTGGTTCCTTATAACTGATCCTGTGTTTCTACCTCATGGTTTTTCTGTCAGCAATGTAAAATGTAACCCATTCGTTGATAAGGTAAGGAAACAATAGCCACACGAGTACTTACTCATTCAACGACTTATCTTTTTAGGGCTACAAGGGAAATAAGGGTGAATTGGATATGGACCCTCTAGAGACTTATGCTTTAGTAGCACAACTGAGGAAATGGGTGTAAAAACTAAGTTGCGTTTCACTATGACTGTAATAATGGCATGTTCTTGAGTGCCTGCCGTGAGCCTCCATAGTGTGCCACGCTTCTCTGTGCAGAGAGGTGTCTGTGCAGCAAGGTACAAGAGTTCAGATGAGAGAACCATGGCTTTGAACCCATGATACCACAGAACACTTTATGGAAGGGGTTACATTTGAGCAGAGACTGGCGAGACCCACGGAGGGAGGAGTGGATAGACACGGCCACGAAACGGTGGGTGGGGGGAATCTGCGGAGGGTTCGGGCAAGAGTATAATAACAGAAGGGAGGGGTTGGGAAAAGGTTGGCCAACGGGACTCGGGTCAGGTTACAGCAAGCTTGAAATATCAGGCTAAGGAGATTGGGACTTACTAGATGACAAGAATCTGTGGGAATTTTCAACCATATTCTTGAGGAGTCCAAAGGATAGGATGGTTGGAAATAAGCAATGAATTTGGTGAACAGCAAATGCTTGATGATCAGAGGAAGCCCCATATCTTGGGGCTCATTCGATTGCCCGTGACAGGAGCTTACCTCAAATGGATTTAAGCATAAAGGGATTAACTCGTTACAGAAAATCAAATTTGGGAACAAAGTTGGTGGCTTAAGACAGGGCAGGTCCAGAAGCTCAAACCAAACTGTGGGGTCTAGGTCACTCTCTGCCCACCACTTGGCTCCCCTCTGTCTTCTGTAGGCTTCTTGGGTGCTCCCCTAGCCCAACCCCAACCCTACACTCTCAGGACTAGCTGTGGTAGGAGCCAGTCCCTTTCAGCAAAAATGGCACCCCTCCTGGAATCTAGCCTCTTGGCACTGATAGCCTCATTTGCCCACTTTTGAACCACTCTCTGTGGCCAGAGGGTTGCAGGGCTCTACTGAGGCAGGCCTGAGTTCTAATCCCACACCTAGGGTTGAGGGTGGAACAGCCCCACCTGGACCTTGAGAACTGAGACTGGGGAGGAGTGGCTCCTTAGGAAAAAAGCCAAAAAACTGGGTGTTGTTACCAGAAGGAGGAGGAACGTGGGCCTGGCAGACAAAAACAACAGATGTCCACTACAACACCTTGGAGAAACCAGGCAGAAGGACCCCTGGGAATGCATGGTGATGGTGTAAGTTCTCTGGGGCTCAGGATCAGAAGCATTCTCCAGTACGTTCTGCCTGCTGTACTCAGGTGTCAGGGCCCACAGTGGGATTTGCGGTTGCTAAGAGGGGTCCCCAGAAAGAGAAAATACAGGTTGCTGAGTGGGCCGGGGAAGCGAGAAGCGGATTGCAGGAAGTAGGAGTTCTGGTTTCTCTCAGGGTTTAGGAGCTGAAAGCCAGAGGAAGCAGCTGATATATTCATTTCGGCAGTGTTAGGCCTGCGGTTGCCAAATCGGGGTTAAATTTGCATGCCCAGTTTTCCATGCAGAATGTTATTCTCATGCAAATAGTTGCTACAAGCACACATCTGCCCAATATGAATAAATTCTATGTATCAGCCCGTCTGCTGCTATTAGGTGCTTAGAAACACCCAAGCCTTCTAAAGGGGGCACCGATGAGGAGTGGTTGGTGGTTCTTAGCTTGACCCAAGATATCTTTGAGAGCCAGGGATTTGCTTTGTGAGCATGATCTTGCCTTTGAGGGGAATGAAGTGGCCCTTGTTGGCCCCAGAGCCACCCTGGTGAGCAGTTCTTCCTGAAGGTATTTCAGAAGTCTTCCACATGGCTTCTGGAACCTCTAGAACCACCAGGTCTTTGGAGGCTCTGGTCTATAGTGCATCTCCCTCCAGATCCCATTCTCTAGGCCAGCCCTGGTTGCTTACAGATGCCTCTGGGGAAGTCTTTCTTAAAAGCCCAGGCTTCCTCTCCAGAGATTCTGATGCAGTTGGTCTGAGGTAAATCCCAGGCTTGAGTCTTGTTGTCTTTTATAAAGCTTCTCAAGTGATTGTAAAATGCGGGGGGGGGGGGGGGGGGGGTTGCTGAGAGCTACTGGTCTCCTTGGACTTGGAGCGTTTGCTTCTCCTGAACCGTATCTCAACACAACCGTGCTTCATGGACTTACGTGTTTCCTCCTCCATCTGTCCCTGCTTTTCTTCCCCTTGCCTCATACAGCACCCTTTCTTCAGCTGCCATTAAATCATGTCCTTCAATTAGGCATTCCCTTTGTCTTGAGCCTCAGTTTCCTGGTCTGTATCTGTCTCATAAGAGTAAGTTTCTGAAGATTTGAATCTCTAAAGTGGAGCCCACCTATCTGCAGGATCCCCCAAAACTCATTAGGTTGAATAATGGAACCTTCACTTGAGCATGATTTATACTCAAAACTCATGCCTTAGGTCAGAAGTTCTCAGGGCGCTGGGGTGGTTCGGTTGGTTAAGCGTCCAACTCTCACTTTCAGCTCAGGTCTCCATCTCCTGGTTTGTAAGTTCGAGTCCTGTGTCGGGCTCTGTGCTGACAGTGTGGAGCCTGCTTAGGATTCTCTCTCTTTCTCTCTCTCTCTCTCTCTCTGCCTCTCCCCTGCTCTCTCTCAAAATAAGTAAGTAAACTTAAAAAAAAAAAAGTTGTCACCTAAGAGTGAGTTTGCTCCCAGAGGACCCTTGACAATGCCTGGAGCCATTTTTGGTTACCACACATACAGTACTACAGGCGTCTCATGGATGCCGAGCTTCCTACAACACGTTGTACAGCCCCCTGAACAAGGAATGATCTGGTTTGAAATGTCACCCCTGTCGAGTTTGTCACCACTATTGAGTTTGAGAAACCTTGCCGTTGGTGTTCAAGCTTGATCTCCACAGTCACAACCCCAGCCTGTCTGACATGTTATTCTCCATGTAATCGTCTAAGGTGCACACATATTTGGTTCAGCTAAGGAGCTGCTAGAAGCTGTTTTTCATGATGCTCATGAACTAGCTATACATTTTCTGATTTTTCATTTTGACTTTCCCTTAATGTATGAACCACTTTGTATACTGTGACACATGGTTACCAAAGCTTTTTTTTTTTTCTCCCTTCTCTCTTGTGTTTCTTCATGCCACACCAGTTTGAAGTGGGGGCGAGAGGGACATCTGTTTGGGCCTAAGCCTCTGGAGGAGGCCCTAAAAATGTCTTGAGAAGAGCTGAGTTGGAAACCAAAGAGGCGGCTATGTGTGAAGGCCCTGGGCAGCCCTCTCAGCTCCAGCAAGATGATGCTAGAAGAAGCGTTAAGTGCTCCCATCTTGTGTTTATACTATTCCTATTTCGTAAAGGGAGAAAAATTAAATTAAGAGGTGCTTACCAGCACTTAGGAGTTAGAGATTTATATGAAATTTTTCAGAGCCGATTGGCCAACTAACTGGAAGGTTGTGCCATTTATGAGAAGGACCAGATGTGCATTGGAATCAAGGTGTTTGAATTACCACGTTATTTGTTTGACTTGAGTTTTCCCCAGATGGTTCATGGATCTCTTACTTACCTTGAATTTGGTTTGACCAAGTCTGTGAGTTGCTGAACAAAAAACAAACAAATGAGAGAGAGAGAGAGAGAGAGAGAGAGAGAGAGAGAGAGAGAGAGAAAACCAATGGATGATGTAGAGGGCTAAACCTACAAATGACCTATCTCCCAGCCTGTGATTTTAGGAGGGCTGCATCTGTAAAAAGAGATGTGGATATTGTGACTTTGATGGAAATATGCTCTGGAGAGATTATATGAAGCAAAGAGATTTTTTTTTCCTAATAGACAAATAGAAACACCTTGGAATTTCAGCCTCTGTGACTATTCAAGAAAAAAAATTAAGCATTCAAACAAATGAGTATGCTAAATAAAGTTCTCTGTGGAAAGCTTGAGAGATAAAATAACTATAAAAATTTGTAGAACTCTCAAAGGAGTATAATTGCTATGAACCATTTTGAAATAAAAACATACAGATGAGAATTCGTTTTTGGTTTGTAGGATAACGTACATTCTCTGGATGGAAAGATACCTTAGTGAAACTTAGCCTTGCTTTCATGGAACAGGAAAGGAGGGAGTTTGGCCAGAAACAGCAAAGCCCCCAGATGCCAAGGTTGTTCAAGATGAATGAATGGTAGTTCTAACTTACTCTTTTATTTGATGTAGCCGGCCCTGTAAGACCTCTCTCTTCTCTTCCCTGACACCTATGAAGGCAACAAGCCCAGTCAACCCATCCAAGGGCCCCTGGCTCTTTATTAATGATTTTTTTTTTCTGTGAGTTCTCTTAACCAGAATTTTCTGATAAGACCCCAACTTTGAAGGTATCTGGTGCAACCATCACATAATTTCCAAGTCAAATGTTTTATAAGTGACATCTGTCCCCATCAGTTTGTGTAAGTGAATGACTTATGCCAGATTGGTGACAGTATTCACTTAAGTATCTGGGAGGGCTTTCTCCAGAAGAAATCTAACAGGAACTAGAAACACTTCCTTTAGGGGCACCTGGGTGGCTCAGTCAGTTAAGCATCTGACTTTGGCTGAGGTCGTGATCTCGTGGTTTGTGAGTTCGAGCCCCTTTTTGGGCTCTCTACTCTCAGCACAGAGCCCTCTTCTGGATCCACTGCTCCCCCATCTCACTGCCCCCCCACTTGCACTGTCTCTCTCAAAATAAGTAAATAAACCTAAAAAAATTTTTTAAAGTGTGTAATAAAGATTTCCTTTACGTAGAAATGAGAAGAAAAATGAGAGAAGCAAAAGAGATGAAACGAGTGGATAATTGAAATGGGGCCAGTAAGTGGGTTAGCAACATACATCAGTTAAAGTGCTATGGGTGTAGAGATGCAGGAAGGCGATAGTCGGTGGGGACTGAAGTTGACCTTCAGGATCAGATTGGCCTGGATTCCAGTTCCCGCTTGGGGAAATAGCACGGCCTGTCTGAATGGCGGTGTCCTCATCTACAGAATCGGAGTAATAAAATAATGACCCTCACGGTGGTGTGAAGGCATTGAGAAAATGCACACAAGCCCCTGGCATATGCTTGGCCCATTGCAGATGCTCAGGGAATGGTAGCTGCTGCTGTGACAGTTGCTTTAATATATACTAGCTCTATTTGCAATATTACATGTTGTTATTATTAATAGTGTTCGAGATAGGAAGAAGTGTACTCGGCCCCAAAGCTATCCACACCCTCATTCTGGACCCTGTGAATACATCACCTCACCCTGCACAAAGAACTTTGCAGAGGCAAATGAGGCTATGGGCCTTGAAGTAGGGAGATCATCCCGGATTATCCATGAGGGCACAACCCAATCGCATGGGTCCTTTCCTAGATGATATGAGAGAGGACTGTGACCACCGAGGAAAGAAGAGAGACTTGAGGTTGCTGGCTCTGAAAGTGGGAAAGGAGGTCATGAACCAAGGAAGGCAGGTGGCCTCTAGAAGCAAGGAAAAGGGTTCTCTCGAGTGCCCCCTACCCAGGTGTCAACACCACTCTTTCAGCCTTGTGAAACCCGTGTGGAACTTCTAACATACACAAGTACTAACTAACATGATAATTTCATATTACTGAAGCCATGAAGTTTGTGGAATTGGTTACAGCAGCAATGATTAAATAATAATAAACTAAACCAATAATAAACTAAACAGTGTGACTAAAACTCGTACTACTAGTAATAATATATTTTTTAGGTAAGCTCTCTGCCCAATGTGGGTTTCAAACTCATGACCCCAAGATCTAGAGTCACTTGCCCTACTGACTGAGCCAGTCAGAGACACCAGTAATAACCCATTTTTTTATTTATTACTAAAATGCCTAGAGTTCAATGGACAAGGCGACTTTACAATTTTTTTTTAAGTTTATTTATTTTGAGAGAGAGGGAGAGCATGTGTGCATGAGCATGGGCGGGGCAGAGAGAGAGCGAGAGAGAGAATCCCACGCATGCTGTGTCCTGAAGTGCAGAGCCCAGCGTGGGGCTCTCTCTCACCAACTGTGAGATCATGACCTGAACTGAATTCAAGAGTTGGACACTTAACCGACTGAGCCACCCAGGTGCCCCGACTTTGTGTTCTTGAGCATGAAAGATCAACCCAGCCCTAGAAACAATCTCCAAATACAGTGAAAATAATCCAGCATAGTTTTTATTGATTTTTTTACATCATATCATGTAAAATTACAAACATCAGAAATGTAGAGAGCCAAGTACGTCCGTCACTGAGACTTAACAGGTATTAACTTTTTCCTGCATCTGTTACTTGTCTTTCTCTTGTTTGTTTGTTGTTGTTGCTGTTGTTGTTGTCGTTGTTTCATTTTAAATCTTTGGCCGAAGGTTTTGAAAAGAAGTTACAGTCATTATTACACGTTAGCCCTAAATACTTCATTAAGTAGCCCTAAAAATGACATAACCAAAATACTGTTACCAAACTAACCGAATTGTTATCAATTCTCTAATATTATCTAATATCCAGTATATACTTAAAAGTGTTTCAAGTGTCCACCAAAGTTCTGTTATGGCTGATGTGTTGAAACCAGAATCTAGTCAAGGATTGTGCGTTGTATTAGGTCATTACGTCTCCTGAGTTTCTTTTAATCAGGGACATCCAGTCACCACACCTTACCCTACTGCTTTATTTCCTTGCAGTCACTGTCAAAGAGCGTTGTTTTTTTCTAGATGGTTTCACAGTTAGGATTTGTCCACTTTATCTCTACTTGGCGAAAGTATCTTCAGAAACAGTGCCAAGGAAAAAATACTACACTCCAACTGAAGATTTTGTTCAGACTCTACACTGTTTTTTGATCGCTTCAACCATAGACCCATTCATCAATGCCAGTCAATTATCATTTATTGAATACTCTCCCTCTGCACATTTCCCAATCACCTATATCGAAGAGACTCTTTCCGGTCCCTGTAATAAGTAACTTTATCTTACAGGAGGGAATTTTCTGTTTACCCTGAGCCTTCCTTTGAAACACCCAGAATCCTAGAAAAATTTTTCTTATTAAAGAGAACGCAAGAGAGAGAGAAAATATACTGGGCAGCAAAATTTGCATCTACATGATACTGTTGCTGTCATCACCAGTAAGACTACTGGCTCCATCTTTATAAAACTTCTACTAAGTGCCAGATGCTTAACATACATTACTTCCAAGCCTCGGCATAAAATCTGCAGGGTAGGTATCATTATTAATTTAATCAAATGATGTTACCATTTTATAGACTATGCAACTGCCAGTCATAACAGTCAAGTAGCCTCAGCCTCACACCTCACAGTTACTGGTGGCAGAGGTGGGATTCTCACACAGGTGTGTCTGCTTCAGATGCCCAGAGACTCCATAAAACCACTAGTCTGCTATTTTATGGCTTGTTTAGTATTCGAGTTGATTATTCTGTTAGTGATGGCAAAGCAACCAATTCTATCTTATTTTGTTAATTTAAAAAAAAGTTTTCTTTACTTTTGAGAGAGAGACAGAGTGTGAGTGGGGGAGGAGCAGAGAGAGAGGGAGACACAGAATCCGAAGCAGGTTCCAGGCTCTGAGCTGTCAGCACAGAACCCAACTGCGGGGCTTGAACCCACGAATAGTGAGATCATGACCTGAGCTGAAGTCGGATGCTTTGACTGAGCCACCCAGGCACTCCTCTCTCTCTTTTTTTTTTTAACTGGCACGTATGTGTCTGCGTGTGGTTCAAACAGGCCAAGCAAAGTTGTTGAGGCTCTTCCTTCTTCACTCATTTAATAAAGGTGGCCAGCTGATCTGTTGGACAACATCGCAATTCTTGGGAAAGTCCCTCAATTTCAAGACCCTAAATCAAGAAATCACAAATGTTTTCTGTAAAGGTATCTGTATATTTGCAAATATTTGTGGGCCATGTGGTCTTGGACACAGCTATTCTCAACTCTGTAGCAGAAGACTACACGTAAATGAATGGGAGTGGTTATGTTCCAATAAAACTTTATTTACAAAAACGGACAGGGGCCGGACTTGACCTGAGGGCTCTAGTTTGCCAAGATATACTAACATGGTTGCCAAAGCCAAACTTGGCCAAAGACATCTATGATCAGTTTGCCCAATGTTCAGCTTTTTAAAAAAGTTCAGTGTCCTCATGTAAATATCAGGATGTTTCATGCAAGAAGCTAGGTGTTTCTGACTCTTGAAAAACTGGAAGGTTTTAGGCCCTGGTGTTTAGGCCCTCAATCTCATGACAGGAAGGAGTTAAATAGCTGCTGTCTTCAAGTGCTGATGATCTCTCCAGCATGTCACAGTCCTCACCCTTCTCTATTGTTTTCCTGATGCCGCGTGTTTGTTGTCTTGCTCTTTAACCTGGCCCTATTTTGTCGCTGTTCTCATCTGCCTGGTCCCTGTGGACACATCCATTTTCAACTACCGTCACAGTGGGAAAAGATAAGGGAAGGTGTTTGATACTAAGAGGGTCATTTCATAAATAGTTTTGTCAAGTAGAGGAAGAATGATAATACCTGGTTGTAATTTAAGCTTTTTATTTTTTTAAAGTGTTCATTTTGGGGAGAACACAAGTGGGGGAGGGGCAGCAAGAAGTGAACAGAAGATCTGAAGCAGGCTACATGCTGACAGCAGTGAGCCCAACGCGGGTCTCGAACTCACGAACCGTGAGATCATGACCTGAGCTAAAGTTGGCTTTAGGGACCCAGGTGCCCCTAGGCTTTTTTTTTTTTAATGACTTATTATGGACAATGAAGGACAATGGGCATCTAGCACAGCTGCCTTTGTAAGGTGCAAATCACTTAGCCATTTGACCCCAAAACGGTATAAACAGGACTGGCTCCAGGCAGAAGTGCAGAGAGTACCAAGGTGGCTTTGCACTGCCTCCCATCAACCTTTTCCTCATGCGCCCTCCCTGCCCCCATCGAATGTCCTTAATGCTTAATCCTCATCCACCCACCTTGGGTGAAATGGTTTTTTTTTTTTTTAAATGATTTTTTTTCCCCTAAATTTAAATGACACCATTAAGAAAGATTTTTTTTTTTTTTTTTACTGACAATGCCTGATACTATTATTCATTCTGAGAGAGACAACACTGAAATCATTTTCTGTTGCCTCTCCCAAGGATATTAACATTTTAATTCACAAAGAATCCCAAAGAAGAGACACCTAAAATTTATTGGATGTGTAACTGTGGAATTTGGGGATGGGAAACAAGTGAAGGACCCTTCGGCAGGGGTGCTGGAGCCTTTCAAAAATGTGAACCCACACTGGAAGCCACCTGTTCCTTAAAGTTGGCCCTAAGTGTCACACCAGTCAAACTCTGGAGCCATATTTGACCAGTGTAGATTCACCTCGGTGCACCTGAGGTCATTTCCTTGACCAGTGGGGATGGCGAAAGCTTTGGTTTGATGAGCTGCAGAGTGGAGGGGTTGGGTTAGAATCAGCAGGCCAGAGTCAGGGGACATATGTTGTGTAGCTCCAGTCCCTGGCTCATCCACCGGGCTGCCCTTGCAAATACCACCAGCTTTTCATCACAGATTTCCCGGCAGTCAATACCAATCCATCAGAGTTGGCAACTGTGGTAAAGCCAGTATTGCATTCCCGTGAGATAAACACAAAGGTCCCTGTCTGCCCTTACATTCCATGAGTTCAAGGACCATATGTGGCCCATGTTGAATATTCAGTAGGCAAAAAACATACTCAGTAGACGTGGGGCTCCTTTCAGAGATGGGAGAGATTTAAGCAATGCTTTTCCCTGGCTGCAGAGGTGGGTTTTCTCATCTCAGGCAGGCTCACACCAGAATGAAGTAGGCATGTCATTTCTTCACAGGGTGGGCACCTTTAAGATTGGGTCTTTCTAACATCACAACCCAACGGTATTGAAAATTGGGCAGAAATATCCCCCCAAAAAGCTGATTTATATGGGGGGTTCTTACAGCTAATGTGAATTGTTTGGGACAAAAATTGCTGTGAGACCGCAGAAAGGCAAAATCTTTGGGTGCTGTGGGTCGCTGTTGGATTCCTAGAGCCCTGTCACCTGTGGACTTCACAGTGAATAGTGGCGATCAGGGAGCCTGTGACGGGTGTCAGCAGTGACTATGCTGAAATCTGCCACCCCATCGCCTTCATTCTTGTGTCATTGGTCCAGATGTTTCTCCTCAGCATCAGGGAATGGCCCTGCGCAAACAGGCTTTTCAGACATGGGAAGCACGACTGAGTCCTTTGAGAGCCTTTTGAGACCGGCGTTCCCAGCTCTATCCAGATTTCTCATCTAATGCATTTGCAGAAATGTAGACTACGTCACTTTGTTGCTCAAAACCCTGTAGAAGTTTCCATCTCACACAAAGTAGAGACAGAGGCCTCCAGTGCCCCACAAGGTGCTGTACAATGTGGTCTTGTTAACTTTCTGTCTTGCTACCCTTTTTCCTGTTCCGTCCACTCTAGCCATTCTAATCTCTTGGCTGTACCTTTCACATAGCAGGCCTGCCTCGGGGCCTTTGTACTTGCTGTTCTCGATGCGTAGACCATTGTTTCCCCAGGTATTTTCATAGCTCATTCCCTTGACTATTTCAGTGAGGCCTTCCCTGGCTACCCTAGCCAAATATACTATTTCCCTCCCTCCTATATTTCTTTTTCTTTATTACTCTGTATCATAATATAGATTGTTTTCTTTGTCTTGGTCATTCTCTGTCTGCCCTACTACAATATGAGCTTCGTCAGTGCAGTGTTTCTTTTTTTTTTTTTTTTTTTTTTGCGATTCACTGCTCTATTTCTAGCAGCTGGAACAGTAACTGACACAGAATATAAGGCCAATAAATATTTATAGAATGAATAAATGATTTCTAACCCTACAGGATCTTTATCACTGATATTTATAGCTTTTTTTCGTTGCAAGCAACAGAAACCCAATTCATACCAGTTTTAAGCACCAGGAGGAATTCATGGGCTTTTATATCCTGTAACTAAGCCATGATGAAGGCATATTGCTTTGATTTTTCTACTGCTGTGGATGGCCATTTTCCATTGAGTACCGAATATATTGCCAGCAGCTCTAGTCTTATACCTTTAGCGTTTTTGTAAAGAGCTCATCTTCTAGCTAAAGGTCAATCATTGGTAGAAGAACTTCTACAGATTGGCTTGGTCAGGACCACGTGCATCCTTGGACTCATCACTTGATGCCAATGAAGCGCAGAGGAATTTGATGAACTCAGCCCGGGCCAAGGGCTTCCCCTTATAGCCCAGAAGTCAGAGCTGGTTAACAGAAGGATGGAAGAAAGTGGTGGCATGGATGTGGTCCCGGGGAGTTGTGAGCCTGATATCTCTCCCAGGTGTATCTGCCACATTCAGTCTCCCTTTGACTTGTTCTCATTTGTCTACTTGTGTCCTAAAACAACCCAATCCAGTTTTCCAAGAATGGGCTGAAGAGTACATTGTCTACATGCATGGTCTTAAAAGTAGGGGGTACATACCCTACTGGGCATACAATATCATTTATTGGGGTATAGAAAGAAAATAGTAGAACTTCTCTTATTTATATTTAATCTCATTCTTTAAATATTCATTTTTTGCATGGTTTTTAATGCTCACATCAGCATATTGTACATATACATAGTAGTACATTATTACAGTTTATATGTATCTGTAAGTATATAATTTATAAATAAGTAAAAGTATATAGGTTTGAGCAAGCCCAAAATATTTTAGTGTTGGGTGACTATGATCACAAAAGCTTTGGCTACTGTTCAATATGATGCATTTTTTTAGATGGAGCCCAAGATTGTAATATCTTTCTTAAAAACTATAATTTACTACCGGACTTAAAAATAAAAACTCCATGTTTTAAAAAAGACCAGGCAATTTTATCTCTGAATACTTTTTTTAAAGCACATTTTAAAAACAGTTTATTTATTTATTTCCAGAGACACAGAGAAAGCATGAGCAAGGGATGGGCAGAGAGAGAGAGGGGGATCAGCACAGAGCCCAGTGCGGGGCTCGAACTCATGACACCGTGAGATCATGACCTAAGCTGAAATCAAGAGTCGGACGCTTAACGGGCTGACCCACCCAGGCATCCTTTAAACGCTACTAAATCCCTGCAGTAATGTGCTATCCAAACACCTGACAACGGGTGGGAACATGGGTTGGCTCTTTCATCGAGGAGTTCAGGGATAATACTTGCCATTTATGATTTTCCTCAAAGTTTGAATGACAATATTACACAGTCTTTCCAGATTAAAGCAGTGTATCTCCGATACTTGAAATCCAAAAATATTTTTAAACAAGACAAATGTAATAATATAGTGAAAGAAAAATTGTGGGTGGGAACAAGAACTGATTAAATAGGAAAAAAGACAACTAATGAGGGCCCAAAGCAGAAAGCAAGAAATTATTCCAGAAGGACAGCAAATGTGGTTCGGGAACTAACCCATATGCAAGTCAGGAATATATTCTGAATTATTGAAATCTGAATGACTCTCATATTCTATTAAAGAGGAAAAATGGTATTAGAATAAATATTAAAAGGAGTCAAGACGTAGGGGGCATTAATCTTGCCTGAATATTATTAGCTTCTCTCAGTGTATGTATCTATCCTTTGCCCGTAAACTCTCATAGTCCTGTCCTGCCTCTCACCCTTGCTTTGCACAGAGTAAACTCCCAATAAGGATTCTTAACAAACTGGGGGGAAAAATACACTCCTGGCTGAAGCTGTGTCTATAGCACACCAGCACCATGGAGTGAAAAGCGAAAGGTAAGCTGATGCCTTATTAAGTTGAGGTCAGTTACTCTCACGTCATTTCAACAAATGGGATTTTGTCACTACTCTGTGTCAAGCACAGTGCTTGGAACTGGAAATAGATGGGACCCAGTCCCTGTCCTCAGGCAGCTGACCATTTTATGGGTGAAAAAACCTGCCTGGGAACATCAGGGCAGATAACATCTGAGCAGGGCCTTAGAGGAGATAGACACTGTTTTCAAACAAAAACGGAAAGCTAAGAAGGAACAGCATTAATAAAGGCAAGGAAGTGAGGAAAGGCAGGGCTAACTTGAGGAGCAAAGAGGTCAACGTAGGAGGAAAATGGAGGAGGAATTTAGACTGTATCTTGAAGATGATGGTAAATCATTGCAGGATATTTAAATATGTTTTCAAATGAAAGATTGGTATGTGCAAACCTGGTGCCAGTTCAGAGGACAAATTGAAAGTGGGAGCAGAGAAACCATCTATGAAGCTGCAAAACTAATCCAGGCCACAGGTCTAAAAGTATAAAACTGGGGGTTCAGCAAGGAGAGGACTAACTCAAAAGATCATTCCAATTCTAAAATCAACAGAACTTGATGCCCTTACGCAGAGATGGTAGGAAAAAAGAGACTCAAAATTGGCTCAGTTTGGACTACATTAGTCATTACAGAATGCAGGGAGGAAATGATTGGTTGTGCTTTGGTTTTGTTTCATTTTGGTGGTGGGGGTGGCTGTTAGGAGGATGATGGGTTTGATTTATTTCTATGTTATTATTTATTTCTATATTCAAATAAATCATAAAAATCATATAAATGAATCATATATATTCATATAAATGATCATACATTTATTCATATAAATAAAGTCATAAATTTGATTTTTGGGGGTGTATACCCTTCTCGGAGTTTTAGCTCATGTGTAGAATCATTGAACCACCACCATAGAACACAGAACAGCTCTATCACCTGAAAACACTCTCTTTTCCACCCCTTTGTAGTCATACCTTTCCCCAACTCTTAACTCCTGGCGACCAAAGATCTATCCCTATAATTTTGCCATTTCCAAATTGTCATGTAAACAAAGTCATATGAATACTAACCTTTTGAGATTGACTTCCTTCAGTCAGCATAATGCCTCTAAGATTCATCCCATTTGTTGTATGTCTCAATATATTTTTTTTTAATTGTTGAGTAGTATTCTTTGGTACGGATATACCATAGGTAGCTTACTCATTTACTGTTGAAGGACACTTAGATTTTCTTCAGTGTTGGGCACTCATGAATGGAGTTGTTCTAAACATTGTTTTTCCTCTCAGAAAACAGAGATGGGATGTGGGGGGTTTTTTCTTCATTTTTTTGAGGTACAATATACATAACATAGAATTAAACCATTTTTAACTGTGATTCAGTGGCATTAAGTTATCACCATTTTTGTACAGGTTTTTGTGTAAACATATGTTTTCCTTTACCTAGGGTAAATACATACGGGTGACATCACTGACGTCATTTGAGTATTTGCGCCTTTAAATTTATAAGAAACAGCGAAACCGTTTCCCACAGTGACTGTACCAATTTGCATTCCCACCATCAGTGTAAGAGATTTCCAGTTGCTTCATATCCTTGCCCGCGCATCGTACTGACAGCACCCCCCCACCCATTCTAAAGTGTGTAATGCTATTTCATTTCGCTTTTAGCTTTCATTTCCCTGATTGTTAATGATGTTGCATATCTTTTCATGCTGTTTTTTTTTTCCCATCAGTTTAACTTCTTTGTGAAGTGTCTGTCCAAATCTTTTGCCCATTTTAAAATTGGATTGTTTGTTTTCCTTCTGTTAAGTTTCAGAACTGTTTATATATTTTGTATACAAGTCCTTCACTGGATATGTAATTTCCAAATATTTTTCTCCTGACTTTTCATGTCTTTTGCAAAGCAAAAGTGTTTAATTTTGATGAAGTACAATTTAGCAATTTTTCTTGTATGGATTGGCCCTTTGGTGTCATAGCTAAGAACTCTTTGCGTAACACAAAACCACAAAGATTTTTCTCCTCTTTATTTTTCTAAAGGTTTTATACTTTTACATTTATACTTATTATCATTTTAAGTCCCTTTTTGTATAAAGTGTGAGGTATAGGTTGAGGTTCACTTGTTTTTTTCAACATATGTACATCTGTTTGTTGCAATTTCGCTTGTTGAAAAGACCATCCTTTCTCTATTCAGTTGCCTTCCTACCTCTGTCAAAATCAATTGGCCATGTTTATTTCTAAACTGTATTCTATTCTGCTGATCTGTATGTCTATCCTTCTGCCAGTACAACATAGTCTCAAGTGTCTCAAGTGGTATTGTAATAATTTTTAAAGGCAGTAGTGTGAGTTCTCCAGTTTCTTTTTTTTTTTAATTTGCTTTTGCTATTTTGGTTGTTTGCTTTCCATGTAAATTTTAGAATCATATTCTCTATCTACAAAAAAATCCTGTTGGAATTTTTATTGAAATTTCCTAAATTTATAGATCAATTTGTGAAGAATTTACCTTTTAATTATTTTCAGTATTTCGATCCATGAACATGGTATGTCTCTATTTACTTACGTTTTCTTTAACTACTTTGGTCAGAATTTTGTGATTATCACCATATATATCCTATATATGTTTTACTAGATTTATAACTAGTTTTGAGCTATTATAGATGGGATTTTTTTTAAGTTGGGTTCCAATTGTTCATTATTAGTTTATAGAAACATAAATTGTTTTTTTCTCTAACCATATTATGTACAGAATCCGTAAATTAAAATCAGCAAGAAATACAGTACTGTATATATTCAGTTCTGTAGCCAACAGTTATATTACCCCTAATATAACTGTCTAATATTTCTGCCTTGCTTTTTTTTTATTGAACTATGATTTACATATAACATTATAGTAGTTTCAGGTGTACAACATGATTTTATATATATATATACATATATATATATATATATATATATATATATATATATGATGAAATGATCACCAAAGTAAGTCTAGTTAGTATCTGTCCCCATACTTAGTTACATTTTTCTGTGTGTATGATGAAAACTTTTAAGATTTTCTCTCTTAGCAACTTTCAAATATGCAATATAGTTTTATTAACTATAGTCACATTGCTGTGCATTATATCCCTATGACCTATTTTTTTATAGCTGTAAGTTAGTACCTTTTGACTCCCTTCACCCATTTTGTGCACCACCTCCCCCGCCAACCTCTGGAAATGACCAATCTGTTTTCTATCATCTTTGAGCTCTGGTTTTGTTGTTTTGTTTTATTTGTTTTTGATTTCATATATAAGTAAGATCATATGGTATTTGTATTTCTCTGTCTGACTTGTTTCACTTAGCACAATGCCCTCAAGGTCTATCCATGTTTTTGCAGATGGCAAGATTTCATTCTTTTCTTATGGCTGGATAATACTCTGTGTGTGTGTGTGTGTGTGTGTGTGTGTGTGTGTTCATTCATCTATCAATGGACACTTAGGTATGTGTTGATTTTTTTTTTCAAAATTTGAATTTAAATTCTAGTTAGTTAATATATAATGTAATATTGGTTTCAGGAATAGGATTTAGTGATTCATCACTATTACACCCAGTGCCCATCATACCAGGCGCCCTCCTTTATACCCATCACCCATTTAGCCCATTCCCCATCCACCTCCCTCTATCAACCCTCAGTTTGTTCTCTATCATTAAGAGTCCCTTATGGTTTATTTCCCTTTCTTTTTTTCTTCTCATATGTTCATCTGTTTGTTAAATTCCACATGAGTGAAATCAAATGGAATTTGTCTTTGACTGATGTATTTCACTCAGCATAATACACTCTAGCTCCATCCACATCATTGCAAATGGCAAGATTTCATGATTTCATTCTTTTTGATGGCTAATATTCCATTGTATATATATTCCATATCTTCTTTATCCATTCATCAGTGAATGGACGTTTGTGTTTTTCCCATAGTTTGGCTATTGTTGATATATGTGTTGACTCTTATAAATAATGCTGCAATGAACATGGGGGTGCATAGATCTTTTTGAGTTAGTGTTTTTGTTTTCTTCTAATAAACACCTAGAAGTAGATTGCTGGGTCATATGGTAGTTTTATTTATACTTTTTAAAGAATTTCCATACTTTTTTCACAGTGGCTGTATTAATTAACCTTCACAACAGCAGTGCACATGTGTTCCCTTTTCTCTGTATCCTCACCAATACTTGATATCTCTTGTCTTTTTTATAATAGCCATTCTAATAGGTGTGAGGTGATATTTCATTGTGGATTTGATTAGTGACATGGAGCATCTTCCCATGTACCATTGGCCATCTGTATGTGTTCTTTGGAAAAATATATATTCAGACGCTCTGCCCATTTTTTAATCAGATTGTTTGTTTTTTGCACAGCTTTTTGCACAGCTGACCCTGAATCCTATGACCATATTAACTCACTTATTAGTTTTTTCTTTTCTTTTCTTTTCTTTTCTTTTCTTTTCTTTTCTTTTCTTTTCTTTTCTTTTTTTAGAGAGAGAGGGCTCAAGTGAGTGAGGGGCAGAGAGAGAGAGGGAGAGAGAGAAGCAGGGCTCACCCAAAGCGGGGCTCACTTGAAACAGGGCTTGAGCCCACCGGAAGCAGGCTTGTGCTTACCTGAAGCGGGGCTCAGTCTCACCAGATGCAGGACTTGAACTCACAAATGGTGAGATGGTGACCTGAACCGATGTCAGATGCTTAACTGATTGAGCCATTCAGTCGTCCCCTCACTTAATAGTTCTAAGAGGGGTGAGTTTGGGTTTGTTTGTTTTTTTGAAATTTCTTGGAATTTTCTACATAATCACATCATCTGTGACTAGGCACAGTTTTATTTCTTCCTTTATGAGCTAGTTGTCTTTTATTACTACTTCTTACTACTAACTAGGACTTTTAGTATGATGTTGAGTAGGAGTAGTAAAAGGACACATCATTGTGTTTAGGAAAGCATTCAGTCTTTATCAGGCTGATGTAGTTCCCTTCTATTTCTGGTTTGTTGAGTTTTTAAATCATGAATAAATACTAATTTTTTTAAGTTTATTTTTATTTAGTTTGAGAGAGAGCACAAACAGGAGAGGGGCAGAGAGAGAGAGAGAGAGAGAGAGAGAATCCCAAGCAGGCTCTGCCCTGTCAGCACAGAGCCAGACGTGGGGCTTGATCTCATGACTGTGAGATCTTGACCTGAGCCAAGATCAAGAGTCATATGCTTAACTGACTGAGTTACCCAGGAACCCCTAAATACTGAATTTTATTGAAGTTTTTTTTTTTGCATTAAGTATCTGATGATGTGGTATTTCTTCTTTATAGCTTTGATATGATAGATTACACTGACTGTTTTTGAATTTTAAATGGATTTATATTCCTGGGATAAATCCCATTTGGTTGTGATGTATTTTCTTTTTATATGTTGCTGGATTTGATTCCCTAATATTTTGTTGAGAATTTTTGCAGCTATGTTCATAAAGCATATTGGTCTGTATTTTTCTTGTGCTGCCTTTTTCTGGTTTTGATATCAGGGTAATGGGCCTTATATAATTAATTGGGAAATGTTTTCTCCTCTTCTGTTTCCTGGCAAAGATTGTGTAGCATTAGTCTTATTGCATCTTTAGATGTTTGGAACAGTTTGCCAGTTAAAGTATCTGGGAACTGGAAGAGGTTTTTTGGTTTGTTCATTTGTTTGTTTTGGAGGGGCAGATTTTTTTAAGTTGATTTACTTATTTTGAGTTAGGGGGCAGAGCAGAAAGAGGAGAGAGAGAATCCTCATGCCGGGCTCAAACTCTGAAACCCTGAGATCATGACCTGAGCCAAGGTCAAGAGTCAGATGTTTAACCAACTGAGCCACCCAGGTACACCGGCAGCAGAAGATTTTTAACTATAAATTTGATTTCTAGATAAGTATAAGATTATTCTTTCTTCTGAATTTTGAGAGTTTGTTGCTTTTAAGAAATTGGTTCATTACCTCTAAGTTTTTATTTTTATTTATTTATTTAAAAAAAATTTTTTTTAATGTTTATTTATTTTTGAGACAGAGAGAGACAGAGCATGAATGGGGGAAGGTCAGAGAGAGGGAGACACAGAATCTGAAACAGGCTCCAGGCTCTGAGCTGTCAGCACAGAGCCCGACGCGGGGCTCGAACTCACGTACCGCGAGATCGTGACCTGAGCCGAAGTCGGCCGCCCAACCGACTGAGCCACCCAGGCGCCCCGACCTCTAAGTTTTTAAATGTATGTGTATATAGTTATCATTTCAGTGTGTGTGGAGTCTGTAGTGATGTCTCCTTTTTCATTTTTGATGTGATAATTTGCATCTTCTTTCAGCTTTTCTTTGTAGATCTGGCTAGCGGTTTGTCATTTTTATTGATCTTTTCAAATAATCACCTTTTCATTTCATTGATTTTTTTTCCTATTATTTTTATTTTCAGTTTCTTCTCTTAATTTTTTTTTGAAGTTTATTTATTTATTTTGAGAGAGAGAAAGAGAGATGAGAGAGCATGAGTGGGGGAGGGGCAGAGAGAAAGAATCCAAAGCAGGCTCTGCACAGCACAGAACCTGATGTGGGGTTCCAACCCACAAACCATGAGATCATGATCTGAGCCAAAGTCAGATGGTTAACCAACTGAGCCTCCCAGGTGCCCCTGTTTTCAGTTTCTTATTGTATTTATTAGGACTCCCTTCTGCCTTGCCATGGAATTATTTACTCTTATTTTTGTTGTGTCTTAAGTAAGAGGTTTCAATTGTTGATTTGAGATCTTTGTTTCCAAGTGCTACAAATTTCCATATAAATACTGCTTAAGTTGTATCCTACACATTTTGGCGTGCTGGATTTAATTTTTATTCAAATCAAAATATTTTCTGATTTTCCTTGGGACAATTTTGAATGTCTTTGCTTGATAATTCTAACATTAGTATCAGTTTGGGATTGGTTTTGATTGACTTTTCTCATTATTATGGGTCCAATTTTCACTTTTATATGCCTGGTAATTTTTGATGGGATGCTAGATATTTTGGATTTTACCTTGTTAAGTGCTGGATATTTTTGTATTCCTTTAAACATTCTTGGACTTTGTTCTGGGACAAGGTTAAGTTACTTGGGAGTAGTTTGTCCTATTTGGGACTTGCTTTTATGCTTTGTTGGTTGGGGCCAGATCAGCATTGGGTTAGGGTTTGTGATTCCCCATTACTGTGGAAAGACCCTTCTGAGTACTGCCCCTGATGCCCTGTGAATTACAAAGTTTTTCACTCTGATTAAGGAGATCATCTACTATTTCTGGTAGCACATGAGCTCTACAAAGGATTTCTTCTGATTCTTTTGAGTGATTCTCCCTACCTCAGGCTTCAGGTGGTTTTTCACATTCATGGAAGATCAGTTCTCCACTAAATAATCAAGGGGACTCTCAGCAAATCTCTGAGTCCCCTCTCCTTATACTCTGTCTGGTACCCTGCCAAGTGAACCTTAGCCACTTTTGCCTGCCTGATCTGCCACCTCTGTGCTCTCAACTCAAGGAGTGTGCCAGGCTCTGCCTCATTCCTCTTCCTATGTCAGTAGCCTGGAATATTTCTCCAGAGAGTAAACTGGGGTGACCGTAGGGTTACCCTGATTCTTTGGGTGATGATAAAATACATGTTACTGCTCAGTAGATGTTTACAAAAGTGTTTGGATGGGAAGGTCAGTTGAGTACTGGAGAACAAGGACATTATCGGATCAGCTCACCAGGAAAGATTTTGTAGCTTCAGAGAATGATGGCAGCTCATGAGTGGATTCCATGTGAGTCAGATTCTAAGAACCTCAGTAAAGCGGAAAGAATGATGTCATCATGATCACCATTATTGGAATTGTCTATCACCACCACTATGTTACACAGCCTGTACTCTGAGATCGGGGGTAGGGGCTCCATGTGAGTTTTTGAACTTGATCCGGGTGGTAGACATGCAGTGACTCTCCTCAGATCATAGCATAATTGACTAATGGTCCCACCTGCTGTCCTCTGAAGCCACCATTGTGTTCCCAGCACTTCCCACAGCCTTTTCCCCCAGTGCCCCCCACCAGCAATTGAGTACAACAGGGATTTGGGTTTCAGGACTTTGACTTTGCTGAAACTTCCTTGCAAGTGTTGCTGTAATCTAAGTCTTTCCCTACCCAAACTCCCTTCTTTGCCCTCTGCCTCTATAGCATCATTCAGACACTCTTTGTGATCTGATAGCTCTTTGCTTCCTTCATTTCCCCCATTACCCTCCCAGGCATTTTCCCCAGTAAAGTGTCTTGGTGTCTGCATCTTGAACTAGCACATTGCTCATGTAACTCTAGGAGACAGGAATACTATTTGTTATAGACTGAACTGTGTCCCCCTAAAATGCATATGTTGATGTCTTAACCTCCAGTGGGACTATATTTGGATAAGGCCTATCAGAAGGTAGTTAATATTAAATGAGGTCATAAGGCTCAGGCCCTAGCCTGGTAGGGCTGGTGTCCTTTAAGAAGAGGAAGACACACCGGAGATCCCCCTACACCCCCCCCCCCCTCCGCTCACTGTGGGCACAGAGGAAAGACCATGTGAGGGCACAGTGAGAAGGTGACCATCTATAAGCCAGGAAGGGAGTCTCACCAGAGACCAACGCTGCTGGCACCTTGATCTTGTACTTCTGGCTTCCAGAACTGTGAGAAAATAAATGTCTTTTGTTTAAGCCACCCTGTGTGTGGTATTTGTTATGCCAAACCACACAGATGAATACCCCATGGTATTGTACAGATATGAAAAGTGAGGATTGGAGAGGAGAGGTAACTACCCCAAGGACACACAAATCATAATTGGCTGAATTAGATCCAAGGGCAAGTGTGACTTGATTATTTTTTTGTAATGTTTTAAAAGTTTATTTGTTGATTTTGAGAGAGAAAGCATGAGTTGGGGAGGAGCAGAGATGTAGGGAGAGAGAGAAAATCCCAAGCAGACTCTACACGGTCAGTGCAGAGCCCAATGCCAGGCTCGACCTCACGAACCGTGCCTTCATGACCCGAGCTAGAGTCAGACGCCTAACCGAATGAGCCACCCCGGTGCCCCAAGTATGATTTTAAATTCTGCTTGTCATGACCATGCTATCCTGGCACTCCCTGGGCCACGGAGGACGGAGAGACAGTAGCTTCAGTGTGAGAGGAGACTGCAAATGAGGATGGACTGTGGAAGGAAGACTTGGGAAGAAGTTGGCGGGGGGGTTAGTTTGGAGAATGCTCAGACTCATGTCCATCACAGATGTGGGGTTTGGCCAGAGGTGCACGTGGCATCAGTAGAGCAAGCATGTCTTTTCAAGGTGGAGGTCGTGGAGGCTCTCATTGAGGTGGGGGCTTCATTCCCCATGGCAGCAGCAACCACGTCCCACGTGGAGGTGGTCATTTCACATGTGCAGTGGCAGCAGAGGAGGATGTGGACAGGATATGGCCGCACAGGCTTTACCAAAGGCCAAGGCCAAGGACACCTCCGGAAGGTGTCGTTTTTATTAGGAGAGTTGCTGCATCCTGGTGACGAGGACATAGTTTGTAAATGTACTATAGATGAAAATAAGGTGCCTTCTTTCAACGCTCTGGTTTGTTTGAGAGAACAAAGAACAAATTGGTAAGGTGAACTATTTGGACAACTTTGAGATTTTTATTTTTCAGTTAAATCGTCAGAAACTATAAAGGTATCTTCCTTTTAAAAAAACAAAAAAACTGCAGAAGTTTTATATGGACCCATATACCCTGCTAGCAAGGCAGAAGTTTTTACCTCGACCTCCAGGTGAGAAAGGAGGTGGTGGCAGAGGGGAGGTCGAGTAGGAGGAAGAGCAGGATGTGGCCGAGGTGGAAAAGGAGGTGGAGGGTGGAGCTTCAGAGGAGGAAGGCGGTGGTGGTTTCAGAGGGAGAGGATGTGAAGCGTAACAGCTGACAGAGAAACTTCCTGCGGGATCGATGGCTGTGGGTCAGAAACTTGCTTCTTGAGCAAGTCTTGAAGACCTGGTCATTTTATGACACTAGAACTAAAATGTCAACGCCATGCAAAAATGAATGCCACAGGGGCGCCTGGGTGGCTCAGTCAGTTGAGAGTCCCACTTCAGCTCAGGTCATGATCTCGAGGTTCGTGGGTTCCAGCCCTGCATCAGGCTCTGTGCTGACAGCTCAGAGCCTGGAGCCTGCTTCGGATTCTCTGTGTCCCTCTCTCTCTGCCCCTGCCCTGCTTGCACTCTGCTCTGTCTCTCTCTCTCTCAAAAAACAAAACAAAACAAAACAAAACAAAAGAGTGCCACAGAATAGGCATTTTTGCTCTAAAAGAGAAGGAACATGTGTTTTAATGTTTTGTACAATGCTTGTAACTCTGTGGGTGCTTAATAATTGGGCAGTTTTCATTTAGGGAAAAAAAAAGACAGGGGGAAGCATTTACTTATAAGAGAAACTATTTAGTTTTTTTAATTTAAAAAATATTTATTTTTGAGAGAGATTGGGGGAGGGGCAGAGAGAGAGGGAGACGCAGAACCTGTTGCAGGGCTCGAACTCAACAAACAGCGAGATCATGACCTGATCCAAAGAAGGGCACTGAGCTGACTGAGCCACCCGGGTACCCTGAGAAGCTATTTCTTTAGGATAAGGTGGAGGAACATTTGGAGGAAAAAGGGGGATAGCTAGGTGATTTTTCTTCCTCAACTCTTAGAATAATTATGGAAGAGTCAAGGTCTTCAGAACAGAAAAACCAAACCAAAACAAAACAGAAAACCCCAAAAAACCCTTGATAATTAAGAAAATTCACAGAGGCCAGAATTCAATGTGGCCGGCTAGGGACTGCCCACCGGAAGTCAGTTCCCAAATGGGGATGTGTGGAGGCCCCCCCACCCCCAGAGGGGGAAGCAAGGAGCTCCTGGAGCCAGGGGGGTGTGAGGTGACAGACAGAAGTGCTGAGAAAAGCCCGCTCAGTGAACTTTGCAAAAGAGAGAGAGGGAGCGCCAATACTGAGGAAATTCCAGCTGCCGGTGACTAGACATAATATCTGAGCAATTACTGACTTTCTCTTTTCATCACAATATTTTCGTGTCTTGTAGACACAGCTAAGATGTCACAAATGTAAATAATTTAGTACAGTGTTGTCATCTCTTGCTGAGTTGCCTTAAGCTTGACATTAGTAAAATGCATCTTACTTAAGGAGAGTTTTCAATACTTATTTGCTTTTGCGGTACAGAGACGGATGATTATGCTTGTAAGACGATTTGATAAAAAAAAAAAACAGCTTATTTCATAAGAAAAAATTATGTGTTGCATATTGTTTTCTCTCCATATGCCTTGGAATCTTTCAGTTAGACGGAAATGTGATACCTCAGAATCAATTTTCCACTCCTGTAATAAAAGCTACACCAGTTCATCCATCAAAAATAGAGGTGGTTTAGGAAGAAATGACTTTGCTTTCATGAAAGAAGTCCCAATGTTGTTTTATTTAAATATCTAACTTCCTGGAAAACTTGATGTGGGCGGTGTGTGTGTGTGTTTGTTGTTCTTTTTGTTAGTAAACAGGAAGCCCCTGAAAAGATACACTCCCAGGATATAAATTCAGATTTTCTCATAGTTTCTTTCTGAATGGGTTTTCTTTTGTTAATTTTCCTTGCCCCTTCATTACAGAGCACTGTATTAATTACTCATCTCTCTCTGTCTCTCTTTCTCTTTTTTTTTTTTTTTTTTGGAAGATATTCTGAAGTGGTACCCCACAGACATAATGTTATGACAATGGAATTTCAGAGTTTTGGTTGACTGCTTGCACAGAGGTTTTATTTGGACAGGAATGCAGGACATTGGCTTTTTTAACAGAGGCTATAGCTTTTCTTTCTATTTTTTTTTTAAAGAAGTTACTTGTGGGAAAATAGTTGAGAGTATCTTATTAATGATTTTCCCCGTGGATTTTTGTTTATTTCCCACCCCATCCCTCAGATCTTTGTAACTAAAAACAAGCCTCCGTTCCCCATCTTGGTTCCAGTGGTTTAAATGTTTGTTGGTATGTGACTTTGTTTAGCAAAGTTTGTGTGATTCTTTTTCTTTTTTTTCCCCCAATGATCTCAGTTTGCTAAACATTGCATAATTTTTAAAAAATGTAGTAGATTATTATTTGGCCTCCCTAAAATTCGTCGTCGTTGCTGTTTTTTTACTTCACTCAGATTATTTTATGAAATCAGTCCAATCCCAAAGTTGTTTGTTCTTGGCTTTGACTCTGGGTGGAGGTGTGCTGTGATTTTCATGAACTTTGATGTTTTCTGTCTTATGTAGGCTGGGACTTGAGAGTTTTCAGCAGTTTTCCTGCAAACCAGGGAAAACTGTGTGTTGAATAAAGCCCTTGCAATAGGCTGTTCAGCCCTTGATTCACTTTGATGTGCACAATTCTGCAGATGGCTTTTGGCCAAGAGCTCTTGTGCTGTTCATGTTGGAGAAAAGAAAGCATAGGAACATAGGTGGTTGGCCCTCGGACAGACTTATTATGTAAGATCATCTAGTCCACAGATAAACATGTGGCACAAATATCCTATTCTTCCCTCCTCTGCCTGTAGCAAAAAATCAATCATCAATCATGTTTTTTGGTTTTCGTTTTTTTCTGTTGGGCCGTCATGGCCACATAATCTTTATTGACATGGTATCCCAGGTTCCTGCTAAAATGCCAGTGCAGTGGCATATGAGATGGAATCTCTATCAGGAGATTATAACCTATCTCTTACATGTCTGGAGACATGCGGAAGTTCAGGGTGAGGCCCAGGAATGTTGGAACTTAGAATGAATCCCCAAGAGTTCAATGACACAAGCTTGACCTAAAGCTATACAACTTGCCAACGGTGCAATTTGGGGCAAAGTTCTTTACCTCTTGGGCCTGTATTTACCCATACGGTGTGTGAAAATAGAGACTCCATCATACGACTGCAGGAAAGTAAAACCAGAATAATGTACAGGAAGCATTTAACCTAGCCCTTGGTTGTAGTGTTCAATCAATGGGGCTGTCATCATCATCACCCTCATTATTAGGGAAGGTGACTTGTTTGAGATACTACAGCTCATTAGAACTAGACAGGGTTTCCCGGTTTAAATGTCAGCAGTACTGACATTTAAAGGGCCAGATACTTCTTTGCCATAGGAATTGTCCCGGGCCTTGTAAGATGCTTAGCCGCACCTCTGGCCTCTACTCACCAGATGCCAATAACCTTGCTCCCCAAATTGCGACCAATGTCTCCAGACAGTAACAAATGTTTCCTGGGGGGGCACAATTTCCCCCAGTTTAGAACCACTGGAAAAGACTGAACTTCCCCTTTGTGCCTGAACCTACTGTCAGGGATGTCAATCGTGTTGGTTTTGTCATTGAGTTCCGAGGAATCTTTAAAAATATATATATATATCAGCTACCGGCTGCTTTGACATTTCTGCCTTCATATCAGGTTACAACTTTTTCTATTTACCAACCTGTGAGTAGTTTTGTTTAACAGATTAGTAGTTCCGAGGTTTTTTTTTAAGTTTATTTATTTATTTTTGAGAGAAAAAGAGGGGGGTGGGGAGAACAAGCCAGGGAGGGTCAGAGAGAGAGGGAATCCCAAGCAGACTCTGTGCCATCAGTGCAGAGCTCCATGCGGGACTTGAACTCACCGACTGTGAGATCATGACCTGATGCTTAACTGATGGAGCCACCCCAGTGCCCCTAATAGCTCCAAGTTTTAATTAGGCTTGTGTAGTAGAATTTAAAAAAACTGTGAAGGAAAATGCTCATAATATAATTTTCAGCGATAATAGCTACAGTCCAAATTGTATAATAAAAATGAGGGTATAATTCATTTGCATCTTATTATGTGTTAGACACGAGATTATAACCTTAATGTTCCCATGTCATACGATTGCTGTGATGCACAAGACTAGTGTGATTACTCCCATTTTACCGATGATGTAACAGAGGCACAGAGTACCTTGCCCAAGGACCCACCGCTATGAAGTGGCAGAATAGGCCATCCATCCTAAGCAATTCGTTTCTACAGTATACAAACAGACATGCTAGAAAAAGATAGGGAAAGATACGTGCCCAGATGTTACTGTGATTACTTATAGATGATGGGATTACTGGTGTTTGTTTCTTATTATTTATATTCACTGTTTTCCAAATTTTCAGGTTTGATTATGATTTTTAAAAAAGCATTAAGAAAAAGCTGTAATGATGCACCCCGGCAACTTTCATAAAACAAGTGATTAATAATGTTTACAAGAGGCTTCCTCCTATTCATTTGATCTTGCTTAGGACTGATTGAAAAGCAAGAGGAATTGTATCTTCAATTTCTCACATTAGATACCAGAATCAAAACATACAGATCCTAATGTAACACATGGCTATTGAGAAGTGGGGGTTGTACGCATTTGGAAGCTACTTTTCCCATATAAGGTTGTTCTGTAAGTCATCAGATGGAATTTTTAAATAAACATATTACGTGTTATAGATCTGAAAGAATGTCGTCCTTCAAGATTTCCTACCTTGGAAATTCTCTGTTTGTTTGAATGATGAAACCAGTGGAACATCTTTTGAATTTCACTTTTGATTATTGTCTTTAAAGCTTCTTTTTGAACAACGCAAGAAACCCCGGCTTCATTATTTCAGTAAAACACCAGGAATTACCCACTTGGTTGCTCTCCCTCCCAACCCCAAGGCATGCTCTGAATTACTGTTTGGTCATTTTCAAAAATCAAACCGAGCCACGTGGATAACATTTACCATAAGAGGCAATGTTTTAACCAGTGTCTTAATTTTCTGAAGGAAATTCCAAAAAGGGAGATCCAAATGTGGTTTGATGAATGGAATCATTGTAGGAATAAATGCAGAGATCTCGAAGGTGAATACTTTTAAGTCTACTGCACACATTGGGAACCATAAATGCAGTTCTCTGTGTGTGTGTTCACTGGCATTATTTTATAGCTATGCATTATGTGTTTCAGTTCCGAATATGATACTTGCCTGGCTTTATTCCCTACGGCATACATTTCCAATTTTAAATAACTTTGAAAGATCTCCTGTGTGTCTGTTCATACAATTAAAAGGTCTTGGTGGTTCTGGGATCCACGTGAAGCTTTAAGTCTAAAAGAACTCATGTAAATACATTTGTTGAGCTAGGAGACAGAAAGGTCACTAGAGGTCCAGGTTTCTCTTTGTCTGCTGGAGCTGACATAGAGGGCTTACTGCTGGTTGCTTCTCAGGTGAGTGGAGACCCCACTTGTGGCTCTCAGGGCCCTACCCCGCTCACTCACTTCCTCAGGACTCCCCCCACAGCCCTCTCGCTGGCCTCCAGAATCTGATGCTCGGCAAAGCCACTCTTGTGTTTGAGATCCCTGTAAAGGGAACCTTCACTTTGAATTCGATCTCTCTTTTCTGAGTTGAGTGTTATTACCATTATTTTATAGTGGGGGAAGTGAAGGCCAAAAGCGATGGAGTCTCCTGACGGCGGAGTGACCCCATTGCTTGATCCTTCGTTTGTTCATTCATTCACTCAAATATTTAAGTATTCAGTGTGTGCGCTGAGGAATTTGTAATGAGCAAAACAGAGAGGTCTCTGGCCTCGCGGAACTTATTTCTAGGGAGAGAGCCACGTGATAAATGAGTAAATTAATCAAGAAATAAGTCAGAAAGGTAGATAATTTTGGAGAAGGGAAGGACTGTATCCAGAAGAGGTCATGGAAGTTTTCTCCAAAAGGGTGTCATTTTAACTGAGACCTGAAGGCTAGAAAGATGTAGCCATGCAAAGAGCTTGAGGAACAGCATGCCAGGTACAGGGAACAGCAAGGTAAAGGCTCCAGTCCTCTAGTAGGTCATTAAAGACAGAATAACCACAAGTATCATCGATGCATAAAATAGACATAAAATAATATTTTCCTAAAGAAGGTAGTCCTGACACAGGTGAATTTTAGAGAGAAGCATTTGTAAGGAAGCTAGACAGGAGAGAATTCTAAATTCTACATTTATTTATTGTAAACCAGAAAGGGCAACTTTAACATTCCACATAACCAAAGAGCTGCTGTAATTTTTTCAAATCCTAGTATTCAGTACTCAACCTGACCTGAAACTTTGAGAAGAGCTGGGGTCTTCCTTGTTAAGAGTTTTCTTGCCCTAGAAAAATCTGACTTCAATGGATACTGGAGCAAAGCATTTTTGAGGGAGTGTGTCTATGTGTGTGTCTGTTTTCTCTGTTCACATGATTTCTTTTCCCCCGAAGGAGACCAAACTGTTTATAGGGAAGATGGAAACAAACAAACAAGTGGGTAATACACTTCCCTTCCAAACATTCAGAAACATGTGACTGTTGCCATGAGGCCCACAGCCCAGCCATGCTTGATTCTTGGGAGCATACATGCCTTGCTTCCTTGGGGATGATAATATAAATTATCCAGACCATTATCATCTCTTCTCCAGAATTCTAACTTCTGAATTCTGACCCAGAAAATGCACCATTCGTTCCCCCTGAGCATAAAATTCATGCTGCCCAGTGTCTGTTGGAACAACCAAGGAAGATTTGATTGGCCTCATCTACCTTCTGCTGTCCTGTGTCCTAAGACAAGCATCCAGAAGAGGCTATTTTCTGTGGCCCGGAGGGAAGACTGATTTTGTTGTTTCAGTTGGAGCCTTGTACGTGTGCCAGAATCTAATCTTTATTCCACCGTATCTTTCTGGGCCCCGAATGCTTTTCAATGGAATGCCACTGAGAGATGTGTCCTGCCTCCTTCCCTCCCTCCCCCAAACCATATTTTGGCGTCATTTAGTTTTTCTGAATCTTTCTGGGACCAATAGCCTTTTTCTAACTAAGCTGGGGCTTCAGATGGGTTTTCAGAGCGAGCTGATCTTTCCACTGTTGGTAAATTTACCTTTAGACTTCTTTGCAGTGGGTTCATAATGACCATGTTACCTTTGCAATGCATTTACTTCTCTTTTTATGCAGTGCCTCCAAATCTACAAAAGTTTTATTTGGGATCTTCTTAGAGTTTAAGTGATAACTCTAACAAAATGCATCCTTTTGGCGAACTTGGTCAGTTTACATCGGTGGTTACCTACTCTAGTTTCTTCTAAAAAAATTTCAGTTGAAAAAATTACATAGAGTTCACCAAGAAATTCACTAGAACGTAACCTCCATAAGGGCAAGGATTTTTTTCATCTTTCGCTTACTTCTCTTCCCTATTGTTTAAAATAGTGCTTGGTACACAGGAGCATGCCGGGAGTATTTGTTGAATGAGTGATTCCATGACATGGAGATCAGGCTTGCTTGTGTGAGGGGCCCTGGCAGACTCCTACTTGTGCTTCTCGCAAGACGATCAGATAATTCCTCCAAAACCCATCTGCATCCTTAGACTCAGGTTAGATGTAAAAACCATCACAATGCCTAGGCTAGCAAGTCTTGGAAACAAATATTTTTTGGCTCCGAATCATTCAGTCAATCCGGTAATCATTCTGACATTTCCAGCATTGATCGTTCCAACAGTGGGGCTCCATGAGCTGTTGAGGAGCCACGCAGAGAATGGATGCATTAGCAGTGAGAAGGTGGGGCCGGTGACCCCCCCCCCACGTAATAAACTCCCTAGCTTCCTACACCTGAGATGCATATGCCCTTGGACTTCCCAGAAGAAGGGGAATGTTAATTAGAACATCCAGATGAAGTTTCTGCCTAATTTAAACCCCATGCGTCATCTTATGAGATGCAGTATCCCTAAAGTTCTCATCCATTTGTCGCCACTTCCTTTATTGCGTTTTGTTTTTAGACCGACAGCCGTGAGGCTGACAACACATCTGACGTTGTTTATAGAGTCATGGACTCTAATAAAGTCTGCTTAATCATGATGGAGCGAAGCAGTACTGCCAAGAGCTTTGTCAGAACTAGAAGGGGGTTGGCAGGTGACTGACCCGGGCTACGGAGCCCACTCTGAGCTCTATTCAAGTTAGAAGTGGCCTCATCTTAAGCCATTCTGGTGTGTGTGTGTGTGTGTGTGTGTGTGTGTGTGTGTTTTAATTTTGAGAGAGAGACAGCAAGTGGGAGTGGGGGTGTTGGGGAGAGAGAGAGAGAATCCCATGCAGGCTCTGTGCTGTCAGCACAGAACCGGACACGGGGTGAGAACCCAAGAACTGTGAGATCACAACCTGAGCTGAAATCCAGAGTCAGATGCTTAACTGACTGAGCCACCCAGGCGCCCCTAAGCCACTCTGTTTTGAAAAGAAAAATGGGCTACTCAGTTACAGATGCAAAGGAAATGGATTTCTGCTTGTCTTTTTTATCAGGTAAATACCAACGGCAGGGAGAGGAATGTTGGTGGCCCAGAGAGAGTCCTGCCCAGAATGCCTGCTCTGGGGTGGGGGTAGGGGTACCCAGAGTAGTGATTTTCACCTGAGGGCAATTTTGTCTCCCAGGGGACATTTGGCAAGGTCTGGAGATGTCTTTGGTTGTCACACCTGTGGGAGGGTGTCACTGGCATCTAGTAGGCAATGTATAAAACAGCCCCCCAGAGCAATGAATTATTTGGCTCTAAAAGTCATTAGTGCTTTTAGAAGCACTAATGGTGGAGAAACTGATCTGAAGAAGCCTTGTTTCCTCTCTTGCGATTGTCCCTGCCTGGGGAGGTAACTCTTCTGTTGCTGTTTTTCAGTTCTGACTTAGAAAAAAAATTACCCCATCTTATGCTTGCATCAACAGTTAGTAACATGGAGGCCGACGGGGTTGCAGAGGTGGGCGGGGCCGGGAGCCTAAGAGGAATGATTTGATATGCACTGAGAAAATCCAGGTAAAAAGTTTCTCTCCTTCCAAGCTCTGAGGCCTAGAATTCCTTCAGATCAAACCTGGAGAAACCTTGATCAGGGAGTCAGGATTCCTGGGTCTTGAATCATGCCCTGCACTTCCCAAAGCACTAAGATTTGTTGAGCATTGACTGTGCACCCAGCTCTGGGCTAAGCTATGCACATGTATTCTCCTAATTCCTTCCTCCCAGCAACCCTGTAAGATGTGTGCAGTTACTACCGCTATTTTGCCGAGGAGCAAACGGAGGCTTGGAAAGGTTCAGGAATTTGCCCAGAGCGGCACAGTCGTAATCATGGGGCTGTGATTTTCCAACAGGTAGGTCTGATGCCCAGGACTCTGTCAGGAACCCGCATCTTACCCTGCCTAGCTCTGAGGTATCTTAGCTAACCTAAGGAGGAAGTCGATCCCTGTGACTTCTAGGAACTTCTGACAATGCTATGATGTCCTTATAGGTTCCTTTGTTTTACATCTTGCCCTTCTTAAAGGTTTCCCTTTAACATGGAAACAGTCCAGGATAGGTAACAATTGTAAATCCCTATGAAGGATTCTAAACCTTAAAGTATATCATAACCAGCTGGTGAGCTTCTAAAAATGCTTATTTTCGTGGCTGCTCACCAACACTCTGCTTTAGCACGTTTGAAATGGGCGCCTAGAATCCTGATCCTCCCCAAGGCCTCCAGCCAAGTGATTCTAATGCACGGGGTCTGAAGCCCACAGTAAAGAATGTTATTCCGGCCCCTTTTGGGGAATTGGTTTAATTGATTGGATGCTGGCCACAGTGGAAGTTAGGAGTGTTTTGGGTGAATTGTGGCGCCTAGATTCCTCACCTTGGCAGACCTGGCTGTGCCTCGAGTCCTCCGGTTCAGCTCTGCCCATTGGTTACCAAGTACTACACATTAGACTCACCTGGGTGGGGAAGCTTTTAGGGGCCCCTGGTAGCTCAGTTCGTTAAGTGCCTGGCTTTGGCTCAAGTCATGATCTCCTGGTTTCTCATTTCAAGCCCCGAGTCGGGTTTGGTGCTGACAGCTCAGAGCCTGGAGCCTGCTTTGGATTCTGTGTCTCCCTCTCTCTCTGCCACTGGCCGCCTCCCTCCCCCCATCCCCGCTCATGCTCTGTCTGTCTCTCTCTCAAAAACGAATAAAATAAAAAAACATTAATTAAGAAAATAAAAAAAAAAGAATCACCTGGGAAGCTTGTAAAACCATGCCAATGGGGCACCTGAATGGCTCAGTCGGTTAAGCGTCCAACTCTTGATTTCAGCTCAGGTCATGATCTCCTGGTTTGGTTTGTGAGATCCAGCCCTGCATCAGGCTCTGTGCGGGCAGAGGGGCGCCTGCTTGGGACTCTCTCTTTCCCTTTCTCTCTGCTCCTCCTCCGCTTGTGCACTCACTCTCTTTCTTTCTCTCTCTCTTTGTCAAAAATAAATAAGTAAATAAACAAATAAACATTAAAAAACAAAAGAGAACACCATGCCAGGTCATGCTCTAGGTCAATTAAATCCCAATGTCTGGGATTTGGAACTGGCTTCAGTACTTTTTTTTTTTTTTTTTTTTAAGATTTCCAGATGATTCCTTTGCTCACCCGTTTGGGAACCACTGTCAGGCGTGTTATGGATTGTACACCTTTTTACCTGAAAGACACTTCCACTATCCCAGTCCTTCTTATGTCATAAGACACATCTGCAAGCCACTCTATTCTCTTTCGGCTGTCCAGATGCCCCCTCTCACTCCTCTGCTTTTTATACTGCGTTTAAGTTTGTCAGCTCATCACCTTGTTTGTACTTACTATGTGTCTTCTCCCTGAGGGAAGAGACTTTAACGTGTATGGCTCTCACCTGATAGGAGGAGCAAGGCTAGGTAAGGGAAAGAAAAGACAAAACCCAACTGGTCTGCCATGGCTTTCTTCATGCCAGCCCAGATGGAGAGGAATAATAATGGTTATTATAAGGAGGTTGCCCTGGCGCCGGACTCCTTGAATAAAATACCCTAGTAAAACTTTGGACCTCCCTCTTCTGGGGAGGAACAAAGAATCCTGCTAAAAACAGTACCTTTTAAATAATGACGTTATGACTGATATTTTGAAATTGGGAGTCTGCTGACAAATGATTCAGAATGTAGGAACAATTCAGAACGCGGACCAGCTTTCCTTACCAAGACGTTTGGGGCGACTCGTGAAAGCTTGGGAAGGAGTTTAAGAATGAGTCAAAGTTCTCTCCAAAGTTTCCCTTTCTCTCTTTTGGTTGGTTGTTACCTTGGTCACTTAAGAAACAAACCCCGTCATCCCGAACTGACATGGTGACTCATTTTCCCCAAAGACAGGAGTTGCACAGGGTCTGACTGTCACTTAGATGTCCCTGCAGCTCTGTTATGCTCTGCAGCCTACCTAGAGTTTTTAATGCTTACCTATTTTTAAGAGAAAGAGAGAGCGCGAGCGAGCATGAGTGGGGGAGGGGCAGAGAGAGAGAGAGGGGGACAAATGATCCTAAGTGGGCTCTGTGCTGACACCAGCGAGCTGATGGGGGGCTCGAACTCAGGAACCGTGAGATCACGCCCCAAGCCGAAGTCAGATGCTCAACCAACAAAGTCACCCACGTGCTCCAGCCTAGAGGTTTAAAAATGAAGACTCTTTGGATGAAAAATCTCGATTTCTCGCCTCTCTTGAAAACTCAAAAACTCTTCCCGCCCTGAGTTCGCTTATTTGGTGATAACAGTCAGCATTTGCCCCACCCCCACCCCCTTTCTTTGTTACTTATTGTGAGAGAGACAGAGAGAGTGTGAGCAGGGGAGGGGCAGAGAGAGAGAGGGAGGATCTGAATCAGGCTCTGCTGCCAGTGCACAGCCCAACAGGACACTTAAACCCATGAACCGTGACCTCATGACCTGAGCCCAAATCAAGAGTCAGAAGCTTAACCAACTGAGCCACCCGGGCACCCCTTTTTGTGGAGGCCTGTGTGCTCTAAGTTGCCAGTCTGCACTCCTTCCTAATTCCACACAAACCATTTCAATTTAAGTTGCCTATCTGAATTTGGGGGGCTGGGGCATCAGTATCACCTGTTGAAACTTGTGAAAACACCAATTGCTGGGCCCCACCAATCTTCTTTAAGGAAGGGTTGTCGGTTCCCTATGTATGTATGAATATATGTATGTGAGTTTGTATACACGGAAGTATGTGTATATATTATCAGCATGGGCTTACGTGTATTTATTTCATTCTTTAGGTTACAATCCAATAATATTGTTGTTTCTTTTCTTGCTTAAAATGTCTGAACTTAAGGCATTGGGGGCTCTTTCAGGTTGGTTCCTGTGCCTTTTCAGTAAGTCTCTCCACACCTCACCCAGCCTTCTTTTTTTAAAAAGCATTACCTTTAGCACTTTCTGGTACCAGAAGATGCCCCAGGCTTATCTTGTATTTTCTATACTTCGCCTCAAGAATTAACTAGTTCTCCAAGGATCCTTGTTTCTTTTATTGGAGAAAGGTATTTAGAAACCAAGGTCTGGATGCTAAGTGTGCTCATTGCTAGTGGGGTGTCACTGCCTCTAGCACCTCTCCATGGACAGACCTAGGAAATACATGTAGGCATGCTAACTCATGCATATACTCACACAGATGTATTTATGTATTTGTGAAAAATATATATACACATACATACATATATCTACTGTATGTATGGATACCTTCAACTCCAACCCATTACCATAGGATTCATCCTACTCTTGGGGGTATCAGATTTTTAATCTTTGTATGGCTTTTTTTTAATGTTAACAGGGGCTCAGAACATCCTGGGGGGTGGGAGGAAGGAATATTTTATAAATATTACTGGAGGAAAAAAAGCTGACCCCAAGCTTGGCATAACAAACATGTCAGCGTAGCCCCGTGGTTAATATCCTTCAGCCCCATCTGAAAGCTACAGTTTGGAACACACAACCTCACTGTTCCTGAAGGTGGGCAGACGTGCCTCACTTCCCTTCTTACACAAACAGAGTTTGTCTCCAGCCCTACGGAACAATGCCTATTGTAACGCTGAGCTGGCACTTGTGGATTCTAAATATAAGCCAAGATACTTCTCAAAGATTAGAATCAGAACTTTGCTTTACATGTGAAATCTTATTTTGAATGCAGGTACACAATTACTCACTCAGAGACTTAATTATACTGCCTTAGGATAGTATTACAATAGTTTTAATTATTTTTTGGGGGGTTACAAAAGTAACCTTTTGTCTCTTGAGGAAGGTGAAGTGACTATAGTCTTTTTGAGAACTTCAAATACAAATTAACCATCGGCTGTGAGGTTTATCTGTGGTTCCTTCATGTTTATTCAAGAAGCAACCATACTTGGATGGGCTCCTCCTTCTTCTCATTATACTTAATGTAAATCTAGTGCTGCTTGGATATGTCTTTATGAACTGTGCAGAGAACTGGAAAGAGAATCCAACCAAGACGGTTCATGGGCTGCTGGAGGTGTGGCTCAGTGGTTTGGAAAACATTCTGGGTTTTAAACAGCAACACCTATAATTATGGAGGCGTCATCCCTTCCATAAAAAAGAAAACAAAACAAAGAAAGCAAAGCCCTTCTACTAACAAGGTGTAGTCATAGCACGTGTTCAGCCTTCCCCAAGCCTGTCTGGCATTTGTTTCTGGCCTGGTGGGGGAATATCATCCATCTTTCGCTGAGCACTCATCAAACAATACAAAGGTGAACAATTGGAGGGCAATTAGCAGTCCCTTTGGGGTAATAGGAGAGAGAAGTCACCTTGCTATTAATTTCAAAGGAATTAATCATGGTTTACATATGCGATTTAGTGGCTTAACGTTGCAAGGGGTTGAAAAACAAGGAATCAACAAAGTTTACGAAAGACACCGGTGTAGCAAACCAGGTATGCTGGCCAACTTACAAAACTATCTGTTGAGTAGTCTGAGGCTGTAAAGATTGAGATGGTGCCTGTTGTCTCAGGGGCTACGTGCACCACAGATCTGTGTTTCTCAAACTTGCATATGTGTGAGACTCAGCTGGGCAGTATTGTTAAAATGCAGATACTTATCCAGTAGGCATCTCGAGGGGGCTGGGATTCTGCATTTCTGATATGCTGTCAGGTGGTGCTCCTATTCCTGATGACATCTCACCTTGCATAGCTAGGCTGTAGATTGTTCTGGTACCTGTGGTAAGGTAGGATTGAGGCACTCATACTCCCTTTATGTATTTTGAAATTACCAATGTGTTGCAATGTGAATGTCCTGGGGTTAAGGGATTAGAATAGCTTTCTGGAGTAGAGGTACTCGGCCAAATAGTTTATTGTATCTTGTCATTTCTAGGGACTACAGTCCATTGGCACCTATAGGGCAAGGAGCTATCCTGTATGTTACAGTTAACAGCAACCTCTTTTCGCCAGGACCAATTTAGAAAAACCTAAACATATTTTCAAGCCATGTTTATTTATGTTTATAGAACTGTGCCCTTAAAAGCAGGAAATGCAATCTGTGTGATTAAGTCCCCTTTCTGCGATTAAAACCTCAGAAAATGCGCTGTTGTCTCTAGTGATGCTGAGCCTCTAAATAAATTTTGTCTTGGGGAAACCCCTTTTATTATTTTTTTTCAACATTTTTGTTGTTGTTAACGTTTATTTTTGAGAGAGACAGATCATGAGTGGGGGAGGGGAGAGAAAGAGAGAGACAGAGTGCAAGTGGGTGGAGGGGCAGAGAGAGAGACACACACACACAGAATCTGAAGCAGGCTTCAGGCTCTGAGCTGTCAGCACAGAGCCTGACGCAGGGCTCCAACTCACATACCATAAGATCACGACCCGAGCTGAAGTTGGACGTTTAACCTACGGAGCCACCCAGGCACCCCAGGGAAACCTCTTTGAAACAGGGTTCTTCCACCATTCCTTGACTAGCTTTTCAAGCCACTCACTTATTCAGTGTGGTTGGTCTCAGAGTGCCTGGTAAGAGTGTATACTTTAAAACAAGAGATCCTCTGTTGATTTCTGATGTGGACATACAGTGACATCAAAATAGAGGACACCGTTCTCTTGCCTCTTACTGTGAAGCACACCATACGTACCATTTTCATTTGCCATTATTTCTCTTCCAGAAAGGAAACTTGGAGTGTAAACATTCATGTAAGAGTCTGAATGCTTTCACTAACCTCTCCCTTCCCCCTACTCTCCATCTCTCTTGCCAACCCTCCCCTCCTTTCTTCCCGGTGTTTACCCCCCACCTGGATGCCTGCCACTCCTGAGGGGAGACAAGTGAGTAGATGGTTGAACTTGCTCTCCACCCTCCACAGCCTCAGTTTCTCCCACTTGTGAAGGGGTGTGTAGAAGCCAGGTGAGTTGCATAATGTCTGAGGAGTGCTGGCACTCCTGCCCTGTTGTGAAGTGCAAACTGTAAGATGGGAAATAGAGGCATCGAGCCAGGACACCTGGACTCGAATCCTTGTCCAGCTACTAACCAATCTCTAATTTGAAATACTGTACTTGGTTAGTATGAGACTCGACTTGCCACTAGGATGGCGACAGGTAATGTTGTATCGCATACAGCTATCCTCCCTCTGCTATCAATTTCAAAATTTCAATCCTTCCAGCTTTTCCAAAAAGCAAAAAAACAAAGAGTAAAAATTCTCTGCTGACACTCACGTTAACACTTGCAGCATTTACAACTCTCTCTTTAAAAAAAAAGTTAGTTGTAATTTGTAATTTTTTTTGCCACTCTCCCTTTCTAACAAAGGAATTGACGACTTTGTTTTCATCGTTTGTTTTTAATTCACGGAGTGCGATAGTGAGTTCCCATTTAAAGTAGAAATAGAAAAAGTAGGTTGATGTAAAGAAGATATTTAATACACTTGCCATATTAGCTGTAGTCCAATGAGTGTACTACGTAAATTATTCAGTAACTATCATGTTATGCAGATATGGCAAAATATTAGGAAGGTGGTAACTATAAAGAAACACTGAATTAGGTGAATATAAAGTTTCCGGTTAACTCTAAACTTATAAAAGCATTCAGGTATCTTGTTAAGTGGTAAATGTCCACCCCAGTTTCTGTTACCCCAAATGTGCATACATTTATCAACAAAGTACTTGCAGAACAAAGTTGGTGTCTGATGTATAGGCAATTGTATGTGACAGGGCCCTAACACGTTCTGATACCTTTGAGGAAATTTTGGTTGCAGTTCAGGATAGTTTCCCAATTTTCCTTTCACAGTTTTTTTTTTTTCCTGTTACTTCAAACAGAATCAAACGGGGACAAGCACCTTTGCATTGGTGTAATTAAAATACAATTATGTCAGGAACATCTGTTGAAAAGGGGATTTCTATTTGTTTTACCACCAAAAGGTGGCGTCCTACCCCCATGCCCTTTATTTAAAAGCCCTTCTTGCTTTAATTTAACAAAAAGAAACTTCCACTTGATTACAGATAAAGAAATTAAAATGTGCTCCCTATGAATGTAACGTGACAGTGTTGAAAATGAACAATATGTTAAGCTGCAGTTAAGTTTCCCCCTAATGTAAGCCAAATGGATATGGAGTTCTTTAATAAGGTGGCACATTAGACAGTATTATATACAAAATTGAGTACAATATATCATGGGATTTACAACCAGGATTTCCTTTTGTCTGCAAAACTTGTTGTCAGTCTGACTTTGGCCCCCTCTTTCAAGTGAATGTAGAATTTAAGGCAGTTAAAATGCAGAATAAGACCAGCAGGAACCTAAAGATCGTTTTAGTATGGCAATACCAATAATTTTTTAAAAACTCACCATCCAATCTGGAAAACAGTATTGGAACATGAATTGTTCTTTACAGACGATGAATAAATTTGTCACATTTAAATAAATTGCTATTCTCCTGAGTTATAATTCTGCAACCCAACACATACCATACACATATCTGGCATAAACATTTTAAAAATGGAAAACACCCCCCCGCCCCCAGACTGGCTGCTTTGTAGATTTCCATTTAATTCCATGTGAATTCAGCACAGGAATTTCCAGTGATGTTAAAGGACTGTTCTAACTATGAATGGACTTGACATAAAGCTTTTTATCAATGCCTAGGTCATAGTAAACATTCAATAAATATTAGATGTTATTACTGAAAGCTTTAGGCTGTGAGTTCCTCACAGGACAGGGATTTTATTTATTCTTGTAGTCATCACTGCCTACTCTATGGTCTAGAATATAGAAGGTACGTCATTAATATCTTAATGTCTTGAATCAAAGATAACAGGAACCCTAGTCTCTAGAAAGCCAGGAAGTTCTATACAAACTAAAATGCATTTTCTTTATCTGTATTCTAGTCTAAAAGATCCAATGGATGGTCTTGTCTGGATAGCATAGAATCTTGCACAGCATGCGTTCAACATGAATTCTATGCTGGAATTACCTTAGTACAGTCTTCCTTTCTTTGGCTTTATTCTGTAACACTAGTAAATGGCTTTGTTATTTTTTTATTTGCAAAACAGATACAATTTTACAGTGGTAGTCTTACACTGTTACTGCAATAGAGATTTAAAATTCTTCTGTAAATGAACGTTTAACAATATTTGTAAAAAGACATTATACATAAGAACTTATAATAACCTTCTCAGGATGTTGATAATCTACAATTGTGGGGGTCTCAAGGAATGAGCAGTACTTGTCTCCAACCCCCCCCCCCCCCGCCCCCCAAGTACTTTGTAGGAATCCACAGGAGTGGCTTTCCATACATTCTCATTAAGAGTTGGCCTGTTACACCAGCCAGCCAGTAGCTGGAAATGCTGGCTTAGGAGTTTGGCAGCATCTGGGGTGATGGGCCTGAAAAAAATTATTTCTGTTAACAACAACAAGCCATGGAACCCTCTATCTTTCTAAGTCACATTTTGGAAACAAAAAGTCTTCCTTCTCAATTTGTGTTGATAAAAACGAAAGAAATACCAGTGTCTTTTGTTTTGTACATGTATATGTATATTTCAAAACATTTCATTCAGGCTTCTAATTTACTCCTTAAAATTTCTAAATTCCACCAAACTTCAAAACAGCAAAAAGAAAAAAAGAAAAAAAAATCTCACCTTTTCAAAGAATTGGACAGAGCTTTCTGCATGTGACTGATCTCTGGGAGAGCAGGTAATTTGTGTTAAACAACTGATTGACATGCTAGCCCCTGGGCGTTTTCCTAAGAGAAACCGTGGCAAGAGCACAGCTCCTGATGCAGCAGCCACTTTCCCCCAAAGTGGATCAAACTACACATTCCAGCAGTGAGTCTCACAAGGAAGAGGGGGAAATCTCTCCCACATTACACTCTCCTGATTCAGGAATACAGGGGGGAAAACCCCCTCGCTGGCGGGTTTCTGTTTCCCTGCAAACAGGGGTTTGTCCTTCTGTTGAACTTTCACCTCCCGAACTCGCCTTCTTTCATTGGACAAAGTGCAGAAAGAAAGAGGAGAGACCGAGGGAGGACGGGAGAGGAGAAAGGGGGCTGAAAACACCACCCCCACCTCCCCCTCCTTCAACTGTCACTGATGGCAAAACACTTTCACTTTTAACTGGAGGAAACTCACATCCTTGCCTACCCTCTCTCCTTCCTTCTGTATTTTTAGCTCAGAAACCAAGCAAATAGCCATCGCATTCCTATCTTCGTCCCTACTTGTTAACACTCTCCCTCTCGTTTTTTCTGGTGTCTGAATGGGCCCCCCAATTCCCCATCTTGCGAGGGATCCTCCCCTCCCCCATGCCCCTTATTTTTCCAGGTCTTTCTTGCCAGATCCCTCTTTGGCCAGGGACTGCTCTGGCGTTCCCTTCCTCTCTCTGGTCTGTGGGGTTCTGCTTCCCTCTCCTCTTCCCCATCCAGCCCGGACGCCCTTTACTCTCATCTCCCCGGAACCCGCCCCCCCCCCCAGGCCGTGCCCCCTCCCCCCTTCTTTGCCAATTCCGATTTTTTTTTTTTTTTTTTTTTTTTGCTGCGAGCCTTGTTGTTTACCCAGCAGGTGGATGTGACGTCAGGGACGCACAACAGCAAAAAATAACAACATCTCCCTCCGCGACGTGTTGGCCTCTCTCGCGCGCCTTATTTATTTATTTGTTCCGGGAGGCGGGGGTGGGGGTGGGGAGGAGCAGGGTGGGCGCCAGCGCCCGTGTGGCCCGGAGAGGGGGCGGCGGCGGCGGCTCGCGCTCTGGGGGTGCCGGGGGGCCTTGGGGGCGCGTGAGGCGGAAAGGGGGCCCTGGCAGGAGGCCGGGAGGCGGGCTGGGGAGCGCCCCCGGGCCGGCGCTCCCCGCGCCTCTGCCGCGGCCGCCACTGGCGCTGGCTGGGCTCCGGGAAGCTAGTCCGGAGCGGAGGAATCTATTGTTATTTATTGTGTGGCGGTTGCATGCTGTACTCGCGGCGGCCCGGCCCTCGTCCGGGAGTGCGTGTGTGCGCGCGTGTGTGCGCGAGTGAGTGTGTGCGCGGGGGTGCGCGCGCGGGCGGGAGTGGGCGCGCGCGGGGAAAGGCCCGAAAACACCTTAGTTTGCACCGAGAGACCATTTGCAGCGGGTGAGTTTGTATTTTTCCATTTCTGCTCCACTTTTTCCCAAGCTGCCTCCTGCCTTGTTTCCGCCACTTTAAACAACAACAACAACCAGCACAAAAAAAAAAAAAAAGAAAAGAAAAGAAAAAGAAAAAAAGGAAAAAAGAAAAACTACTTTCCACCTCCAGGCTCCACGTGCATTTCCCCCCAGCCCTCCCCTCTCAGCCTCTCTCTCCCCCGGGGCCGGGGCCCAGGCTCTCCGGTGGGGGGGGGGGAGGGAGGGTTTACCGGCCGGCGCGGGGGTTGGGGGCGGGGGCCTCCGGCGGCGGCGCCCGCAAGCTTGGGTCCATTTCCATAAGTCAAATGAGGGTGGGGGGGCGGCGGCAGCGGCGGGGAGGCGAGATCTTCTTCCCCTCGGCCCCTTCGCGCCTGGCTTTGCGCTCTGGGCGATCGCTGCGGGAGAGAAATCAATAAGCCCAGGCCGCCTGGCGCAACTTTCGATGTCGGGCGTCGGGATGCCAGTCGAGTAGCGAGGCGGGCGCGAGGCCGGGGTCGAGTCTGTGGTGGGAGGGGGCGCGCGCCGGGAGCCTTTGGAGCCCGAAGTTTGGACTTGGAGCAAACTTTTTCCCTTCGCTCTCCGCGAGTGTGTGCCCCCTCGGTGCCCCTGGATTGTAATGACGGGATGCCCTCACCCTGGGGCCCGCGCCTGGGGACATCCTCGGTGCCACACGCGCCTGGCCCCGAACATGACGGCGGGGACACTCCGCCGCCATCCCCCGGAGCACAGAAAACTCGGACACACATTCGCGCACCCCCACCTAGACACGCACCCTCACACGCGCTCGACCCCGAGAACCCAGCCTCGCCGCGGACAGGCCCGCGACAGCCGTGGCCAGCTCCGCGGGTGGGATGGGAACGGGGTGCGCTGCGGGGAGTCGCCGCATCGGGTCTCCTCCCTTCCACCACAAACACTTTCGGGGTTTACTCTCCTTTGAAGCTTGGGGTACCGGGGGTTTTCCCAAGCCTGGATGTGTCCTGAGACGCGCGGGAGTCGCCGGGTCCCTCTGGCCCGGTCCCGGCAGCCGATGGCTCTCCATCCCTCGCCCGCACTCCGCCTTCCTCCCGAGCTCCCTGCGCTCCATCGCCGTCCCGCTGAGAGGACTCGGCTGATCCGGTAGCCGGGACTGCGTGCGCTTTGGGTGGGGACGGCGGCGGTGGCGCCGGGGAGCGGAGAGTTTGCCAGTTGCCTCGGGGTCGCGGTCATTCGCTGCCTCCGCCTCCCCTCGCCCCCGCCTCCCGCCCCCCTCCTCCCCAGATACCGCCGCTCGGAAACTTTGATTCCTTCTCCTTTTTGGCCCTCGGCGAGTCCCCCTCCCCACCTGTTGTGAGCTCCGCCTCGGTCCCCGGAGACTGACGGTGACACACGCGGGCGCCGGGGAGCTCCGCGCCCAGAAACAAAGTCGTATGCCCCCTCCCCAGTGTTTGCTTCGAAATCGCAGCCTGCAGCACCCCCCCCCTTTCCCGCGCAGCTCCCGCCCCTGTGAGAATAAGGACTAAATAAACAGTTGTAACTTCAAACCTTGCGCCTGCGATCGTATCCCTTTCCCACCCCCTTCCCCCCTTCCTCCCCCCTCCTTTTTTGTTGTTGCAACTTTGTAAGATCCTGGGGAAGGTGCTGAGACTTCGGCTCGGGCCGATTTCCCGGTCTCGGGATCCTTGCAGGGATTCCCTGAGCCACATCCTCCCTTCTGTCCACCCGCACTCCTGGGTCCTCCTATCCCGCCGTTCTCTCTGTCTTGGTCCCCCAGCCTCATCACTTATCCCACCCCCCTCAGTTTCCCCCAACCTGAGCCAGGAGGACTTGCTGAGGGTCGCCCCGGTTTCTTGTCGACCGCAGAACCCGAAAGTTTGCAAGAGGAAGAGAGCGCACGGAGAGCAAGCGGGCAAGGGGCAGCGGCAGCGGCGCCGGGGACCATGGTGCTGCCGGCGCCTCCTCCGCGGGCGTGAAGGCGGCGCTCCCACTCCCTCCCCGGACTCTGCCGGTAAGTCGAGGCGGCCGCGGGCGCCGGGGCGAGGACGCGGGCGGGGGCAAAAGATACCCTGGAGCCCCCGGGGGCTCTCTGTGCCCAAAGCGCCAGCATGGGCGGCGCGAGCGCAGGGATAAGGCGCCCGGAGCCAGGAATGTGCCCATCCTCAAGCTGGTAGGTGCTTCGAAACACTGGACTTTCGCCTTTTTTTCCCCCCTTTCCTAAATCCGAGATTCTGAAGATCAAAGTTTAGCGTGTAGTGTAAAGTGCTCCGATAAAATATGGTGACATCTCTCGCCCCCCTCTTCTCACCCCACTCCCCTCTTATAACTATTAATTATTTCCAAGTCATTGTGTCCAAATACCCTTGCTGGGCTGATTACAAAGTGTATTGATTTAGCCTGGGCTCATCCTACGCATTCGTTTTAATTCATTTTCCTTTTGCTCGACCAGAAAACCCGAAATGAAACTTATTTCTTCCTCTTCCCAACACCCCGCCTACCCCCTCCTGCCCTCCCCCCCCCCCCAGCCCTCATCAGTGAGGCTTGGGCAGAATAATGAAATTAATGTAAACATTTCATTTGGTTGCATTTAAGCGTCTCCAGCCCACTTAGAAGGGGCTCGTGTTGCTCTCCTGTCCGGTCACAGGTATTTTCTAAGTTCGGATTTCCTTTTTTGTTACTGCTTTTTAAAACAGGAATGCTGGAAGGGCATTCTGTATTCCTTTTGGAAGGAGTCTGTACCTTGAAACCATCTACACTTTACCTTTGGTTGTCCGTGGGATTTAGGACTTGCACAATAGCTGAATTGAAAAAACCTGAAGGATATTTAAGGGCTTTTTCTACGGCTGAAAATATCTTGAAGATTCCTTGTAAAAATTTTACCTTCTATCTCCTTCCCTTCGTTTTTCCATAGTGATAGTCAGTTTGGGGGGAGATGTCTTAACTAGAATTTGAAGAGAAATGGTAAGAGTTCAGGTGTTTTCTGAGTGGGGTTAGCCTGCATAATTGAGACAGGAGTTGCTGTTATTTTTAGTTCCAGAGAGAAATGTATCAAATCTTTTTTAGAATTCCACTGGAGTTTTGATTCTCAAAGTGGAAATACCCATCTCTTTGAGTCCAGGAAAAGAAAATTGGGCTTACAGTTTCAGGGATTTGGAATGGGTTTTTTCTTTCTTTCTGACTTTTCTACTTGAAACATCTCCCCATTAAAGAACATTAAAAATATAAAAAAGAACTCAACTATTACCACTCAAAAGATGTCAGTTAAATTCTCACTGCAGAGGGAAAAAAAAAAGGTTTAGCATCTTACCACTGGCTGCATTTTTCCCCCCTTAGACTTTGGATTAGTCATTGTATGAGAGAGAGAAAGCAATCAGGTTTTTTTTTTTTTTTTTTTTTTTTTGGAAAAGTAAAGTAAACAGCCTCCAACTGCTGAACCTTGACAACCCAAATTAAGGAAGCAGGAGAGATCAAACAGACCTGCTGCTGGGTTGTTGTCAGCTCTACATGGAGAACCCTGGACTATTCGATCAAGCAGCAAAGCTATATATTCACTAATGCAGAAATGGACCATTGCAAATGCTGATCTTTGTTGTGCGAGCTAAGGCTCACGTGGAAGGAAACACTAACAGCTTTTGAGTTCTTTATGGATGTGGAGTTGCTACATAAGTTATTTTTCTAATACAGTCTTGTTTGTGAACAACATGCACGCAGAAAGGTATGAAATGAATATTAAGTCTTCCAGAGGCTGCCTTGCTACCCAGAACTGTGCAGTGGAATTCTTTTTACCAACATTAGACTCCTACACTAGAGTTAGGTAACGTTTTCTCACATCAAGTTTAGAAGATCTGCCTGGTCAGGAAAGCCAAGGTTTTGTATGTGATGGTTTAAATCTGATGTGAAGCTCAAAAAAAAAAAAAAAAAAAAAAAAAAAAAAAAGGAAAGAAAGAAAAAGAAAAATCCCTGGTGATGAAGTTTTGTGTCAGCCCACTCTTGGAATTTAAAAAGGCGAGAGGGAGCATTCTCCAGATTAGACATAACCTCTTTTTTTAGATTGACATTCAACATGACCACGTTGCTACTTTTATTCAAGTTCTCTGTAACTTGTCCTTGCTTGTTGTCTAGGAAAATTTAACTGCTTTACATTTTTAAAGGGAGTAGTAACAGCAATTACTTTAGCATTTTGTTTTTACAAGTTTATCAAAGTATAATGAAAGCATCATCAACTATTGAAATTAACTGTCTCAAATTAAGGGGGCCATATTGCTGGAGTTGTCTGTAAGATATTGTATTTATATTTAAATGCTGGAGTAAAAACTGTAACCCTTTTTTTTTTTTTGCTATAAACTATCCCCAAATTAAATGTCATTTTTAATTAAGTAGAACAAAGTGGGAAATAGGACAAGTGAACACATAAAGAAGAATAAAAATGATTGTCATTTAAGGATTGCATTTTTAATTAATATGTCGATCACACAGTAAACACTTGATGTTTTTTTATGTCAGTTTCATAACCATACTGCCCAACATGTTTCAAAGTGTGTAGCTTTTATTGGATATATCTTTTATTGTGTAATTACACAATGCGAGTTAAACATACACATAGATGCTATTAGGCAATTCTGTGCAATATGTAATGTTTTTTAAGAAGCTGTAAATATTTTCTAGTTAAATCATTTGTACCAACAATAACAAAAGTTAACTGGGTTAATATTGAGCCTAGGTATGGTTTTCTGTTACTAAGTTGTTCCTTGCTTTTCTTAAGACTCTACCCTGGCCTAAAATTTGTGTTCTGAGGCTCTGTTGAGGGATACGTCTGTTTTCAGCAATTGTTTAAATTAACAGAAGAATTGTGATATTTCCTAAACCAATATATTTATGCCACAGCATGTCCAATGCCAACATTAAGAGAAGGGTGAATATAGCAGATGTGACAACTTCTTTTGAACCCAGCTTCCTCTTTGCAGCCAATCTTATTGTGCTGTTGGTTTAGTTTTCTTGTTTTTACTTAAGACTCCAACTCAGTTTTGAAATGTTATCTTGTAAGACTCCGCATCAGAAAGAAGTATGTGTATTCAGACAATGTTAGTTGTTACCCTACCGATTACATTTCAGAGGGTATGCCAAGAATATTTACAGGGCATTGCAGGAGTCCTGTCTTTTAAAAATAATTTTAGGCACACGTTAATAAAATTTAAATAGATTGCAGGCTGTCAGAAAACAGTATAAATTTTGTTTATGATTCAGTTACTTTAAGGTACTTACATTAAAGAAACTCATTTAACCCCTGACTGAAGAGCATTAAGAGGGGAGGGAAGCCCTCCAAAGAGCTCCCACTGCCCTTTGCTCTCCTGATAATCTTAAATTACTACAATTTAATTGCAACTTCAAGGCTTTGAGCATGAGCTGCTTCTCTGTGGCTGAGAAAGGGTTTGAGAGCCTAGCTAGATTTGCACAGGTGGTATTTTTGTTTTGCAAAAAAATGTTTTTGCTAAGGGCTTTTTCTTTTCCTTTCTTATCCTGTTAGGTGTCATACTCCTTTTATAGAATTCAGTCATAGTAAATGCCATTTTTGCTAAGCCAGCTTTTTTTTTTTTTTTTCTGTTATTTGGACCTCAAGTGTGTAAAGGTCTCAAGCAAGTAGAGGTTTTTTTTCTAAAGAAAATAGCCTTATGAGAGGCATCTGCTGAATAGACATGAGCCAACATATACTTTTACTATTTGCAGGGGATTTTTTTTTTTTCCTTCAGTTGATGGTAGTAATCCCACCAGGTGATCAAACACTGACTTTCTGAATCAAGCCAGCAAGCCAAGTAAGTTTGCATTTGGGCCCGTGTATTTTCTAAATGATCTTTCTTGTGACTGGCTACACTGGTCCCTAGTCCACTTGGCCATACGCGTGCTATCCAAGGAGCCATCTTAAACTGATTTTTAAAAAGATTTCTCTTCCATGGTACCCGGATGAATTAAGGTTAGAGGTGCCAAAAGCTGGAACATCGGCAGGCCATGAGATGAGGTGAATTCCCGAAATGGGAAAACCTGGCCAACTATGGGATATCTTATGCATGACGGTTGTTGTCTCCACCCCGGGACCTACATAGTTTATTTCCATGTGCATGCGACGATGTGGTTAATGGAAATTAAGCAGATTTGGCTTGTGTCGCCAAAGCTAAAAATAAATGTTGTAAGGAGTGTTTGATTTCAAGACGTGTTTTGGTTTTTCATCCTATAGATAATGTTCTTGCAGTTATGGCTATGAGGCTGGTATTCTGGAAAGAGGAAGTACAGTGGGGTGAAGTACATGGCAGCCGGGAAAGACAATTAGACAGTGTTCTTTGTTTCCTTAATAAATTATTCTTATTAATTACAGTCAGTTTGTGCTAAGGCATTTTTCGGGTTGTAGTTAGAAGCCAGCTCCCATTTAGAAGAAGGTTGTGCCAAAAGCTGTATCCTCTGCCTTGCGCTGTTTTACCCAGTCAGGAGATCTATTGACCAAATTAGCCGTGGATGTCTCTGCAAGGCTTGTTTTTCTTTTTGAAATCCCCTGATGTCAGTTTTTCATACATGCCCTTCCTTGTGCACAACAGGTGTTTGTTGGGGAGTTATTTTATGGGATTTAAAGTGAGAAAAACATTTCCTACCTAGCCAGCCCCTGGGAGAGAGCACACTGCCTGAGAGAAAGACTCCTGGTACCTGAGCATTGTGGATGGGTTTTTCCTTAGGACTCTCCATGAGCTGAGCTGTGTTGTTTTCAGAAAGTGGGGGAGGGGGCTCACTTTAGTGCCTTGATATTTGCAATTAAATTGTAGTAATTCAAGGTTACTGGGAAAGTGCAAAGGGCAGTGGGGACTTTTTAGTGGCCTTCTCCTGATGCTTAAAGCTGCTCAGTCATGGGGTTAAATTAGTTTCTTCAATCTGAGTACTTAAAGTAACTAAATCGTAAACAAAATTTATATTAGATCCTGACAACTAATAATCTATTTAAATTACATTAAAGTATCTAGGCAAAAATTTAATTAAAGACAGAAGTACTGTCAAGCCCTGTAAATATCTTGACAGGTCTACTCAAATGGAACTGATATCACGAAATATTTACATATGTCTGGTGTGTTCGCGAACATCTCGGCAGTGCCTGTGTGAAGCTAATTGCGCTTTCTTTCCAAATCACATTTTTAATAAAAGTTTTTTTTTTTTAAAAGGAACATGAATACATACAAAATTGTGTTCAAGTGTTCTGTGTACTATTTAGTTCTCTCTCCTTAGGAGCACTCTGATGGGTATATTTCCTCCAACTGCTGCTAATTCAGACAAGCAGCTGAAATGGAGGGATCACTGACTAGACAATTTATGTCATTCTCTTTTATTTCACCAGTGTGTAGATATCAGCGCTTAGTGTGTTATGGGACAATTTACTGAGGGGGGGAAATGGGTATAAGCCTGGCATTATTAGGTTTCTGTTGAAATTAATTAAATAGAATAGATTTACTTAGGACAGGACAGATTTTTCTCCTGATTTTTACATTTGGATTCATATTTATTGATTAGTGGTAAGTCAGGTGGACATCTGTATTTTGCTAGATTACCTGATTTTAGCTAATATAGTGATTGGCTTTATTTACCAGGACAGTGGATAATATTTCTAGCATCAGACTCAAAAACTGAATTCCTGAGGTTTCTTTTTCTCCCCTTCCAGCTCTGCATTTGAGTCATAATGTGATTTTCTCTGCTCCAGGTTTCCTGCCTGTGAATTAGGGGTAGTATTTTAAGGTATGTTCTTTGACCTCCATGATCTAATGGCACAGGTGCTGTGTTATTACTCAGATCCTTTAAGATGTTCTTGTTGCTATCAGGACACTGACTACAGTTCTTTGGGGGTGGGGTGGGGGGAGGGAGGATGTGGCATGTGTTTTGATTGTCCCAGAGCCTCCCCTGAGTTGGTGATGCCTGATCAGAGGTGTTGGCAGCCTCCTCTCCTGGGGACAGGTGAGCACAGGGATGGAACACAGATGCTCATGTGTGAAGTGGGAGGAAGTTGCATTTGGTCCTAATTCATCACGTCTCAAAGGGACCTGCCTCCAGGTCATTGTGTGTGTTTGTATGTGTGTTGGAGCATTTATTAAAATAGAGCTTCTCGTATAGGAATTTGTGCTGACTGATGTGAGAATGCACTTGAAACGAACTTCCCCTGGTAATTCTGAAGGCCACAAACCGGAGACCCGTGGACCGAGTGATTTATGCTGCTAGAGATTCTGGAACTGAAGTCTTTATCTCCATTTGGATTTTACTGATTAAATTTTTGTTTCATTGTGAGGCCTGTATTACTTTTAATGTGTTTGGATTTCGATTAAGAATCAAAACTGGTGTTCTTTAAGTATGTACAAACATTGGAATCTCAGTGGAGCTTGGGTTGCAGACCGAGATGTAGCTGCACTGTTCCTGGATGTGCCGTATCTGGGGTGGGACCAGGGTTTGCGTTTCTAAACAGCTCCCCATGTGATTCTCATACCCACCAAAGTTGGAGAACTGGTCTCCTCTGTGGACGAAAGCCTACAATTCTTCTGAAGGCTTTACCTTAACTGTTTGGGCCCCACAAAACCTGAGGGGTGTAAAAGGCTCCCTTTTCAGAGTCAAACACCAAAACCAACATAGATGCTTAGGGGAACAGAGGCAGAACAAGAGCATCAGAGTTCCACAAAGTGGTAGGAACGACCTGGAACGTCGGTGGTTTTCACCGAGGACCCGCCATTTCCTTTTGCGTTCTGCCTTTTTTGCATCCATGTTTCCAATGGCCCCTGTCATGTTGTAGCTACCAATGAGTGTCAGATGGCTTTCTGAAGTTTTTTTTTCTTGTGTGTATTTCATCTTAATTTTAAAACCCAAACTGTTTTCTCATTAGAGTAACCGTGTTGGCACAAGTGTTTTGATTTCCCCAGCCATCTTGGGACATCCTTTCTCGTTGTACGTGATGGGGTCTCCAGGAATATTGATGGAAGTACGTCATCCAGCGATGCCACGCAAATCTAGCAGAATCCTAAGAAGAATGCATCCTACGAGATTATGAGATGAAGGAAGATAAAATGCTAAGATAGATTGTTTAAATATTCAGGGCTTCAGCTAAAGATCTAACCACTAAGATCAAAAGAATTATTTAAATAAAAATTATACAGACATTTTTTTTTTGTTTTGTCTGTATTAGTAACGGTGCCTTTTGAAGTTACCCAGTAAAGTGTTTATCTGAAATGCCCTCACCTAAATTAAAAAAAAAAAAAAAAAAAAAAAAAGATTGCGTTTGACTTTGGGTATAGCTTGATTTTAGTAGATACCAAAAGTTGGCAACTGTTTTTATGTTTAGAACTTGACAGTTGCTTTCGCTCTAGGTTCAGGTGGCACTTGGAATATTGCTGTCGTACAAAGTTCTTTTATTTCTGTTTAATCCTGAAGTACTTAAAAAAAAAAAAATCTCTGGTGGGTCAAGTTTTTCAACTAGCTGTCTCTCCCCTTGAATAAAGAGTTTCTATAAAAGATAAAAAAAAATGGAACTGATAGAAAAAATAGAAGGTGCCGTAGAAGAATCACCACTGTCACTGGTCGATGAGCTCTTCAGCGTGATGTTAACTCCGCCTTGTTTGTGGAAAGGATGTTAATCATTTCATTAAGAAAGGTTAAATAATTAACTGATTTATCATTAGGGAATCAGTGACAGACCCTTTTTAGTGATGCCTGGTAGAAATTTTCTAATACAGACTCTGCTGCATTTAATTATCTGGAGAGAAGCTAGCTGGACCTTGAGAGGATGGGCATGGGGCGGCTCTAGAGAGTATCGCTGTTTTGTGCGACTGTACACGATTTTAGAGAAGCTAGTGTGCGGAAATAGAAAACGGTTCAGTTTCGGATTTTCCTTTATGGCCTTCGTCAGGCATGTTGTTGCAGACCTGCTGTTGTGCATGCCTTCTCTGGGTTTAGGAAGGGTTCAACCGCTTAAATATGCTCGTGTTATTTTCTAAATAATGGCTTTTGTGCAGTATGATGCATGTTGACAGTAAATGCACAGTCGTAACTTTGGTAAGCTTACAACAAATTCTTATACCTGTAGGAGCAAGCCATCGTCCTTGCCACTGACTGGGGGGCTTCTCCTGTTTGTCTCTCGCTGTCTTATGGCAACTGCTACACAAGGTTTAAATAGTCCAGGAAGGGGGTGGGGGATGGGATGTGAGGGGGAATATATTCCCCATCTGGCAAAAATTTACCCTTCTCTTATACCCTTTTGTCCCCAGATCATACACAAGGTGTGTTTCCAGCTTATTCTTCCTGTGCATATATTCACATCAACTCAAAATTCAAAAGATACTTCAAGAGAGGTCAGATGTCTGTATTCGTTTTTGTTTCTGTTAGGAAGCAGGGCAGTCACTTTGAGTGGAAAGATCATCTCTGTGCCAGAGATGACTTTGCCATAGCGGAGTACCGAGGTAGAACAATTCTTGAGGGAAGCAGTAAGACACTTTGGAAAATACCGAAAATGGGTTTTGTATCGGGATGCAGCATTTAGTGTTGTAACAAGTGCCCGATTGTAGAATAAAACGCGATGTGATGGCCTCAAGCACTTTGATCTTTGAGTTGAGAATAACTTCTGATGAGAGAAATCTGGCAGATATTTACAAGTTCTTTGTCTTAAAACTGTGTGCTTACATCTTTCCATTTTTATTATGAAATACACGACACCAAAAAGGTATAATTTAAAGGATAAGTCAGTGAGCACCCATGTACCTGCGGCTCATGCTCAGAAAGAACACATTTCTCAACCAGGTTGAGGAGGCTCTTGGCATATCTGCCCTAATCCTACCTCTGTCCTTGTCGCCTGGAGGTGACCTCTGCTCTCAGCTGGCTGGTTTTCATCCCCTGGATTTCTTTATGTCCTCAATACATATGCATCTATTCCCCCAAATATAGAGTTTTCTTGTTCATGTTCGAGATTTATCTTGAGGGGTTCTGCTGTGTGTGTGCTTTAGTAACTTGCTTTTTTGTTATTGTTCAGTAGAGTTGGTGAAATTCATCCGTGTGGATACATGTAGCTGTAGTTTATTCATTCTCCCATTTGAGCCTTTTGAAGTGCTGAATATTATTCGAGACGAGTTCTTTACATTTGGATCCCAGCCGCATTCTGCAGTATTACATGTTGAAATTTAGGATTAATGTGAAACTATCAGTCCTGACTCAGACTTCATAATTCGTTCATTTACGACTGTTTATTTTTTATGTTTTTTTTTGGGGGGGGTGGAGGCTTTAAAATCAATACCAGGGAATTTGATTTAAAAAAAAAATAATGTATCAAGTGGTTGATCTCTTACATTTAAGGGAAAAAAAAAAAAAAAAAAAACAAAAAAAACCAGGCGAGGCATTCATCTGAAGGAGCCTAGCCATTTTCTCATTCTTATTTAAAGACTTGGCTTAGAACTTAACAGTTACATATGCAGGGTAGCAAGTTAAAAAGCGATGTTTAATTAACAGGCGCTTTATACTTCTGTATCCTTGTTATGATATAGCACCTTGTTCTTCAGTGTAGAAAGTGATTTCTGCATATTTTAAAGGACTGGCATCTTTATGGTAAGAAAGCCATATAAATAAAGATATACTCAGATGAAAATCGGAACATGTTTTTAAAATAGTGTGTGTCTACTTTCAGCTCTGTTATCAAACTTGCTGCATAAGCCGGAGTTGATGCTCTGTGATTATGCTAATGACCAAAGGAATCGATGATGCGCGACTAGATGAAATCAGTGATCAGTGGTAGAACCAGAGAGAGTTATCAGTTTTTTTGTCATTAAATATTAGTGATAAATAATACACTGTTCATTTTGAGTAGCTAGAACATATTTAATTCTGATGTACAGAGTTTCGATTTAGTCAGGCTTATTGCTGAGTAAAATGATAATCTTTTGTAATTTGAGGGGAAAGATAGAAGGCATTTGTGTCAGCGTGGCTAAGTGACTTGGGTCATAGAAATGTTTACCTAGACTGGCCAGGGAAGGTTGGAAAAACTTTTTCTTTCCTCCTAGACAACTTGGATATTTGTGCTGACATTTTATTAGGAATATCACATACTCAATAAACAGCATAAGTGACCAGAGATGTTAAACAAAATGAGTCTAAAGGTAGATTGTGTTTCCCTAAAGAGTAGAGGTAAAGTATAACAAAGGGGAATGTTTGGACAACGCTCTTTTTAGAGGCTGGTGTGTGTTAAACGGGGACCATTAGAGTCAGTGTTACTATTAAACAATGGCTTTAATTAAAAAAAAATGTTTTTTTGAGTTTCTCATAACAAAGTTATACTTGGTAATGGTTTATTTAAAGAGAAGTAATACTTGTAACAGAGCATCTTTTTCTAGGTTCCTGAAATCTTGTGGGAAAACATTGACACTGCCTTCTTTGTTGCAAAGGGGTTTCTAAAGCCGTTCTCCCTCAAAGGCATTCCTTCCTGGGCAGAGTTGAGCAGGTGTCTTACTACTCAACAACAGTACCAAGGTGACATGAGAGAAAACAAAGGAATAATTAGCTGCGGTTTATAGGACATAAAGAAAGAGTGATTGAAGGCTATAAAAGAAGGAAATCAGATCGAAGGCCGCTATGATGTTATTTTTTAAAAACACATTGACGAAATGATCTCTTGAAAGCAGACTCCCACCCTGGATTGCGCTGACCGTCGTCTGCCATTTTCCTGTCTGCTGTCCTGTCCGTCCATGTTGGCTCTTATCAGCAGTACCAACTGCTCTTTGAGCAGCGGCCTTCTCTGTGGTGAGGCAGGCCAATTGGGTCAATTTTTGTGATCTGGCAGATGTCCACTGGGAGCTCAGATCAGGCCAGGCTCATTTTTATGTGTGTCCAAAGCCAAGATTTCAACTTGGTGAAAGGCTGTGGAATTTATTTCCCAAAGTGCTGCCCAAGCTCTGTTCTTCTTTTCTTCAACTGCCTCCTTGGGCTGAGATGATTGCTTAATACTCTTAATTATGCTGGATCCCTCTGTGTTTTTGAACACCTGTGCGTAATTCAGATCATGGGTGGTCACAGAGCCTGGCTCACTAAACAGCTTCTCTTTCAGAGTGGGAAAATCCCAAGGAGCCTGACCATGCACCATGTGTTGGGGGGCTGAGAAGAGATTTAAGGAGGATGGAACGTTTCTCTTGAATTTCCATTTTGCCCTGTAAAAGGTCCTCAGTCTCATGTCGGGGAGAGTGTTAGGATGAATACGTCAGAAATGGCATTTAAAAAAAACTCTTATTCATTGCTGGTGGGAAGGCCTAATAGGTACAGCCACTTTGGAAGACAGTTTGATGGTTTCTTATAAAACTAAACATACTCGGGGCACCTGAGTGGCCCAGGCGGTGAAGCGTCCAACTTTGGCTCAGGTCATGATTTCGAGGTTTGCGAGTTTGAGCCCCGTGTTGGGCTCTGTGCTGACAGCTCAGAGCTTGGAGCCTGCTTTGGATTCTATGTCTGTCTCTCCCTCTCTCAGCCCCTCCCCGTTTGCGTGCTCTCTCTCAAAAATAAATAAACATTAAAAAAAATTAAAACTAAACATACTCTTTCCATACTATCTTGCCGTGGCCCTGCTTGGTGTTTACCCAAGGGAGTTGAAAACTTATGTCCACAGAAAGCCCTGCACAGAAATGTTTATAGCAGCTTTTTTCACGATTGCCAAAAGTAGGAAGCAACTAAGATATCCTTCAGTATGGGGACAGATAAATAACAACTGTGGTACATCTAGACAATGGAGTATCATTCAGCACTAAGAAAAAGTGAGCTGTAGGGGCACCTGGTTGACTCTTGATCTTGTGTGTGTGACTCTTGATCTTGGGGCCATGAGTTTGAGCCCCACATTGGGCATAGAGATTACTTAAAAGAAGAAGAAGTGAGCTGTCAAATCAGAAAAAAAAAACCATGGAGGAACCTTAAGGGCATATCACGGGGTGAAAGACATTCTGCAAAAGGCGAAATTGTAGAGACAGGAAAAAGAATAGTGGTTGCCAGGGGTGGGAGAGAGAAGGATAAATAGAGCACAGAGGATTCTTGGGGTGGTGAAATATTGTGTATGACTCTATAGTGGTGGATACATGTCATCATACATTTGTCCAGACCTCCAGAATGTACCACACCAGGAGTCAGCCATGCTGTTGTAATGTAAACTGTGGACTCTGGGTGGTTATGATGTGTCATTGCAGATTCGTCATTTGTAACCAGTGTCCCACTCTGGTGAGGGATGCTGGCAGTTGGAGAGACCGTGCACATGTGGGGCCAGGAGGGTTATGGGAGCTCTCTGTACCTTCCCCTTGATTTTCCTCTAACCCTTAAACTGCTCTAAAAAAGTAAGTCTTAAAAAAAATTCCTGGGTTGGGGTGCCTGGGTGGATCCATTGGTTGAGTGTCAGACTCTTGATTTTGACTCAGGTGGTGATCTCATGGTTCATGGGTGCGAGCCCCGTGTCAGGCTCTATGCTGACAGTGTGGAGCCTACTTGGGATTCTCTCTCTCCCCCTCCCCCACTGGTGACACTCTTTCTCCCTCTCTCCCCCCACTTCTCAAGATAAATAAACTTAAAAAAATTCCTGCGTTGTAAGTGATCCATAACCCTTCTCCATATCCGTATTCTAAAGTCTCTATCTAGTTGTTTATCTGCTTTACCTGTGCCAAATGAGCATTAGAGTTTCTTGTGAGGACAGTGAAGTAGGCCGGGGCCAGTTTGTTTTTGAGACAGCGTTTTAGTGTGGGAACTTGTTGGGCTGCCCTTAACCCTCCAGAGTGGGATCCTGGGAGACCTATAGAGTCCTCATTGATGACCTGATCTGAGCCACCCCTTGTCTGTCAGGAGACTGTGGTTCATAGAGGGGACGTGACTCTTGTCCAGTGAGATAGCCCCTTGGATCAAATCCTGCCTGGCCACCTTCAGTAATCTCCATATCTACATTTATACACACGTTTATGTATATGTGATTGTGTGTATCTGTGTGTGTGTTTGTGTGTATGTATATTTTAAAAAAACATTACAGATAATACTGCACATATATATATATATTTTTTTTTTTTTTTACAAGGATTTATCCTACTCTGTATCAAGAACATTTTTTCTGTATCAGTCTCTATACCATTGTTAGTAACTATTTGCTTTCAGGTGTACACGCGTATATTTTCTTCCTCTGCAAAGAAACCCTTTGGGAGGATAGCACTATAAGGACCATATTGTCTCTTTGATGTTTGTAATGTACTTGGGATCAAGGCTACAGTAGACGTCTGGAGCTGTAAGGTTATAACATATGTGTGTTATATACCATTGTGTGTATGTACTGATGTGTGTTTGTGTTCGGGAGGTGTACATTTTATTGTGAATAAAATAGGATAGGTTGCGGATCTAGAACTGTGTTTCAGGTGAGTGGTTCAGATTTCTACAAACCTTTGAGGTTAGAATGCACCTGTCCCATCACTCCTCCATTAAACCCACTAGTGACATCTGTGTCTTTGCCATGGGGTTCTGACATTCACACCGGGCACATTTTGCTTTGGAGGTTGGAACATGTGTTAGGAATGAGGTGAAGAAATTCTTGGTATGTGCATTAAATAATACATTTTTGAGAATCTAGGACATCCCAGCCAGGTCACATAGAGTGTAAATAGCCCATGAAACAAGTTATTTGTTAAAACAACAACAACAACAACAACAACAAAAACCACAAAAAACAAAAAAAAACGGTGGAAGTAAGTAAGTCTTTGTTATGAGACCTTTGAAAATTCAAAGAATAAACAGAATGTGGGAGCTGACCGGCTGTTCATTTGTGGGGCCTTGTTACATGTTAAGAACTTGAGGATAATGATGGCAGAGCCTTAAACCAAGTTCGGGGCATTCCCATGCCCGGGGCCCGGTGTGGCTGCCCTTGTCACACACCCGTGAAGCAGGCCCTGCTCAGGGTTGGCTTCTCACACCAAGATTTCCTCCCCTGCAAAACAGGAAGACCCGGCTGGGACAGGCATGGCTGGCTGAGGCCCTCCTATGCCACTCGTGCTCCTCGATCTTGACTTCCTCTGCATTACTGAATCCAGATGGGGCTCAGGTTTTTGTTTTTGTTTTTGTCGCGAGTTTTTATTCACATTCCAGTAAGTTAACATATAGCGTGATAGTAGTTTCAGGGGGCTCAGGTTTTAAAGCACGTTCCTCTCCCTGGGCTGTGAGACCCGCTGAGTGTCAAAGAATGGCCATCTTCTGGAATAAGTGTTTTCTGCGGGCAGTTTGCAACATTCTGTGCGGGAAGCTAATCCTGTTCTTGCTTGCTCGTTCTTTTATTCTTCTACAGCCCTTTCCCCAGGATCTTGCCACTTTGACTGTACCTTCTGTCCCTGTCACCTTCCTTGTCCTTCATTGTCACCTGCCCTTGGCTTCATTCTGCAAGGGGCCTGCTAGGCCTAGAATCTGAAGGCAGCCTCAGAAAAGAGCTTCTACTCTTCCCCCTTTGATCCCAAGCTGTATTTATTAAAGAAGCAGTTTTATCTTGAGGGGCACTGGTTGGTTTCCTGCCTACAGGAATGGCTGGCTAACCAGGCCCATGCCGTGGAGGTGTGGTTGGCCCAAGCTGCACCAAATGCAACAATAAGGGGATGTTCTGCCTCTGCGCTGGGCACTTGTGGCACCCTCATTGATGAGGATGAGCTTCTTTGAGACGGTTCAAGTCCAGTCGACTCTGAAGAAAGTGACGGGACTTTGTAGTAGTACCCTGTTTTCGAGTTGTAACATAACTGGATGATCCTTGGGCCAGGCAGTTTTTGTCCTCTCCACAGACACGCACAGATTCTGTGCCCTTCTGTAGCTCCCACGTGCCAAGCGAGTGGTGGAGTCTTTGAGTCTTTGACTTTGGTGGAGTCTTCGTGGCGGCGATGCTGCCCGGTGTTCAGACTGATGGGAGGCACGAAGGAGCACGTGTCTGCAAAGCGCTTAACAGAGCTTCTGGCTTGTCACAAACACTTGGCTTTTGGTGACTTTATCGTTAACAAGAACAAGGCCTGTTGCTGGATTTCTGTGTTTTGGGGACAAGGTCTTGGAAGGGCGAGCCCTGCTTTCTCTTCAGAATGTGTGATGGCGAAGTTGGGAGCCCTCCATCACCTCTCCCCTGCTTTCCTGCTCCGTCCGCCTTCCCCCGTGTGTTTCTCCCCTCGGCCTCTTCCCCCCTTCCCGCTTTGTCCGGCACGGTAACTCTTCCTGACGTGAGGGTGTGCCACAGTTTTGGGGTCACTCCAAATGTCTGCTGGTGGTCTTTTTGGCTGACAGGCCATCTCTGGGGGCCCAGAGAGGTGTGGGCATGTTTTCTGGGGAGGGGTCTGATGAGTCTCTCAGGAGCACCCCTGAGGCCAGACTGGAGGGGGCGCTCTTCCCGACTCCAGAAGCTTGAGATTGCTGGGAGCAGGTTGGCACCGGTGTCTGCCCACCACCGCCTTCAAGCATCCGTGGAGGACTTGGTGCTTTTTCTGCAGAGAAGAGCACTAACTGGCCCCCTCCCGCTCCCCCAGCTGTGCTACTGAAACTCAGTTCCAGCGTGTGATCCCCTGTCGGGCTGTGCTCCCTCAGTGTCAGGCTGTGAACACCAGAGCGTTCCTCTCCAGCTCTTCGCCAGATTGCCCATTGAATTGCCTTTTTTCACAACTACCTTAATCGTCCACTACGGGGACAGGAAATGATACTGCAGTTGGGTCAAACGTTAGGCCGCACCAGGGTTTTCTCTAGTCAGGTTGGGGATTTGAATGTGTTTACGGAGTCTGTCTGTATTATTTTTCCCTGGCTGGGCGTCTGGTGTTTAGTTCCTAGGGGAACGAGAATGCTGCTCAGGATGGCTCACCGTTTGCAAGCCAGTTAATTAACTTGTGATCCATGCACGGTTTTTGCTGTCTCTGTCTCCCCACCCTGGCAGGGCAGTTGGAGAATGAACGGGCTGTGCACTTAGGTTGAGAAGAGGGACTGCACGCCTGAAAGTGGGAATGACCCTTGGTGATGAGGACCCATGTTAGGTGCGCCGTTCACCATCCAGGTAGCTCCATCTGGGCTGAGTGTATGTGGAATGAATTGCTCAGAGTTTATAACAGCCTCCATTCTGGCTATTGAGAGGCCATGGGTATTCATGTACCTGCATATTTGTCGGTGAATATATATAACGGGTAGAGAATTTAGTTCTTTCAGTGGCCATCATGGAAGGAACACATGGAAGTTCCCCATTTTTTGACCTCACTCATTTGTTCATTTATTGACCCAGCATTACTTCCAGGTCAGGAGCCATTATTTCCTGATGCCTCTCTTTCCCCCAGCTTCATTTTGGACCTTCTCAGTTAGGTGTTCCAATTCAACAACGTTCAGACATCTGAATGTCATTGTTCACAGGGATCTTTGTCAACCAGCCTATGACATTCATCTAGTTCCACCTTTTGTTTACTAAATATATGGCCGCCCAGAAGCAAATGACTCATCTGTACGCTTAGTTACCATTTCTGTAACAAATACGGCTTTCGGTTACATTTTGACTACCAACACTGTACTAGGTAGTATACCAAGTATAAGCAGCCGCCTTTTCTTTCTAGCCTGAGTACTTAATTAAGACCTGACAGATTGATTTTTCCATTAGGCCAGAAGGCAGGTGTCGTCTTGAGCAATTCTTGATTTGAATTTCCTATTAAGAGTCTGTTTAGCGTTCCCCTCCCCCACCAAATATGTGTATTTGATGAAGACTGTCTTCTACACAGTGAATTGTATGCAATGAATTGGGAGGAACCAAAGTAAAATATTGTAATAATTCCTTTTTAAAAAGGTACTGATATGGAATTGCTTTGATGCCTGCTATAGTCTTGGTGTCTCCAGGGAAAGCTGCCTTTTAAGTAATGTTGAGTGGCAGTCTGAGGTTCATAAAGCTGTCATTTCTCATTTTTTTTTTTTTTTTTTTTTTTTTTACCCCTGATGCTCTGTATCTGGGACAGAGTGACAGAGACAATGGTGTCCACAGCCCCTGACCCCTTCGTGGATGATTTGATTTCTTTCCTTCCCTCTTTTCAATGTTCATTCTCCCAAAACGGCACAGAACTAACTTCCCGAAAGGACTGTTTACCCACTTATTAAAATACAAATTTCTACTTACAAATTAAAGCTCTGTAGAAGCCAGTCAACTCTAGCGATAAAGAGTTTCATTAATGCCAAGGACGCCATCTAGGCAAGGGACACCAGTTCAGGGTGTCCCAAATTCTCATACAGTGCAGTCGTGGGTGTCAGACACATTGTGTCTTGATTAAAGTCAGGGATTCTGGAATTCTGCAAACTTGAGTTTAAAAAGCCTTTTTTAAAACTTGAGTGACTTAAAGCCTATTAACCTTTCTAATTTATCTTCATAAGGGTGTGTGTGTGTGTGTGTGTGTGTGTGCGCGTGTGTGTGCGAATAGAAGGACATAATGATAGAACTTCATTTGTTCTGTGGATTAGGTAACATAATCCACACAGAATGTGATGCATGGTCTCTGGCCAGTATAGGAAGCATCTTTATACCTGTTAGCTCTTAAGATTATGATTATTCTATGTGTATTGTTTAAAAGTCACATCAAAGGGCTAAGATGGATAAAAGGTGTGAACTTGGCAAAGATAGCTAAAACCCGGAAGGAAGTGTATCTCACAGACGTGGAGGGAATTGGAACCTCAGGTTAATTACCTTGTTGTTGTGTTTTGGGGTTTGTGTTGATTGCACTGGTTTTGTCTCTTGACTTTTGAATAAGCTCCTAAAATATGGTTTTGTGGGGTGTTTTTATTTGCTTCTGAAATTGGTGCAGGTGCAGATAACAGGAAACGAAACCTTAGGCAGCCCGAGGGAGCCTCATTCAAATTGTGCCAAGCAGGTATAATATACAAGTATTATCGCCTTACTGATAATCTGGCATGCTGTGGGTATTCCACGTGCCCTGTGGATTACAGAGAGTGAAGTCATACAGCATTTTGGCCCCAGCCCCTAGCAAGGAGGAGACAGAGGAGAGCCCTCATTCTTAAAGACAGTGTTAAAGCACAGCTTCGCTTGTCCAAGTGCACAGGATTACAGTTGTGCTTCTGTCCGTTGGCATTGCACGTTACCTTGGAGGCTACGCCTTTGGCGTGCAGCGAAGGTACCTTTGGTGTGTGAATTAGCACCACGTCTCTGGAGTTAAAGAGTCTACCCTGGGTTTGAGACTACGTTGCATATTGCCCCATATTTGGACTGTAGAAAAAGGTGAAAATTAAAGACCTGTGGCTAGAATACTAAGTTTTCCCAATGTTCGATAGCCCGTTGGTTATACCTAAAGAAAGTAGTGTCTTTAAGGCTTAATTTAGTTCTTTGTCCTAGAGGATTTAGGGACAGACCATGGTTGTCTTGCCTGTGTAGTAGGGAAGGTTTCTCTTTTTGTCTTTGGCTGGATCCTTGTTTTTGCAGGTACTGAGCCCTCAGACATGCATGAAATTGGATAAAATTTTCCCAACATGGCCCCCCACCCTGGAGGAGCCATGGCATAAGCACTTCGTTGTTGTGCCTGGAAGCAGGCCATGTCGTTACGTGCAAGGTGCCCTTCTGTTTTTTGGTTTTGGTAAGGGAGCATCTCAAATAATTTGTTTAACCCCATGGTGTAACCAGAGCCTTTACAGTCTCCCCTAGTCCTCACTTGGCTGACAATTTGTTTTCTCTTGTTTAAGTTGATACTTTCATCCATTCTCTGGATGGACACAGACAGACAGACACACACACGCACACACATGCTCCTCCCTGCTTTGTTCACACCTTACCTTGTGTGGCCAGCCTGGCTCCTACATTTCTTTTTTTTTTATTAAGTAGGCTCCACGCCCAACGTGAGGCTCAAACTCACAGGCCTGAGATCAAGGATCCCCAAGCCTGTCTCCTTCACTAATTTTCCCAACCTCACTCTGCTCGCATCCTCTATTTTCCAGAAAAAGTCACTTGCTGGAGGCACAATTCTTCTTTTGCCATTGCCTCTCCAGGGAGGGATGGGATGGGGAGCAGGACAATGACTTGGGTGGGAGGCAATTCAAAATAAAAGGAGGAGAAATAAAAGACAAAGGATTGTGTCCAGAAGGTCCAGATCACGTCTCTGGGGCCCGTTAGTCATTCTTGTAACTGTTTGAGGAAAACTGTAGACCCAGCTCCAGCATTAAATAAACCAAATTCTTCCCTTACTGACAGGCATGGTCTATGAACCAGAAAGAGCCAGATCAAATCCTAGTGTGGTCTCTTAGTTTTGAGTTATCTTGTGTGTGGATTTCTTGGCCTCAGTTTGCGCTTGTGTAAAATGGTCTGGTGATGGTAATATGAACCTGTTAGGGTGGTTTTGAGGAAACTCCTGTAATGCCCAATGTGTGGCATATCTGAACCTTCAATAAAAGGTAGACATTGTTAGCCCCAATTATTCTAATGCCTGGGGGCAGCGAATCCATTGTGCCCAGTCAAGAATTGAACACATAGTGCAGTAGATACTGATTCAGACACTTTGGTTAGAATCCCTAGCTTGCCAGTTAAGAGCCACATGACCTTGGGGTGCCTGGGCGATGCGGTTGAGTGTCCGACTTTGGCTCAGGTTATGATCTCCCCATTTGCGGGTTCGAGCCCCTCGATGGGTTCTGTGCTGACAGCTCGGAGCCTGGGGCCTGCTTCGGATTCCGTGTGTCTCCCTCTCTTTGCCCCTCCTTTGCTTACGCTCTGTCTCTCTCTGTCAAAAATAAACATTAAAAAAAAAAAAAAGAGTCCTGTGACCTTGCACAAGTTCTTAAACATTTGTGTGGTTCAGTTTTCTTACCCACCAAATGGTATGATAGTACCTGTCACATAAAGCTGAAGGGAGGATTAGGTAAATTAATGTGTGTAATTCACTTAGAACAAGATAGAGAGTCTAGAACATGGGGAGCCCTCAATAAATCATAGAAGCTACTGTGGTTGTCCTGATGACGCTCATAATGATTATTATTACCCCTTCCCTATCCAGGCAGAAACATCCACCAAGAGGACTCACGTAGAACTCCTTCACGTCCTTCCATTTTTCTTGACAGCTTGGGGGCAGACACCCAAAACTGAGACTTGGTGGGAGAGTCTTGGTGTTAAACCCAAACTTCCATCATCAGGCCTGAACATTTGGCCCTTTTTCCTCTTTGTCTAGGAGACACATGGAAGTAATTTGTAGCATTTGGGTATCAGGCCTTGGCTTTGCCAGTGGAAGATGAAAAACATTTACTTGCTACTTGCCATAACGTATTTGTATTTTCATTGTTTCTTTCTCCATACCCCCAGGAGAAAGAAAAAATGAAACTGAAGTGAAATACATCTTTGTGATTGCCTAAGTTAGCAGGATGGTGGATGGAAGTACGTCCCAAGGCATACACTGGTGCTGGAAGATGATGAGTTGCATGGAATAGAATTTGATGTGCCGTGAATGTGTCTGGAACCACACGTAAGGGGGCAGTTAGCACATGCCAGCTCAACAGTCACTAGAGCACTGAGCACTATTGTTAATGCTTTGTATGCATAATCCGTTCTATCCTTACAACAACCTTGCGAAGAAGTTCGTTTCATCTCCATTTTATAGATGAGAAAACTGAGCTGTGGAGATCAAGACCCTGCCCAGAGTCACATAGCTAGATCTTTCCTATTTTATATGAAATGCTGGGGAGAATCCAAGCAGGTCCTGGTGACAAGGGTCCTCGGCTACCATCTGGTTCATCTGGCCTTTTTTTTTTTTTTTTTTTTTTTTTTTTTTTTGGTAACAGCTTTATTGAAATATAGTTCAGGTACATAAATTCGCCCATTTATAGTATACCGAATTGCGAATTTCAGTATATTCACATAGTTGCAGAACCATGAGCTCACAGTCAATTTTAGAACATTTTCATCACCCAGAAATGACATAACTCTTTAACATTAACCCCCTTGCCCATTTCGTCCTAACCTACCTCAGCCCTAGCAACTACTAATATATTTTTTTTTTCTATAGATTTGTCTATTTTGGACATTCTGTATAGAGTTACACAGCATGTGGCCTTTTGTGTATGGCATCTTTCAGCATAACGTTTCTTCAGATTTACCCATGGTGTCGCACGAATCCGTGTGTAGTACGTCTTTATGACCAAGTAGTATTCCATTGTATAGATGTACGACGTTTTGTTATTCATCCACCAGTGAACCCTCTTTTGACTTTCTTGGTTTTAAATATTTATTTATTTATTTTATTCATTGTATTGTATTTTTTAAAAAGTATTGATTTGTTTTTGGGAGAGCACAAGTGGGGAAGGGGAATAGAGAGGGGGACAGAGGATCCAAAGTAGGCTGTGCACTGATAGGCTGACAGAAGCGAGCCGGATGTGGGGCTCGAACCCCTGAACCACAAGATCATGACCTGAGCCGAAGTTGGACACACAACCGACTGAGCCACTCAGGTGCCCCTGTTTTTTAATTTTTTATTTTTAAGTAAACTCTACCCACAATGTGGGGCTTGAGCTATGACCCTGTGATCAAGAGTCACATGCTTCACCAGCTGAGCTAGCCAGGTGCCCCTCACTTTTTGCTTTTGTGATTAAGTTTACTATGAACACTCATATGCAAGTTACTGTGCTGATGTATGTTTTCAATTCTCTTGAGCATATACCTAGGTTTGGGATTGCCGCATGATACGGTACCTTCTTTGTTTAACCCTTTGAGGAACTGCAGAAGCGATTTTCAAACCCCCCCACACCATTTTACATTCCCACTGGCAGTGTATGAGGGTTCTAATTTCTCCACACCTCCCTACCGTTTGGTATAATCTGTCTTTGCTTTTAACTGTCTTGTTTTTAAAATTAGGAAACTGAGCCTTGGTGAGTCTTAATGACTTGCTAGTTATACTTGGTGGCATGGACCCAATTCTTCTCTAGGTATGAAGCTACGAGGATGAAAGACATAGTCTTTATTGCACGAGCTCACCGTCTGGTGGGGAGTTGGACACATAGTCACAATGTACAGTGCAAGTGGCTATATGATGACAGAGTTTAATGAGAGCAGAAACTTATCTCATACTCTAAGAAACGGAAGATTATTTAGTGGCTCATATAACGGAAAAATCTTGTGCTGGTTAGCTTCAGGTACAGGCGGATCCAGGTGCTAAAAGAGGGTTAGTCAGAGGGCTGGCTGCCTCTTTTTTTCTCTTGTCCTTGCTCTCTCATTGACTCCTTCATTCTTAGCTCTCTGTCATGTGTTTTTGTGAGAAGACAGTTACTGGCAGAATACCCTTCTACTCTGTCATGTAAGCATCTCTAGCAGAACAGGAGTTTTTCTATAGTTTCTCTATAGTTCCAGCAGGAGGCTTACATAAATTACTCATTGGCCCAGTAGGTTAATGTAACAGCCTTTTAACCAGTTAGAACCAGTGTTCTGATTGGTTATCTTTGCTTCATTTCCTTGCCTGGAGGTTAGATTGGGGAGGGATCAGTCCCACTTAGACTATGGGACTGAGAACGGGCAAGGCATGATTCCCGAAGGGAAAATCAAAGTTATGTTTACAGAAGAGTAAGAAATGAGGTTTGCCAGGTAAAAACAGCACTTGTTCATTTCTACTAACGAGGAAGGTTCTACTCACCCATTATAGAAATCTGTAAACAGTATGGGAATGCATGCGCTGTTTAACTGGAACTTCAGCAGTGGGGTGGCCTTTGGCGCATAGCTGAATGCAGTGAATGAGTTCTCAGTGATACCCTGTCATTGCCTTGGAGACAAAATGGCAGCCATGGTTCCGACTGCCACACCATCCAGAGGAGGAGGGAGGCTGCCTGGTCCAGTTGCTGTCTCTTAAGAGTGAGAAACTGCCTTGTCACCAGCTCCCCAGCATACTTGGTGGGGCTCTGCTGTCTGGCCTGAACTGCCCATTCCCATGACCAGATAGGTATCGTTCCTTGATTGGCTTGGCCTGGGTTTCTCAACCAATCATCATCTCCATTCAGCCCCAGCTTCTGGGGGAGGCAGAGGGGTAGCTTTCCCTGAAGCTCCTGCATCCTGTAGGAGAAGGGTATGAAGGGTACAGAGGGTACGTGTCTGAGTCAAATGAAGGTTCCCTTCGGGAGGAATATGGCAATGGGAGTTAGGGATTCATTTGGCAACACCAAGTTTGCTTTGCCTTAAAGAAACAGAGATTTCCAAGGAGACACTGGGTGGCGGAAGGAGACATTTCGGGCTCAGGGAATAGCACGGGCAAAGCCACTCGTTGCCAACATCGCATATAAAATTGAAGGCATCTCGGTGATCTGTACCTTTTCTTGTATGAATGAACAACTTAGAGAGCAGAAAGTAAGAGGCAGCGCTGGCCATAGAACTTTCTGTTCTCCTTTCCTTCTCCCTCCTCTGAGCAGGTGGGATGACAGTTGAATGTGACTGGTCAGCCTCAGAGCTGTCTGTCTCCCTGTGGTGCGTCTCATAGCGGAGGAAGCCAAGCAGAAGGATTGCCTTTATTTTTTATAGCTTCTGGCTCATAATGTTCTAAAAATCGCTTTAAGAACCATGGGAGTGAGGTCTGTACTGCGCTCAGTGTGCAATGATTTTGGGACATGGTAGACTTTTTACTTTCTTAAAATAATTAGATATTTTTTTCAGGGAAAGTTTTAAGTTGACCATTTGAGATGTAGAAGATGATATGGAGGCAAGCTAACATTTAGTTATTTCTTTTCCAAACACCTCATACTATTTTTAATTTTTCCTGTCTCATCTATGTAGTTAGCTGGTAATTGCCCAATTATTTGTTCAGAAAGATACTTTTGTGATATGCCCAACTTTGAGAATGCTTTTCTAAATCATTAGTGATAAAATCATAGTGATTTTCTAAAACTGCATAGTGCATCTCCCACCTGTAGAAAAGAGTTACATTGATGTTTTTAGTGTGTTTCAATTTCATTTTTTCCCATTCATATTAACAAACACATGCAGGTGAGATTAAACAGTTTCATTTCCTGCTGGTTTGTATCATTAAATATTCTCTGTAAGCATGAATTTTAAAGGTCACTACAATCTATTCTATTCATAGTATACCATAATTTCCTTAACCATTCTCTTTTTGTTGGATATTTATGTTGTTTCCACCCTTCTGGTACTATAAATAATGGCGCAGTGAACATCCTAGTGTATAAATTGATTTGCATCTCTTATTTCCTTAGGATAAATTCCGTAAGTGGATTTATTGGATCAGAAATTGTCGATCTCTTGGTGTTTTCTTGGCTGGGTCACCAGTTTCTTTTTCCATAAGAGGCTGTGCCAATTTCCACTTCATTGCACCAGGGGCCAACACTGAATCAACTAACCCACTTCCCCTTTTATTATTGACAGTTTTCTAGGTGAAAGATGGTCTAGAATTCTGGTAACATGCTCTTCTTTCTTAACTAATTAACATTATTTTCTGCACCCTCTGGTTTTTGGCTTTTTGTAGCACTTTTGTGATTTACCTTTTTGTACTGCAGACAGTTAAAAAATAGGTTGTGGTGTTAAAATACTGAGTTATAAGGGATCTTTTTATGTTATGGATTTACATACTTCCCTGAATTTTTCTTTTCCTTTAAATGTTGTATGTCTGAGACTTAGATTTTTCTACTCAGAACATTTTTTTCCCTCAGTTGCTGTATAACTCCTGCATTTTCTCCTTCCTTCACTTCTTCCTTTTTCTTTTCTTTAAAACAAAAAAAAGTTTCAATGCATGTTAATTTTGTTTCACTGTATGGGGTGAGGCAAGGATTTGGCCTGATGGGTAAAAATGTCAGTACCTTGTGATTCTAGAATTATTTACTGAACAGTACTTACACATTATTGATTTAAAATGCTTTAGTGCGCGTTCGATTTTAATGTACGTTAAGGCTTGTTCCTATGCTGTCTATTGTTTCACACAGAAGCAAAGTTATATACTAGTTATATATTGGGCCGCATCGCTTGGACTCTGGTAGTAGGCATTAGGTCTCACCAACGTAAGGTTCATGGGCTTGGACAAGTCACTGTAGGGCTGTGAGCCATCATTTTCTCCTTTGAAGATGGTGATCATGCAGCCATGTAATGGAGATGCTGTGGGGAGTAAAGTGGTGGCCATTTGTCCTTGTCTGGGATATTCCGGGTTTTTTACCCCTGTTCAAAGATCCTGCGTGGTTTAACATTTGTCTCTTAGATTTTTCATTTAATAACAAAGTATTATTTTAAGTAGGCCTTTACTTTATTAAAAAAAAATTTTTAACGCTTATTTATTTTTGAGAGACAGAAACAGAGCACGAGGAAGAGAGGGAGACACAGAATCCGAAGCAGGCTCCAGCTCCGAGCTGTCAGTACAGAGCCCAACGCGGGGCTCAAGCTCACAAATTGTGAGATCGTTGACCTGAGCCGAAGTCGGTCGTCCAAGTAGACCTTTACATGATATGCTTGTTCTGCCTCTGCAAGGTCTTGCCTTGTAATGTGTGAGATGTGGAGTGTGGAGATGCCAAACAGCAATCGCTTTGTTTTCTCCTCCCCCTTGGCATGTGCACCGTCAGTAGTAGCCCTGTTTCAAGGTACGTGCTCTGGGGTGAGTGGCTAGGAGTCCGTAACTGCCATCTGGTTGGTGGAGGTCAGGGCAAACACGGGAAATTGCAGGTTAGTTTACATGAAACATATGGGAAAAACAGATTCTGGTCAGTCATGCTGCACAGTGTAAGGAAGTGTAGTTGTCCTTGCTGTGGTAGGTTTTATGTTGTTTGGTGTTTTTTCTTTTTGATTTATTAAATGATACAAATCTATATTTCTGATATTTGTTACGGTCTTTAAAAAATATTTTGTAATAAACATTGTCGGCAACAATGAGCTTTAAACAATGAGAACCTCGTGAATGAAATACTGCATTACTTTTTTTTCTATTTTGAAGAACATTAACCACGAGCATTATTTCCATAAAATCTTTTTGACATTTATCATCCATGGCGGGGCAGGAGGTGGGGGGGGGCAGTTGTAGTAAAAACCTTGAACTTAGAAAAATCAGGAGATCCCTTTGCTGAAGTATTGCATCTTTTTCAAAATCAGTACTTACTTCAAAAAGCTTTACCAATACATAGCTGTGGAATGTGCATTTATATTTTACTCTGTGAAACATGACTTTTCATTTAGATCAAAGGACTGCTTTTCCCAATTAATACCACTCATGCTGCAGTCCAGGTTTTCTTTAGCACATACAAATGTGAATTGATAATTGTTAACGTTGTTGCACTACTAACAGAACTCCTCTACAAACAGTACACGATATCAGTTTCACCTCAGTGTCACTGAATGCTTCCAGTAGAAAATCAGTGAAGCTAATTCCAAAGTTTCAATTTTTTTCCTCCTCCAATTCATTGAATCAAAATAAAGCTCTTGGAATTTCATTCTGTTGAAGGTGAAATATCTAATATTGTTATGGATGGTATTATAAATTCTCTGAAAAGTTTAATGTTAAAGATAAATTTGTTTTTACAGTGGTGATACAAATGTAAATTCTGGTGGAGAACTTATTGGGGTTAAAAGCTATTTTTATTAGATAAAGGTACGTGTGGAACAAATACAAACTTGGAGAGGATTGTGGTGAACATATATTTTATAGTTGTGTCCAAATTGAGATTTATGTCACTTGAATAGAAACCATAGGCACCGGGGCACCTGGGTCTCTCAGTCAGTTAAGCGTCTCACTTTGGCTCAGGTCATGGTCTCACGGTTCGTGGGTTCGAGCCCCGTGTCCGGCTCTGTGCTGACAGCTCGGAGCCTGGAGCCTGCGTTGGATTCTGTGTCTCCCTCTGTCTCTGCCCCTCCCCCTACTTGTACTCTGTCTCTCTCTCAAAAAAAGTAAATAAACTTTTTTAAAAAAATTAAAAGAGAAACCGTAGAAAACCAACATTTATAGTTTATATATACACCCAGGTAACCAAATTATAAAAATTTTGTGTTGAGGCTAATATTGGATACAAACAAATACTTAAGCTGTCAGTTGGATTTTAGAATTGCTGGAGACTTTGAAACTGTTTTGTCAGTCAGTTTAAGTGTTCAGTTGTGGTATTACACTTTAGTAAACGGGTGCTCTAACTTTTGGTTGCTTTTTATTTGAAATCATCTTGTTTGAAAATTTTCATAACTCCAAAGAATGACGTGTACACAGACATATTTTTGGAGACTTTTAGCAAATTACGGTTATGGGGAAAAATGATGGCAAATAGAACAACGTTGTAATTTTTATCCCTGCAAAGGCAAGGGGATAACTGAACAAATTAAATAATGATGCTCAAAAAGTGAACAAATGTTAATTTTGAAAGTCTTAAACTATGTTTTACAGTATTTCGCCAGGAGTAGATGGGGCTTTAATTAATTTTAATTTTAATTATTTTAATCTATAATTATTTTAAGTTTTTTTCTTTTTTTTTTTGAGAGAGAGAGAGAGAGAGCAAGCACAGGAGTGATGGAGGGTCAGTGAAGAGGCAGGGAGAGGGAATCCCAAGCAGGCTCCGTGCTGTCAGCTCAGAGCCCGATGCTGGGCTGGATTTCATGAACCATGAGATCATGACCTGAGCTGAAATCAGGAGTTGGATACTTCACTGGCTAGGCTAAGCCACGCAGGCGCCCCAGGAGATGGAGCTTTTAAATGTTTATTTATTTGTTTTTTTTTTTGAGAGAGAGCATGAACAGGGGAGAGGCAGAGAGGGAGACAGAGGGTCCAAAGCAGGCTCTGTGCCTTGATAGCAGTGAGCCTGATGTGGAGCTTGAACTCATGAACTGTGAGATCTTAACCTGAGCTAAAGTTAGTGCTCAACCAACTGAGCCACCCAGGTGCCCCTGGAGCTTTTGAGTTAAGTCAAATAATAAGTTTTATACAGAAATGAAATGAAATAGATATGGCTACAATTTTACAATATCTATATTTGGCCAAACAGTCAAGGAATCATAAGGCAAATTTATTTAATGAATTTTGTTTGTGAAAAGTATTTATCAAAGAAAGGTACTCAGAACGGAGCTAAAAAGATGAGCTGAGAAGATATTTGGGCTAACATATTTATACATTTCAATACAAAATAATGAAATTAAGAATATCCTCACCTTGGGTCCCTGGGTGACTCATTTGGTTCAGTGTCCATCTTTGGCTCAGGTAATGATCTCATGGTTCATGAGTTTGAGCCCTGCATTGGGTTCTGTGCTGACTTTGTGGAGACTGCTTGGGATTCTCTCCCTCTCCCTGTCTCTACCCCTCCCCATTGCATGTGCGTGCACATTCTTTCTCTCTCTCTCTCTCTCTCTCTCTCTCTCTCTCTCTCTCTCTCAAATAAATAAACTTTAAAAAACAAAATATAAGAAAAAACTTGAAAACTACAAAATTAAGAAAAAGAATATCCTCAGTTTGGTGGAATTTGTTACAACTAGTAGGTACAGTAGCACCTGTAGAGAGTATATTTTCTAATATTGTGGAGAGATAATTGCCATTTGAAGGTTTCAGGAATTCATATTTAATAGTCATAAGATAGAAGTTTGAAGAATATTACAGGCAGTTTTATGGAAATAATAAAAATATTAAGTCCACCATTTTTCCTAAAATGCTTCTAGAAACTTACTGGTGATGTGATAAAAAAGATAGTTACAGCCAAGAAACTGATTAAAGTACGGGAACATCTACAAGGAAATTATTCTGCTTTAAGTTATTGTTGATGTTAATCAGTTACCAAACAGTAAGGATGAAAAATTAGTTGATAACACTATAAAACCCTTGGCATATATAAATACTCAGGTGATCGCTGTCATTATAACTGTCATAGATTGTTAAGAATATTCTTATATTTTCATGGATTTTTATGCCTCATTCTTTGCCAGTTTCATGATGTTTTAATAATTTTGGCTTTATAGTATGTTCAGCATTGAATATTTCAGTGTCTTTATTATACTTTAAAAATTTTATTTATTTTGTTCTACAGTTTTTCTAAACCACCTTTTGAATTTTATGTTAACAAAAGTTTTTTTGAGCATTTTGATTGAAATTCATAGTAAGTAGTCTACCTCAGAAGAATTGATATCTTTTCTGTCCATCCAGGGAAGTAGTTTAATCATCCTTTTAGTCAAGTATTTCTTTTTGTTTCTTATGAAAACTTTGTAGTTATGTCTGCGTTTAGAAAAGAAAGACATGTATCACATATCTTGCTGATTATTTTTGGTATGTAGACAGCTCTGTATTTTTGTATATTTTATATTTGGTCACCCTGTTGAACTCTCATAGGGCAAATTTTTTTTATTGTTGTATTTCAAAAAAGAAAGAATATTTGACATTCGTAGCTATCAGTATCACCTCCTTTTCCCACATATTTTTTTTCCCGCTTTATTACGTTGGTTTTGCCTTAAAGAACAATGATAAATAAGAGTAGTGGAATTAATTAGTTCTTTTTTTTTTAATTTTTATTTATTTATTTATTTATTTATTTAGAATTAATTAGTTCTTTATGTGGCTCTCTTTCAAGCTAGACTTAATTCTTTCCAGGGCAGGACTTTGTCTTATGTCTTTCTGTATCTCCATGGATTCTGCAAAGATAGGCATTTAGAAAAGGATAAATACATGTACGATAGAATATAGCTGCCAAAAGGTAGAATAAAATAGAGGTACTAAATGCTGAGCTTTTAAACATGGGATGGTTTGGAGGTAACGTACTTGGTAAGATTAAAAATATGGAAAATTTTGGGGCATTTAATTGAATATTCCATTCTCTGAATTCTTTCTTTCTGAATTATACTAGCAGCCCAGTCATGGATGGTAGAGATCAAAAGGTTTTACAGATTTTGTTTCTGAAGCATTTTCATTCATTGAGTATCGTCAGTTTTACATTTGTAGCAGTGATTTCTCCTCTTTTTTGTGTGTGTATCCCCCCTAACCCTCCAAAAAAACCCACCCAATTTTAATTAATTTTCGAAAGGAAATGGAAAATTCATTCTATTTATTTAAACAAATAACTAGAGAGAGAATGTTCAGAAATGCGTATATTGGGCATAAACTATACCTTGAGGAACCTGGGAACACCATGCCTGAGCCCCGTGGCTATAACCTCTGCCATCTGTCTGTCCAGGCCGTTGCCACATGTCCTACTATGGTGTCTGTTATCCTTCAAAGTTTTTCTTTTGACCAGGGAAATGCCACTCACTAAAGAGGAAAATAATTCTCCATGCCGTACCCTTGTCTTTGAGTAATCCCAGAAGAGTTTTGGGGGAAAGATAGTTACATGTTGTGTTCGCAATCAACAAATAAAAATCTCCTATAATTTATGTCATTTTGTTTTATAGCACACTTAACTCTTATAAATGTCTTGACATTTTATAGAATGTTTTTGTGGATAGAGCCTGATAGTTTTATGCTGTACCACTTGTTTCCTTTGGAAAAATTTATATTTATTCCTTTGAGAATCGGAGCTATAACGTGTGCCAGACTCCAGCTCTCCATTTCAGGCCTTGTTCTCGGGATCTCATTCTGAGGTGCGTAAGTATTAGCGAAAACAGGTGTCTCCGTGTTCGTTGGTAGTATTTTGCAAATGAGCTTGAGTTTTTGTCTCTCTAGTTGTATAATTTGTCTCTTAAGAAAAATACAGCGCTCTGAAGTCTGAGAGGAAACCCAGGGGCAGCGGCTGCTCGTGGCGTCTCTTGAGGAGCCACAAAGAGAGTGTGTTGTGTGTGAAGGAGGCTTGCAAGCTCCGGTTGCATAGCAAGCCTGTTGCTCGTCCTTCAGCTCTATGCTATGGAATGGTGAAGGGCTAGTGAATATGTGCGCCCAAGTGTCCTTCTTTCCCTGGCCCCTGAATGTATGAGCCGTGGTCTGGGACTGGGCATTATAGTCTGAACCCAAACTCCAAAAGGATTAATAAAAGTGCAGTGTTTGTTTCCGTAAGTGGGATACTTACAGGTTTACAGGGCAGAATCTAGTTTCCTCTTCATGGTTTTCTTTTATTTCACAAGCTGAGTCGCCTGAGCACTTTTAGGCACAGGCTTCCATGGTTTTTTGCCTTTTATTCACTGCCTACGAAATTATTTAAAAAACATACTTGGGGTTCCCCGGGTGGCTTAGCCAGTTAAGGGGTCCCACTCTTGATTTTGGCTTGGGTCGCGATCTCCCAGTTGGTGAGATCGCGCCACACTGTCGGCATGGAGCCTGCTTGGGGTCCTCTCTCTCCCATTCTGTCTGCCCCTCCCCTGCTTGTGTTCTTTCTCTCTCTCTCAGAATAAGTAAATAAACTTAAAAAAAAATTCAAAAAACATACTTAATGGAGGTGCCTAGGTGGCTCAGTCAGTCAAGCATCCGACTCTTGAGCTCCACTCAGGTTATGGTCTCATGATTCCTGAGTTGGAGCCTTGCGTCAGGCTCTGTGGTATATAGCCCAGAACCTGCTTGGAATTCTCTCCCCTTCTCTCTCTCCCCCTACCCTACTGGTGCTCTCTGTCTCTCTCTCTTGCCCTCTCTCTGTTTCAAAATGAATTAATAAACTTAGATAAATAAATAAAAACCATAATGGTCACCTGAAGGGAACTTGTGTGTCTTGTATTGTTCTAATTGTTTTATAAATACTGGCTTACGTAATTCATTTCCTTTACGATGATTCAGTGAGGTGAGTTCTCTTATTCTTAACGGATGTGGAAACTGAGGCACAGAGAGGTCCAGTAATTTATTAGCACGAGGTCAAATAGCTAGTAAGTGGAGTGGACAGGGTTCAAACCCCCGGCAATCTTGTTCAAGGGTTTGTGCCCTTAACCAGCTCGTTGGGTGATTTAATCATTTGACTTCTTTGGGGCAGGCGTAGGGTCGTGGGGAGTTAACGGGGATCCCTCTGTAGTGGGGCTCCTTGACAGGGCTTCCAGCAAGTTCCAGTCCATCATAGAATTCAAAGTTATAGTCAGAGCTGAGAAGGGGTTCCATTCCCAGTGTTATATGTAACCTGTGAAATGAAATATGTTGGATATAGATTATTAAAGTGGATTTGTTTTAGAATTTTAAAAATCAGTTTTTAGTTAGTACAGAAGTTAAGATGGGACAAAATACCAGTTGTGGCCAAGGAAGAAACACCAGGTAGGAGAGAAGAATACTTAATTTATCATTCTCTTGGTTCTTACAGCTGTAAGTGGGAGACGTTTAGGCTGTTGCTGAGAGTTGAGGTGAATCATATATAGTCAGTGCATAGATCACATGAAGTTAAGCTTAACCTTGAAAATAAAATGTATAACTACCTTGTGGACCCTTAGCAACTCAGAAGTCAAAAATTAACTTCTTTGGTTAATACATCTCTGAGGCAGTATAGCATTGTGGTTACTTTGCCTGGCTTTGAATCCGGCCCTGCCTCTGACTAGCTAGCTGTGACCTTGGGCAAGTTACTGAGACACTCTGCCTTAGTTTCTAAATCTGTAAAATGGGTCGATTTACCTCATTAGGTTCTTGTTTTGATTAAGACAATATGAAGAAGACACTTAGTGTTTTTATATAACAGGTACTCATCAAATTACAGTGAGAATTAGTAGTACTTGATTTGTCTTTTTTTTTTTACTTCATTTTCATTTCTTGTGGAGTCCTAGAGGCCTCGTCTAGTTTGAGGTATGTAGGGAAGAGAGAGGGAGGAATAAATAGAAGAATTGGAGGAAAGAAAGAGAGGATTGAATTATTATTATATATGATTTATTATAGTCTCTTGCATGATACTGTTTGGGAAAAAATGATTTTATGTCTCAAAATGAAAACTTACAGGGGTGTGTATATGTATTTTTTATTTTTATTTTTTGAGAGAGAGAGAGAGAGAGAGAGGGAGCACTTGAGTGGGGGAGAAGGGAGAGAGAGAATCTTAAGTAGGCTCCACACCCAACGTAGGGCTTGAACTCACAACCCTGAGATCAGGAGTCACATGCTTTACCACGTGAGCCAGCCAGGCGCCCCTATTTTTTAGTTTTAAAGTAGAGGTGGGCATCTTGCACTCCTGGCTTATTCATCCTGCACTCACATTAACCTTTAATAGGGTCAAGTTTTTTTGTTTTTGTTTTGAAAACATCCACACTAGTGGCGGTGATCAGTGGTTTCAAATAATCTGTGGGGTGCCTGGGTGGCTCAGTCATTTGAGCGTCTAACTTGATTTTGGCTCAGGTCACGGTCTCATGGTTCATGAGGTCAAGCCCCTCATTGGGCCCTGTGCTGACAGCGTGGAGCCTGCTTGGGATTCTCTCTCTCCACCTCTGTCTGCCCCTTCCCCACTCGTGCGCACGTGTCCTTTCTCTCTCTCTCTCTCTCTCTTTCTCAAAATAAATAAACTTAAAAAAATAATCTGCAAATCACCCACATTTTCACATGCATATTTACACATGGGTGTGCCCTCCCTGCTGGAATTTCCGTCTCTTCGAAACAGAGAATGACGCGATGTTGAGAGGCCCCCACGGAAGAGGATGTGCAGAGTTGCCTCATCTCTCCCTGTTCGCTTTTCCAAGCTGCCCTTTGGCCTCTTATGAAATGGGCTGCTGTTGGCCTGGCCCCTCCCCTAGGATTAGATAAGTCAGTTTGGTTGAAGAGGCCTTTGCTGATTTGAGAAGGAAACCGTAGATCTTCTCTTCCTGCTAACATAGGTGTATACCAGGAGCTCCAGCCTGTGTTGCCTAAGTACTTCGTAAATACTAGAGGTGGTGATGACCACCAAAGAGTTGTAAAGCCCAGTAGCTGACCTGTCTTTCTCTGGGCCTTGCCAGAATGTGCTAGAATGCTTAATATGAGTCGCTGCTGCTAAGCAGCCAACCAGGCATTTGGTGGAAGAAGGTTTTGGGTAATTGTGTCAGAAAAAGCTCTCGTTGAGGACTTCTGGTGTGTCTAGTTCACGTTCATCTCTGCCTGATGCCCCAGGAGTAGCAACTTGCCTTTGGATATCGCAGAAGGAAGGAGATACATGTATTGCTTCTTGATTGTGGCTTTGAGCGGCCCTGGCTGGAGAGCTGGACTTTCTTGGAGGCATTCAGAGCCACGTAAAAGGATGCTGACTTGGGTGTACACGAACACTGTGGCCCATGTTGCACATCTGGGCCTCACCCTCGCCCCACCCCAGCCACACACCTGGATAAAGCCTGAAATGTTTGTCTACCCGCCAGGCACTCCTGTCCTGACACAGAGAGCGTGTTCTCTGAGCTGGTTGTTGGCAGCTGTTTCGTTAGGTTATAGGTTGGGAGTTCTCGCAGTGTCACAACGGCAGACGGATTGGGAGTCCTCAAGGTGTCACAACACAGGGGGAAAGGGTAAGATCATAAACTGCCTGGGAGAGGGGGGTGGCCTCATCTGAACTGGCTTAGAAGCCTGTAATTGTTAGTTTATGTAAAACCCAGATATATTAAATTACCCTCAAACCCTTTTGCCTCTGATTAGAGTTTTATTTCCTAACACTGACAGAAAAGAAGAGGCATGTTGGGATTCAGCCCTGAGTGTTTATTTCTAGACTTTGCAACTTGTTTTGTCTTTACAGCAAGCAGTTTCCTTCCTCCCTCCACCCCCCTGTCGGTGTTTCTCTTCCACCCCTCTGCCTGTTCATCTCTCCCTTCTTTCCCTCCCTCCCTTATTTCCTTCCTTTTCTGAGCTCATAATGAAAATGGATACTGAAATTTTCTTTATAGCATGGGGCTCCATTAGTGCCGGGGTGGCCCTCGCAGGATGAATGCCCATCCCTGAATCCTTGCCCAGGTCAAGAGAGGGCTGCAGACAGTCCGCAGCTCCGTGATGCTGCTCTCCATGAGCCCCTTAGAGATGGGCGGAGGAGCTTCTGTCCTCTGGGTGAGCTGGCAGTGGCCGTGGTGCTAGTGACCATTGATGATATGGGAAGGCATCGGGGATGTGCCTCGCTGCCTCGGGGCGTCTCTTCAGCGATATGTGGGCGGCCAGGTAACTTTGATTCTCCTGGCTGGACTGTTTCACCCTTGAGGGCCCCCTGCATCGTCAGAGTGAAGTGTGTGTCCGTGTGTGACTGATGGGTCAAAGGTCCAACTGTCCAACGTCAAAAGTCTCCTTAAAGGGACCTTATGAAGAACCGCGTGGAATTTGTAACTTGATCACAAAATTAGTACCATTAAGGCCCTGAGAATAGCTCTTTGGGTTGGTAGGTCACACGTTTTTAAGCTCAGTTAATGAGCACATCTTTAGTCTTTACAAGATTCACCAGGTATATTTGGCTAATGTTAACTTTTTTCTTGGCTGCCCAGCCCTCTTGCTAATGAGGCCAAAGTGGGAATTCCTGAGTCTCATGGACCAGTTACCTTCGCGCTCTTTCCTGGCCGCTGACTGTTACCCGAACCAGCTGGCTTGTGGATGTCTGCCCTTGGATGTTGGATTGGGGGAGGGTGTCATGCAAGGTGCTGTGTGGATTTGCACAAATCCATAACTGCTCCTGGGGAAAACCCTTACACGTATTCCCCCCACCAAGGGTCAATTGCATTGTCTCCATTTCTGAAAGACAATAGAGTTGATTAAGGTTAACTGGAAAATGCTGATGTTGGCTGGAAATTTGGACTTTTGCCAGAACATACACACCATTTAAAGCCATTTGGGGAAAAACATGCCATGGTTCATTGGTAGAAGAGCTTAGGGGGAATAAAACAGTGGAAACCAACAAGGAGAGAATGATTACTTTTAAATACACAGCAGTGAACATGGTTGTGGCAGTAGCTTAAAAATATGTTTTCTAGGAACATACTGTTTTCCAGAACCTTAGAATGGACCATATCAAGTGTGGGTTGTAGGTGTTTTAGACTTTTAACTCTTGGTTCCTACGTATTGCCAAAATGATGGGCTCTGTAAGTTAATTTTGTATTATAATTAATTATTAAGAAATTGAATATTAAATAGAAATTTGCCATCCCTGGAAACTTTTTGGGTTTTAAACAAACACTGAGGAACATACAATGTTCTGGAAGATAAATATTTGCATAAAGCAGTTCAGTCCTTCAACATGTGTATTTCTTAAAACAAACAAAAACCCCAGCAATATTTACCGTAACAGTAATTTGCAAAGTAAAATGACAGTAATTTTGAAATCCTGTGTTACCCTGATTCACTGATTTTCAAAAGGATTCACAGTTTGTAATGATAAATCTGCAATAACGAGCTTTTGGGAAAATCATTATTTTGCTCAGATTTGGGGAGTTCTAGCACTGCCTTTGTTGTGAATCAGTATTTTCTAAGAAAAGAAAATCAGGCCCAGAGTAATAGTGACTTGCCCAAGGTCACCCAGCCAGAAAGTAAGTGGCAGTGATTTGGTGAAAACCAGTACTCCTGACCCTCAAGCCGGTGGTATTTCCATGACAGCTTGCTCATTTTAGTGTGTGTGTGTGTGTGTGTGTGTGTGTGTGCATGTTTGAATGTGCATACATATATGTGTGAATAAAAGAACTATTTTGCTTTCTTTTAACAAACTGGTTATAAGCTCAGCGGCTTGTAACTATTTTTCCTCATCCTTCCAAGGAGCAAATTTAGCCTCTTGCTTCAGAGTCCTAACATCTTTTGGTACCTGTGGATATAGAAGTGACAGTCTTTTCCTTACCTCGTAAGCTCTTTAGAGCAAGGTAAGATTACAATCATAAGCTTAAACCGGGGGGGGGGGGGGGGCTCTTATTATCTTTCTTGTCTACTGCCGTTCCCTTGAAAATAGTTATTACCGGAGTTTCACTTAAACATGTGGTAACTTACAAATGTTGTGGTTTATAAAATACGTAACAATTTGGTTTTGCCTCTTTTTTCTCTCCTCTTTCTTCATGATCGTATTTTGCCTATTTTAATGTGCACACAGCTGACTACATTATTTTTAGAGAGATCACCCCATTTATAAAAATTGAGTGATCTTTAATTTGTGTTGGACTTTTAAGGATTGTCTGGCCTTTTTTCCTCAATGCAGAAGTAAGGAGAGTTTCAGGTTTGGATTTTGTAAATGTGCATTTTTGCTGTTAATGTGCTGCAAAGGGTCTCATTTCCACCCCACCCACCCCCCCTTTTTTTTTTATCAAACTGTGTTCACTTGTACTTCGCGTATTTTTTCTTCCTGCTTTTTCTTCATTCCTTTTTTAAAAAAATTTATTATTTTGCTGTTCCATTTTTTTCCTTTTGCTTCTTTCCATTTCTGTACTTTTTTTTCTATGTCTTTTAGGAAAATGAAGACTGAAATATATGTAAGTGACCAAAGCTATAGTGGTTAAAAACCGATAAAAGTAATTACACCTTCCTGGGTCTCTCAGTCCATGCATTTGGCCCTTCCATACAGTTGGTAATGGAACCCAAGAGTTTGCTTTATCTTCCCAGCTAGACAGATAGCACAGGCTAGGTGTCAGCCTCGAGTGCACTATACTCCCCTTTTCCTGAGGCTACGCCCCAATTAAGTGCTCAGGAAATCCAGATTAAAATCCAGTTGATGAACAGTGGATGCATTAGAAGCCAGGGAAACAGCTGGCCGCATAGATGTAGCTGATATATTTTTGTTGCAGTCACATACAAGAGAAAATAAAAAATAAATAGGTTTACATTTTTTGAAAAGTCCCCTTCGCCATATTTCAGCCCCAATTTTGCTAAAAGACTGTTGTGGAAAAGGAAAGTAATACATGTATATATGTGTGTGTGTGTGTATGTGTATGTGCGTGTGTGCGTGCATACACACACTGTATATAGTAAATAAGATAATCTCATGTCTTGACATAACAGTTCCAGAAGAGAACCACTTCAAACATATGGATTTTTACTGACGATCACTTGTACCTTTATGTGGTGGTCTAAGGTTTCTGGCACTTTCTTTGTTAGTCAGGCTGGTGCAGTTGAGTGAACCAGAGAGAAGTGAAGCAGTCTGACTGCTCCGGGCACAGAGTTACGGGGGACACGGGCAGGTCGTGCTCAGATTTCCTGTGTGCCTGCTTGTCCACTCTGTTGGAGGCGGAGACTAGGCGGATCTCATGTCTCAGACCAGACTTGCCTGGCCACATCTGCCACCTCGCAGATATCGCTAGTCATATGCACACCCTTGAAACCGAGCTCCTTAGGGGCATCACCACACAGCACAGCGCGCTGTGGCCCAGTGGCTCACCGGGGCTGTGCCGACCACGTTGGGGATGATGACGCTCAGAGGCCCCTGAGACACGGTGCAGCGGGAGTCGCCACCGTGCACAAGCGGAGATGGGTGCCCATTTCACCCCGATTCTCCTCGATGATCCCTTTTCAAGTGGAAATTTTGCAAGTCGACTTCTGCAGCATGCGTAGCACAATTTGGCTGACAGCAGTTTCTGGCAAAAGAAATAACCAAATTATTATTCAGTCATGGGTTTTTAACAGCCGCAAAGCAAGTGGATGTTAACTAAATGATGCAATTTATTCCCTTCCCTCTTATTGCCAGCTTGCCTATTACAGAACGACTGCCAGTTTTCAATAAGTGGTACCCAGATGGTACTCGCATGCCGCCCACTTGGTTACAGAGCCGAAGCGGGGAATAACTCGGCAGACACTACAAGCTGTGGGTCAATTGAGGGGGAATGCCTGTTGCTTCACAGTTTTGCATATGTAAATCTGTTAATGTTATGTCAGTATTGTGCGGGCTAAACACAAGCATTGCCTTTCTCTGGGGGCCCAGCTGAACTTGGACCACAGCCCAGTTATACCGAGGCTCGGAGAGCGGAGCCGCGCTTTGAGGAGGCTGCACAGCCTGCTTCCCCCCACTCCTGCCTCAACGCTCTCGCGTTATCCGCAGCCCAGGTTGGATGCAGGAAGTGTCTGCCATAGGCTGACTCCATAATAGGACAGGCAGGCCCGGTTTTATGAGGTTGGATGCGGAGGGTGGAGGAGTGTGAGCGTGTGTCTATTTTTAGGCCAGCCTTCAAGACAGTTCCTTTGGCCCAGCCTGCGCCTGCCTGCCTCGCTCACACTCTCCTCTGTGTGTCTGCCACACTTCTGCTCTCCATTTCATCAACTGCAGATGTGGCACACAGCCGTCTTAGAAAAGTCATGAACTGTGTCGTCTGCGCGGCTTAACAGCCAACATCTGCTGCAGCGGGCTGGAGGGAGAGGCCGGGAAATCATTTTCGGGAATGCATTCAAGTGCGGCAACCTAGCCTCTTCCTTGGCCTGTGCAGACAATTATTTTACACTAATTGCATCAAGATAGCAGCTATAAAAACGAGATTCGAATCGCTCCCCCCCCCCACCCCTCTCGTGAAAGTTGCAGTTGCAAAGGGTAGTCCTTTCTTCTTTTTATTGTGGTTTGTTTCTTGTTCTCAAAAGCTTATTACATTGGGTGCAAACAACAACAAAAATGCTATAAAAAGGCAAGAATCGTAATACGCTTAAGAGCTAAAAAGACCTATGGTGTTGGTTTAACCAATGAAAATATTCCTGCAGGTATTGTTAAATTTATGTGCCATATGAAAAACATTAAGGGTGTTGTTTTTTCATGGAGGAAAATGTTCATCGTCGAGCCATTTTGTAAATTATTTTAATGCTGCATTTCTGCTTAAACCTCGTGATTTTGATATATAAACCGGTTTAATGTTTTCTGCACAGACCCTGGCTTTTCTTAAATTTTATATATTGGAAAGCCCGTGTTTGTATTGGACCTTCTGGTTTCTTTCATATTGAAAATACGTCTTGCGTGGCCCAATGCCATGTGGCGAAGGAAAAGTTTGACGAGAGTCAAACCTTGAGTGTTGATTTTTGAGTCCTAAAAACTAGGCAGGGCTGTGTTAATAAATATGTAGAAATCTTTTTTTTTTTTTTTTATGGTTTGTTTTTTAAACAGGAGTAGTTGGATAAGAATAGCTTGTCTGCACCATGGACTTTCTAATACGTCGGTCTGGTCTCAACTTTTCATCCACTTGGAATAGAGGCAACATTGTGTTGCATGGCCCCGTCTTTTTTTTTTTTTCTTTCCCCATGCTCTCAGAGTAAATTTTGGTTAATTACGCATTCCAGCGTCTCTGATTCTCTCGAAAGATTTGTTTCTGTGACATTTTGCGGTGTCTGTTGTGCAGCTAGAGTAGCATGCTTCTCTCCTCACATTTCAAGTCTCTAGACTTTGTTCTGAAGAACCAGATGGAAGTATGCAGATTGTTTTTATCTTTTGTCCTTCACACTGTAACCTGATCTCCAGCATATCTAGACATCTAGCAGAAAATTTACTATTTGAAAGCAAGGAAATGATTTAGGACATGGACCAGCCAGGGGAGAAAGGGCTCAAGATGCACGTTATCAAAGCAAATCTCTCCACCCAACCCTCCCCCCGCCCCCACATGCTGCTTTTTGCTTTACTGAAGAGATGGTTTTTTGATCAAGGGTGCTGCCACATATGCCCAGATACTCTTCTTCCCTTTCCACCTGGGCTGAGAACTCGAACGGACCAGTTGGTTTGATAAAGGCACAAATGAAAGCTGATTACTTAATAATTGAAAGCTTACAAGAAGAGTACATTGGTAGAATCATAAAATTGGCAGTGGTTTTGCAGATGAGGGCAGGGCAATTTACTAAGATGGGGGATACTTCCCAACGTTACATATCAGGTTTGTGACAGACCCAGGACTCAAACCCAGTGTTGCCTTGATGGCTGCAGGAAACAATATAATTTCCAGATTTACATTATGTGTGGTTTTAGTGCCCAAATAATAGCAACCTTTTTGTTGTGGATTCCATACCCCCTTAATTTGTTGAGTTAAAAAGAGTAGGGACACTTGTCTCTTTCCAAACTGTCTTATGTGTGGAATCGAATTACTAACTACTACGAGGGTATTAGAATTAGTAACTGTATCAGCGTGTTAGATATTTGCTACTTGTAAGTATGTATAATAGGTGCTTGTGTCTGTATTTCTACACATCTCGCCTAGTGTGTATATTTTGGAGTTAGGTGATTTAAATTCCAGCTGTGCTGGTTGGCGTGACAGGAGACCTTGGGTCTTACATTAATACCTCTAGGTCTCTGTTCCCTCTGTTCTGAAATGGTGACAATAATAGTTGCCTCAGGATTGTGACAAGAAGTTAATGAGATTATGTACACACGACACTTTGCGTGGTGCCAGCACAACACATAGTATACTCCTCCTTGATGAAAGTTTGTTACTTCAATTGATTGTACATCATCCTTGACATCAAAGGAAAGCCATAGTAGTGCCTAAATACCATATATAGCCTTGTGTTTCAGCTTCCCCTTTTGGAGAGTAGATTGGCTGGTGCTTCTTGCCCTCTCTCTCTCCCTCCTTTATCCATCTGGCACCTTCTGTTGCATTGCTTGTTTTACCTTTGGGTGTCATTATACATTGTTTATATCGTCGTCAAGAGGACTGGTGCTGTTTGCAAAATGTGTGCTTCCTCTGTTAGTTACCCTTATTGTCTTCCTTGTCTACTGACATTTCTTCAACTTGTGAGCTGGAAAAACTAAAGAAGAGCTTATCAACTGGTGGAGATTCTTCACCAAACTTGTGTTCTTACATATGACAGTGTTGCCTCGATATATCCCTGTTCTCTGCAATCCACACCATTATAACTAACCAGTGACTTGAAGAAACTAATACCTGTGAGCACGTTTATTGCCTAGAATGGAAAATAAAGTTTAAGTACATACTGCTGTTGTTGAGAACTATATTCATTCAGTGGGTCGGTCTTTCTTTCTTTCTTTCTTTCTTTCTTTCTTCTTTTTTTTTTTTTTTTAAGTAGGCTCCACACCCAGTGTGAGGCTTGAATTCATAACCCTGAGACTGAGAGTCACATGCTCTACCAACTCAGCCAGCCAGGCACTGCCCAGCAGGTGTTTCTCGAGTGCCTTAGTATGCCCTGGATGTACAGGATGTGCCACACGGGCCCTGCGCCTGCCCTCAAGGAACTTGAAGTCTGGCATGAATGTTGACACGTTGTATCTCCTTGAAATCCATCTTTACTTTCACCTTTGCTTTCTCTTAGGCTTTGGTCTTTCTTGCACATGGTCTCCCAGTGACTTTTACTATTCTACGTTAACATTTATAGTGATAAAAAAGATGTAAAGCAATCCCATTTATAGTCGCATCAGAAATTATCTAGGAATAAATTTAATAAGAGGTACAGGACTTGTACACGGAAGCTACAGAACATTTTTGAAAGAAATTCACAGCAGCCTAAATAAATGGAAAGAGATCCTGTGTTCATAAAGTGGAAGACTTCAAATTGTTATGATGGCAGTACTTTCCAAGTTGGTTTACGGGGTCAAAGCCACTTTGTATCAAAATTCCTCATGTCTTTTTTGTTGTGCAGAAATTGACAATTTGATCCTAAAACTCATATGGAAATACATGTTATCTAGAAAAGCCAAGACATTTTTGAAAACGAACAAAGCTCAAGGACTTGCACTTCCTGGTTTTGAAACCTACTGCAATAATCAAGAAATTGTGGTCCTAGAATAAGGATAGATGTATACACCGATGGAATAGAAGGGAGTCCAGAAATAAACTTACACATTTATGGTGAATTGATTTCCAACAAGGGTGCCAAGGCAATTCAGTGGGGGAAAGAATAGTCTTTTTAACGGATGGTACAGGGACAAGAGCATACCTGTGTGCAAAAAGAATCAAGGTGGACCCCTTTCACAGCATATACATCAAAGATCTCTGTGGCAGAGCTAAATATATAAAACTTTTAGAAGAAATCTTAAGAGTGAATCTTCATGACCTTGGGTCGGGCAATTTCTAGGATATGACACCAAAAGCACAAGCCACAAAAGGAAAAAATAGATAAATTGGACTCCAGTATTTAAAAAATTTTTTTTTTAAATTTATCTTTTGTACAAGCAAAGGCTTTTGCCCTTCAAAGGACTCTATTAAGAAAGTGGAAAAACAACCCACAGATGGAAGGAAATACTTAGAGATCTCATAAAGGTCTAGTATCAAGTATATATAAAGAACTCTTAAAATTCAGAAAAGACAACCTGAGTGTGCCTGGGTGGCTCAGTCGGTTGAGCACCCCGCTCTTGATTTTGGCTCAGGTGGTGATCTCATGGTTCATGGGATTGAGCTATGCGTCAGGCTCTGGGCTGACAGCCTGGAGCCCACTTGGGATTCTCTCTTTCTCTCTCTGCCCCTCCCCTGCTCGCTGGCACGCATGTGTGTGGTATCTCTCAAACAAACAGTAAAAAGAAAAAAAAAAAAAAAGACTACCCAATTAAAAGATGGGCAAAATATCTGTACGGACATTTCTCCAGAGAAGATATACAAATGGCCCATAAGCCTATGAAGAGACCGTTGATGTCATTTGTCATGAGGCAAAGAAAACCAAAATGTCAGTCAGTAATTACGTCACACCCCCTGCAGTCAAAAACACAGACAATAGTAAGTATTGGTGAAAACGTGGAGCGCTTAGAGCCCTTGTGCGTAGCTGGTGAGAATGTAAAATGGTTCCCCTGCTTTGGAAAACAGTTTGGAAGTTCCCCAAAAGGTTAAACAAGGAGCTACCATCGGACCTAGCAATTCCAGTTTTAGGAACGTACTGAAGAGAATCATGCCTCCGTAAAAGCATGTACGTTAATGTTAATAGACAAATTACTCTTAACGGCCAAAAAGTGGAAATACCCCAAATGTCCATGAGCCAATGAATAGATAAGAGATGCTATGAACATACCATTGACTAGAATTTGGCTGTAAAAAGGATTTGAAGTACCAATGTCTACTGCAACCTGGAAGAAACTTGAAAACATTATGCTAACTGAAAGAAGTCTGCCACAGAATGCCGCGTATCGTGTAATTCCATGTATATGAAATGTCCACATACAGTAAATGCAGAGAAACAGAAAGTAGATGAGTGGGTATTGGCAGCTGGGGAGAAGGGGGACTGGGTTTCTCTTTGGGGTGGTAAGAATGTTCTAAACTTAGATTGTGGTGATGGTTTCACAACTCCGAGTATACTAAAACCCATTCAGTTGTACAGTTTAAAAGAGTGAATTTTATGATAGGTGAGTTATATGTCAAAAAAACAATCTCGATGTTTCTTTGTCTGAATTTCCTTACGTATAAAGTGAGGCTCCATGAATGGTTATTGAATGCTTCCTATCAGTTACAGGGGTTGGCAGATGTTTCTGTAAGGGGCCAGATGTCAATTTTTTAGGTTTTGCAGACTCTACAGTCTCTCACCACTCTCAGTTTTGCTGTTGTGGGAAAGTAGCCATAGGTAATACGTACACGCATGGGTGTGGCTGTGTTCCAATAAAACTTTATTTCCGGACACTAAATTTCACTTCTGCATACTTTTCACAGGGCACTAAGTATTATTATTTTTATTTTTTGGCCAGCCATGTTAGGATGTAAAAATGATTTCTGGCTTGCAGGCTATAAAAAGCAGATCACTGGTGGGATTTGGCCATTCAGCTGCGAATTTGCTGACCCCTGTGCTGCTGCCCTACTACAAGTTTTAAATCCGTTTTAACAGACTGGAGAGGGAGGTTATTTCACGGATGTCCCTACTTCACAGATGAGGTAGTGGAGAGTTTCAGAGGTTCGAGCACCTCACACAGATAGTGTTGCCAGTGTTGAGCTTTGACCCCGTTTTGGTTATACACCGTGCCCCATCTTCCCGCCCGGTCTCTCCAGTTCAGGCAAAGCTGCTTAGACCTGTCTAGCTGTCCTGGTAAGCCCCTCTGACCTTGCCTCTGCTGCCCTCAGGTATCTTGAATCCTGCAGTCGTTCTAGAACGGCCACCTCCTTTGTTTGCACCTAGTGTTCCTTTCCATATTGCTAAGCCAGTACCCACGCTGGGCCCTGGGAAAAACAAACCCACCACCTTGCCTCCTTTGCAGACTCTCCTCGTGACTCACTTCTTCTGGGAAGGCAATGCCTCAGCCACCTTTTGACCCCCAATCCAGCTGGAACTGAGTCCGCCTTGCTGGCTGCTGTGCTCTCTCCCCTTATCATCTGTCTTTCGGCAGCCTAGTTGGCTGTGCACCATTTAAACGCTCTGCAGTGATGGTTTGTTAGAGCCTCTTTGTTTAATTTAGTGCCCAGAACTTGGTTAGAACCTCCAGGGAAGTTAAAATGCCAGTGGCGCTTTGCGTTTAGAGGTCTCTCGCTCGCTCAGGCTCAGTGCTGCACTTGCCTTTTCCTGTTGTACGTCTTGCACCTTTGGACCCTTGGCAGAGCACCCCTCCATGGCTCAGGTGGGCAAGAGGCAGAGGCAGTGGGGAGGTAAGTGACTTGTATGTAACTGCATGACGGTCGTCCTCGCTGCTGAGTGCGTCTCCTCCAGTTGGGAGAAATGGTACCTTGTATGTAAGACACCCTCTACTCCGTTCCGTGACTGCCCTCGACAAACATCCATTAGGATGGCTTTGCATCGGGGCACTTCAAAAATAGGTTAAATGGGACCTTTCCCACAGGGTGGCAGAAAGCTCTGTTACGCCTCTGCTAGGATTGTGTTCATTTCTCAAACACCCATGCTTTACATTCAGGCATTTTCCTCTGGAAGCTTTGCTTTCTCTGCCCCTCCAAGATGGAGCAAACCACCCCCCCCCCCACTTAATTAATAAAAGGAAGAAGAAAGAAGAGAAATAGTTTAGAAGCGCTTAAGTGATTAACGTAAGCTCCTTATTTATGACTCATAATGTGGTTGAGAAAGGAGTCCTTCCGACTTTAGCACCGTCTCCGTGTTAAGTATTTTGAAGCGTGTGAAGTACTGAATTCAAAGTACAGAGTATGGGGGCGCCTGGGTGGCTCAGTCGGTTAAGCGTCCGACTTCGGCTCAGGTCATGATCTCGCAGTCCGTGAGTTCGAGCCCCGCGTCGGGCTCTGTGCTGACAGCTCAGAGCCTGGAGCCTGTTTCGGATTCTGTGTCTCCCTCTCTCTGACCCTCCCCCGTTCATGCTCTGTCTCTCTCTGTCTCAATAATAAACATTAAAAAAAAAAAAATTAAAAGAAAAAAACAAAGTACAGAGTATGGAAAGAAGCCTCTGCCAGTAGCAGACTAGGGTGACCAGTGTCAAGGTGAGGACGCTGACCATCTCAGCAGTTGGGTAAGGGGTGGTGCGGGTGGGTGCATTCTTCGCTTCCTGGGTTGCCAGTGAATTAGTGAGAGTCCACAGCTTTCCTTCGTTGACCTAAAATATTTTACAAGTACTATTTGGACGAACTGTTTGGTTACAAGGTACAGAAGGGTATCTGTTGCGGTGATTGCAAGTCTGTGTCATGGAATCTGAGGGGAAAAAGTGGGATCCGGGGTCTCAGGAAACAAGACACCTTCTCTCTGTTGTGCTTCTTGCCTCGTTTTGAGTCGTGGCTCTGAGTTATTTCTCTCTGTCTCTCTACAGACCGCCTTGACAGTCCGCAAATGGCCCCTTGTGACCGCCTCCAAGTGTCGCTGTTGGGTACCGAGACTTGGAGGATGAGGATTCTGTCTTATTTGTGTCTATATACTTAGTGTTCTTGCCAGGAGTTTTGGTGCTGCGGGTAGTTAATACACAAGCTATGGAGAGAGGGAAGGGGGTGGGTGTGGTGGCGATTAAAAGATGGCGGTAAGCCCTGGGATGTGGCCGTTAAGTCTGAAGGGAGGAGCCCTGAACCATCAGGAACTGGGATAGTGGCCTGCCCTCGCTCAGCTCCGTTGCTCACCGTGCTTCTGCTTTTGCATTCTTCTCTCTGCAGACGTGATCTCTGCTTCTCAGGCCACAACCTGCTGGCCCGGAGTCCTTAGTGGACCTGCTGTGGTCTTGTCTGGTGACATTGCATCTTCCTTGAGGGTTAGGTTCTGAAGGCAGCATGTCAGGGTAGAAAGGACGTCTAGTTAAAATTTCCTTTGAAAGTCCTGGAAATCACTGGCAAATGAGGTGGGATGCTCACAGTGTGTTGGGCACATGGGAATAGCTACTCACAAAGGGAACATCAGATTATCAGCTCCTTTTGTTACGGGGCATTTGCTTAGAATTTGCACTTGTAGTAAAGATGCTTTCTTCACCCCCCTGCCTCTCCTCCAAGCACCAGAAGTTGCCTTTGTGTTAGGTAAGCATGAATGCAGGTGATCTCACCATAGCGTGGTCCAAGCTCACTGGGGAAGAATTTGAAACTTCGAATTGGCCCAGCTCTGGCCATGTGATGTTGTTCCCAGCCCAGCCAGCTCTGGCCCAGAGTTGTTGGCTCCATTCAGGGAGTGTCCGTACTTCTAACTTAGGGTCTTCCCCTAAAAGAGATAGATAGGAAATAAATAATGAAATGAATCTAGTAAAGTGCCAGTTGGAGTCTGGTCCCTGGCTCCGATGGGACCTTGAACACAGTATATTTTCCAGGATCTGCATCTGAACCGCTTGGATGCCAATGTTCAGGTGCAGCTCCCTGACTCTGTCCCGAACCTGTTGCATTGGATTCTCTAGAGATACAGCCTAGAATGTGCATTTTTTTTCTTTTTTTTTTTAAGTTTATTTATTTTTGCAGAGAGAGACAGAGACCGACAGAGATAGCACATGAGCGGGGGAGAGGCAGAGAGAGAGAGGGAGACACAGAATCTGAAACAGGCTCTAGGCTCTGAGCTGTCAGCACAGAGCCCGATGCGGGGCTCAAACACACGGACAGCGAGATCATGACCTGAGCCGAAGTCGGAAGCTCAACCGAATGAGCCACCCAGGCGCCCCTAGAAGGTGCATTTTTAGTAAGGCAAACCAGATGATGAATCTTGTCCACATTAAATCTTGAGCCTTACTGCCTTTAAGAGAAAGCTACTGGGCCGATTCAGCTATCTTTGCAGTACATATTTCTAACTCTAGAGGTAAATAATCATGCCCTTCTCTTTTTAGAACACGTGGCCTTCATGTGACACTGAGGCCTAGAGCTTTTTTCTCCATTCATTATGAGTTACAACCACCTTCAGTCTGTTTTCAGCAAGGTGGATTCTAAGCAAGGAATTTTGGATTTTGTTATTCTCATATTTGAGTCTCTGGGTGATCGCTTCTTATTAGCTGAAGACTTTATTCATCAAAAAAAGAGAGTAAGACTGAGCTTAAAATTTGTAGGGTGTTTTGCATATCTTCTCAACCCATGCTGTTGTCCCCGTAAAACCATCAAAACCCCTTCTGCAGAATTAAAGAACAGGGCAGGGGTGGGTTTGGAAGTCCTCACAGAATCTGTAATTGACCCCTGTACAGTGTGGGTTTGAATTGCACTTAGGTGGATTTTTTTTTTATAGTACTATAAATGATTTTCCTTACAATTTTTAAAAATTTTTTAAATGTTTATTTTTGAGAGGGGGAAGGAGGGGCAGAGAGAGAGACAGAATGAAGCAGGCTCCAGGCTCTGAGCTGCCAGCACAGAGCCTGTCGCGGGGCTCGAACCCACGAACTGTGAGATCATGACCTGACCTGAAGTTGGACTCTCAGCAGACTGAGCCACCCAGGTGCCTCCTTAACAATATTCTTAGTAACATTTTTTTTCTTCCAGTTTACTTGATTGTGAGAATACACTGTGTGATACATGCAACATACCAAGTATGTATCAATCTCTGTTTTTGTTACCAGTAAGGCTTCCTGTTAATAGGCTATATCAGTAGTTAAGTTTTTGGGGTGTCAAAAGTTCTAAAAGAAGTTTTGACTGTGCAGGGAGTCAGCAGTGCCCCTAGCCCCCCCCCCCCTTTATTGTTCAAGGGTCAACCCCACGTACCTTCAGAGTACGTCTTGCCTAATTAATGGTTGCGAAATACTGAAACAGCGTTGTATTTTTATTTCCCATTATGAAAACTGAAAATACTTCTACAGAAACTGAGTTCTCAGTGACTGCTCTCTGAGTATTTCTTAAAACTGGTGTGATAACTTTAATTTAAAGTAGATTCTAAGGTCTTTCTTTTTATTCATGTTTATTTTTGAGAGCGCGAGCAGGGGAGGTGCAGAGAGATTGGGGGCTAGAGGATCCGAAGCAGGCTCTGAGCTGTCAGCCCAGAGCCCTGTGCGGGGCTTGAACCCACAAACCACGAGACCATGACCTGAAGTCGGACGCTCAACCGACTGAGCCACCCAGGCGCCCCTCGAAAGTCTTTATTATTCCTGGTTACACAAGCAAAATGTATTGCCTGGGTCCTGTGCTTTGATTTGAAATACTTAGATATGACTCATTTTTGTTTTCTTTCAAGGATGAAGTGTGTATACCTCAGTACATCCTCCTCTCCCTCCCAAAAATTTATGCATAAAAACACATCATGAAGTTATTGCTAGATAGGTGGTTGGAGTGGCCAGTGTAAACTTAACTTGTTGCTTAAGGCCCCTTCTGTTCTCTCTTCTGTGTGGAAGAGGAGGGCGGGGCAGGTGCGGAACTGGGAGAAGAAGCTTCCCTTTACTTTTCCTGCCAAATTCAGTATTAAAAAAAAAAAAGGGCCCCACCCTCTTTTCATCTCTCGGCACAGTAGGGCCTGCATTGGCAGGACGTTTTGGCAGCATTGAGAGTTTTAATAAGCAAGTTATTTTCGTAGATGGAGTTTTAGATTTCCTACCTTAAGGAAACTCAGACTGACACCAAATTAATTTCTTAAAAAGTCGTTCAGCTGGGACCGGTCTTGCCAACAGTTTTGGGTAAAAAAAAAAAAAAAAAAAAACAACTGAAGGTAAGATGGTAAGCATCTAGGCAGTGGATTTGGCTGCGCTGTCGTCCACTGTTTGGTGTTAGAGCCACGATGTTCATAGTTTCTTCGCTGTACCGGATGGGGTGGGGAACAAGTTTTGCAAGACGGGGGAAAGGAAGGCTGCCTGTAAATTCTGTGGAATCCTATAGGACCTGGGACTTGATAAAGGTATAAAAAGATAAAAGGGAAGGTAGCATTGGTCGTGTGGAAGTCCCATTAATGAGCATCCCTTGCGTATCCTATTCTGAAACGCTAGAGGACACAAAAGCCATAGTTGGGCTGAAATCCCTTGTGTGCTGCATTTGCCTACATGATAGAGTTGTGTAAAATACCAGGTCTAGGGGACACTGGTTGAAGGATCTGCCCACTCACACATACACATTCCTCGTCTAGCACTTTCCAGGTGGGTTTCACTTTGTTGGCCCATCCCAAACGTGCTTGGCTTCAAGACTGTTACCTTTACCTCCATCAGAACTGATAAATCCGTTCCCTCCTGAATGGTCTTCCTAGGGATAACCTTGAGGTCACCGAGATCCAAGAAAAAAGGATTGTCCCGAGAACATTGGTATTATTTATTCCCTCTTTCCTAACAAGGCAGTGTTTTCTTCCTTCCTTCCCCTCCCCCCTAACCTTCCTTTCTATCTTCTGTCTCTCTCTCTTTCTCTCTCTCTCTCTCTTGTTCTGTTTTGTGTTTGGCCCGGTTGTTCTTTAGGCAGACCTCCCGGTTTATACCAGGGTGGACTGGAAATGTATTTCTCTGAGCCTTTTTCCTTTTGAGGGTTCCAGTTTCTTCTCTTAGAACAATAGTACTTCTCTGCTGTAACTAGAGCCAGGCAGGGAGCTGAGTGGCTTCTTGCTGTGAGAGGCTGGCCAGGCAGCTGCCTGGGCTGGTGGGTAAGCAGCCGGCCCTTCCCAGGTGACCTTGGGAAGCGATAGCTTTGTAAATCCCATCTCATCAGGGTCCAAGAATTGAATCCTAAGCCTCGATTTGAACTGCTGTTTCTCGTGCTTTGCCTGAGCATTGGGCTGAGCTATGGACCCCGGAAGAAATTAATTTATCTGTGTCCCTCCTTGGAGGTGGAGATAGTGGAAATAAAGAACAAAGGTTTTATTCACACCTGGACTCTGAGTTAAACATGAGGAAGTGAAGAACCAGTTCTGGGTGTACTGTTTAAATTGGGCTATAGGACATCTTGCCTCAGAAGTCACCAGCTGTTTTCATTTCCACGTGGGCCTCCAGTTTCAGGGGCAGAATGACAAGATTGTTATAAGTTAGCTCAGCCTTCGTCCTTCTCCCTGCCTGGATGGTGGGGCTTTTCTTGTGTGTTTGATCCATGTTTCCATTCAGAGTGGAGTCACATGGCACTGGGTTCAAATGGTAATCCTGCTAATGGACAGCACATTTTAGCTAAATTGCTTAATCTTAGTTTTCTGGTTATAAAACTGGAATAATTAACACATTTACTTTGTACGGCTGTCATGATAAATGAGATAGTGCTTATAAAAGGGCTTAGCACGGTATGTGCAGCTTGGTAAGCCCTGAATTTCTGAGGAATTACGTTGTAAATAATGGCTTCTGGTCTAACAGTTTGCCTTCACAAAGGGGGTTTGCCGAAGTTTTTCCAGGGAGCAGAGAGACTTGGGTGAGACAGCATCCGCATTTGTCCTTTCTCTCACTCTTGGATTTGATTGAAACATAAACAGGAAGAGGATATTGTTTTGGCTAATATGGGCACGCAGCGTTGACACGTACTAAGAGGCCTAGTAAATTAAGGATGAAAACCTTAATTTGATTTCTCGGACCGGAAAGTTTGCGTGAAGTCCCATCAGAACGCAGCCCGGGCCCTGGGGTTGACACGGAGGCGTGCTCCTTTGCAGCCCGGCCGAGGGGCGCAATCTGATGTTGGGAGGTTTGCGTTTCTGGATTGCTTTTTATCCGTCGCAGAAAAGCCTCCTGCATAAAAACCTAAGTTGTGTCTTACAGTTCTACTTCGGGGCAAGGTTTCAGCCTTTATGGAGGTCTCTTTGGAAACGGGGAATGTTTCTTCAGCTCCTAGTTAAACCTTCCGTGAGTCCCTGCGTATTGCAGATCCTTGGGGCTTGAAGACTTTTGTAGAAAACGGCTTGTCAAGAGCACCCCTCCGTCTTCCTTCTTCCACGCCTAAGCCCCCACCTTCGAGCCCCCCTCGTGACTTTTTAAGTTCTGTGAGATAGTCCACTCTTCCTTTCTTTTGAGTAAACCGTATCCTCAGTACCACACGTTTTTACATCTGCTTCCCACATTCTCCCCTTTTTCTCGTACTCAGGTAGCCACCCCCCCTTCTAATTTTGTTGGTGCAATTTACGTGCTTCTTTGCATTATATTCTGTACATAAATCGAGGTAAATGAGTGCGAGTCACTAACTTCAAATTAATTTGGGACTTGTGCTCCCCGACAACATTGGAACGGAGAGCCGGTGGCCCGCGTACTTTGATACTGTGAATAATATTTGAGGACATGAGAAGGTCAAACATTATTTATTATTTCTCTGAGTTTGCTTGATGGCAATCATAGCTCTGGAGAAGTCAATCAAACCTCTTGATAATTCTGTTTAGGCGGTATATAATTAGGCATTTAAAATTAGTTAAGTGTCTGTTTTGCTATGCACTTCACATTCTCTTTGGGAAAGCGTGTTTACCAGATGACTTTGGGGAGATCTTTTACTTCAGCTTTTTCTTTTCCCCTGAGCTGAGAATTTGAAAGTTAGGGAATTCTTTCTACTTGTATTACCTGTTTGTCAGCAATTTACTGGAGTTGTTTTTATTTAACGCTGAACTAGTGCCGGGAGGTGTAAGCACAAACATGTTTTTATAAAGAGAACAAAAAAGAAACCACAATAGTGGCATCATTGTTGGGGATCTGCATTTTTAGGTGTGTGAGTATTTAAAAAAAAAAATCCATGCACATAGTCCTTTTGCTTTTTGCTTTTTTCTGGCATCTCCGTGTCCTGAAAACACCATGGTCTTTCTCTTGGAATGACCCAGACTTTATAATCATGATGGCAGAATTGCCATGGGTAAATTAAGAAAAGGATACTGAACAAATAAATACAGCAAGCTGCCATTTAAAAGGAAACAAATTTATTTGAAATCAAAGTGTAGACCGCACAGGATGAAGTGTATAAACGTCAGGGTAATTTTGGAGTTCCAAACAACAGGTTTCCCCATGGCCTTTCATTTTGGATCCTTTGTTAAAGAATGACCTAACGCAGCACACACGTTTTTTTTTTTTTTTTTTCTGTTTGTTTCCACCCTCCCCACCACACCCTGTTGCACAGATTGTCCTTTCATGAAAACCAAAATCTTATATTTATTTTTTACTGTGGTAAGCGCCCCCCCCTTTTTTTTTTAAATTAGCCTCCAAGAAGAGGAACCCCCTGACCTGGGATTCTGGTTACCGTCTACCACTTCCATGGAGGGCAGTTCACAGGGTTGGACTCAAAACCAGGTGTATAAAGAGTTTGAATGATGATGCTGATGATGCTTCGCTTATAGCTTTTAGCATAATCTGTGCTTTTTTTTTTTTTTTTTTTTAATATAAGATCATCTAGTTGAAACCTACACCTTGGATGTGAGCGTCAAAGGTTTTCATTGGTGAAGTACTTGGTGAGGGTCGACTAGCTTGGGAACACATCTTCAAAACGGTATTCTTTCCAGTCTGCTGGGTGAGAGTGAGCTTCTGGAAGGCTGGGACCGTGTCTTAATTTAGAATTAGCCGGTATTCTAGTGATAGCTTGAGAGAATCGGTAGCCATTGTTAATTTAATAAATTTTTGCTGGTGGGAAATTGCACAGTGGTCCTCCCCCTCAACGGTTACTGTTCTGTTCTGTTGGCTGTTCTGGTGTGAAATTGGGGTTGTTACTGTACCGGTGTGCCTGGCTCAGGCGATGAGTAGCGGCTTAGAGTCTGCCTTTGCGTTTCTTGTCAGGCACTGGACTCTGCATCAGCCTAGAAAAAGGAGCAACCTTTACTAAATGTTGCACAGAGTGTTGTGTGCCCATTAAGCCTAGGAGGGTGACCTCCCTCCCCTAAGAGGGAAGATTGCCTAGTTCACACAGTTGTATGGGGGGGATGGCTGAGGCCTGGGAGGTGGTGCCCTATAATACCACGATGCCCCATTCAGGGCTTTCTAATACATCTTGATGCAAATGTTAAGACTCTAAAATGATTCATTTGCTTCTTGGAACCCCATTTCTCCTCTGGATGGAATTACTTAACTGTATTACTGTTCTCCCCCAATGTTTATTCTTTACAGGCCTCTGTGAGATACGTTGTTTGTATTTAGAAGGTTACTAGCTGTGCATTTCAGCAGAAGTCATTTGTATCTGAAGTTTTTAAGATTTCCCTGGCTGAGAAGGTCCACCTTGTCAGCTGAGGGAAGATTTGGGCCTCAGCTCTGGATCCTGACTTGATATGCACATGTTTGGGATCTGGCGGTGACCCAGGAGGAAGGGACTGGTCCTGCCCTTCTTCCATCATCATGTGTCACTGCCAGCCTAATGGTTGGTCATCGTGTTGACTGACATCAAGTACCAGTAATTCCCTCATTTTTTTAAAACTAACAATTTCTTTGTATTACCTATTTTTTAAAAGTAAATCATTTTCCATAGGAAAAAACCCTACAATTATTACTGTAATGAACAATCACTTGTCATAAGTTGAAGATGAAAATAAAAATAAATACAAGGGGGGGTGCCTGGGTGGCTCAGCTGGTTGATGGTCCGACTCTTGATTTTGAATCAGGTCATGATCCCGGAGTTGTGGCACCAAGCCCCATAGCGGGCTTAGCGCTGGGTGTGGAGCCTGCTTGAGGTTCTCTTTCCCCCTCTCCCTCTTCCCTCTCCCCCGCTCATGTGCGCTCCCTCTCTAAAATTTAAAAAAATAAAATAAATACAAGGCCCTCAGTGAGATTATGAGGGGGGAGGGCACCAAAAAGAGGAAGATGATGGGGTCTTCCTCACTCCCTGTGTGTTTTCTAACCTCGTCAATGGTATGAGACTTTGTCCAGGGTCTCTACCGGGGCTCCTGTAAATGGTTGTATACGAGAATCATTTGAGAGTTTTAAAATAACATGGCTTCCGAGAGCCATAGTTCCAGCTGATTCAGAATGAGGACCTGAGATCTGACTTTTTCTTTTTTTAAGTTCCCTCAGTGATTGAACAGTTCGTTTTTATCTGACATTATCGAAAATCAGGGATTTCCTTAAAACAGGTTACCACTCCTTTGTAGGGGCCCGTGTTCTCTGTTGCTCTCTCCAGCCATGGAAGAATAGGCATTTCATTCAACATTGATGTTTCCTTTTATTCCTAAAGCTAATTTTTTTTCCGCCCCAGTTTTGGCGAAATTATGTATCACTTGTGATCATTCATTTTAAAAATTCCTGAGCTGTGTGGCGCACTTTCATGAAAATTCATTTAGATAAAATTAGATATTATTGTTTAATGAGGTGGCATTTCAATTTAGACCTTGCATCAGGCATATACCAAGAGTTTTTTATGGAAGAGTTAGGTTCATTTGAGTAATAAAGGCTGAATCATGGGGGCTTTAATTCTTAATCGCTGTGAGGATTGTTATCCGTGGGATGTGAGCTGTCTTAGTGGTATTCAATCAAGTGTCCACTTAGCCATGACTGGAAGTAATTGCTCCCAAGTGGGCCGCACGGTGACCTGTTAATACTCGCTTTGACCCTGTGACCTTGTCTGCCCCATTGTTTAGGATTTTATAGCAGGCGAGTCTGCATTTCTGTGGGGTCAAGTAGATATCTTGAGGTCAAACATTTTCTGATTACTGCCTCGTCCACACTGTAAGTCGGCCAGAAGCTGTTGCATTGCTAATAGTCATTGCTTTGTAGTGGAACATGAACAGTTTGAAAATTGTCTTCCCAGCCTGCATGTAAACAGTTTAATATTTTACGGAAAGAAGTTCATCTTGTAAATTAGGTATGAATAATACATTTGTAATTACTCCTTGTGTCTTTAAACACTTGTGTCTTAATTGGCTTGCTTTTTTTTTTTTTTTTTTTTTTTTAAAATGTATTTGCATTTGCCAGCAAGTTAAAATTAACTCCAGTGGAAACCCAGCAAAGTCAGGACAGAGCATACCAGCCCTCTGGTCCCGCTGAGACATAACACTAAGTGAAGTTTTTGTTTTTTCTTTTAAAGTTTTTATTTATTTATTCATTGAAGTAATCTCGATACCCAGCGTGGGGCTCTCGAACTCACGACCCCGAGGTCAAGAGTCATAGGCTCTTCTGATTGAGCTGGCCATGCGTCTCCAAACTAGGTGAAGGTTTCAATGCACCTGGGAGTTACATTCATTGTCTCTCTTAAACGTTTGTTTCTGTTGGGACGGTAAGTTGATTATTTCCTGTTTTTTTGCTTTTTTTTTTTTTTATGTTTTCTCATTTCATGTCACCATGTTGTTTTGTGTTGCTATATGTTTATCAATAACTTAACATTTTTTCCCCCCAAGTGTCCCATGGACACGTGCCTCTCCATCTTTTGAGTTGTTAAGTAACCCAGGGTGACTAAAACTTCGTGGGTGCCCCATGTGGCTGGCCGTGTTCTCTCCCGAGTTAGGAGAATCCGTTAAGTGAGAGTAAAGGGGAGGAAGTGATCTGGAAAGATGATCTAGACCAGTTTGGATTCACAGTGCTGTCACATCAGAGTCTCTTTAGGGCCCACCGTCTCTGACTGTATCCATACCTTATCCCTTTATCTCGCTCTAGAACCAGTCACGCCATAGATTTTCCAGCAGTGCTCATGTGGAAAAGTACAACTGGAAAAAACAAAAACAAAGGAAAACACATAATTAGGAAAGTTGACAAATAGTGAATTTCAGATGGCACTTCAGGTCACTCTGGGTGTCACCCCCAAAGAAAATATTCTTAGGAAGAAAAATTCAGTGACCCTTTTTACTATTTCGAATATTCCTTAAAATAATGACATCTTGGCTGCTTCTAATTAACCTAAGGTTAAAATATTTATGTAGAGTTTGACTTAAGAGAGAAGACTGTCTTGGCCAAAACTTAAGGGCTCTTGTGGTTCTTAAAGGTAGGTAAATAGTGTCTCTTCAAGTGCAGTGATCTGTGCTATTGTGTTCAACTTTATTTTTTGGACTGTTTTGTTGTAGTTGTTTGCAAATTAAAGGTAGTATCCTTAAACACCAGATAGATAGCATGGGTCATTTGTCATGAAATTTGTACCCTCCTTGGTATACTACGAAAACCTTCATTTTGTTACTGTGGAAAGGGTGAGCGAAATCCTAAAGATAGTGTGCGCACACATACCTGTGCAAATGTACAGAGAGTTCCCAAACTGTGTGTTGAGGTACCCTGGGCTGCAAACTCAGAGAGGCTGCTGGAGGGAAATCCAGTGGGATGTGGCATATGTTGGGCACTGTGCAAACTACTAAGTTCTTCACAGTTTTATTGCTAGATTGGGCTCTATTCCTCTTGATAGAGTCCTGTTTTTACATAGCTGGTTTTGAGCAGTTGCCGTGATAAAAAGCAAATGTGCCATGTGAAACATCAACATGGAACAGACAGTGAGGGTAGCAGTGTCCAATCTGATTTCAGAGTTTGAGGAGTTGTGCCGTATGCAACAGGCTCCTATGTCCTGTTCGTAACTGTTGTGTTAAGAATGAAATAAAAGCGCTTTTTCCTTTAAGTTTATTCCCCCCCCACCCCAAATAACTCCTCAGTTGTTAAGGCTGATAAAAGTTGTTTGGAGCTAACTCCTTAATAGATAAAATTGTTGTTTCTTTGGCTTGGGGAGAGTTGGGGGGGAGTGGAGGAGGAGTACCATGAAAAAATTGCTATAAACTGAAAGGGTTTGTAAACTCCTAGCCTATTTGCAAGAAATCTGTCTGTATTAAAGAAGAAAAGGTGGTCCTGGCAGGCAGTTTGGAAAACGCGAATAAGCTAAATGGAGAAAATACAACCTGCCTTCGATGCTGCTACCCAGAGACAAGGACTCTTAATATCGTGGTGAAAAAACATTTGTTTTGGCTTGTAGGTAGCAGAACCCACAATGAGCTAGTTTAAGAAAAAAAAAGGGGGGGGGCGCCTGGATAACTCAGTTGATTAAGCATCCAACTCTTGATTTCGGCTCAGCTCACCATCTCACGGTTCATGGGATCGAGCCCTGCGTGGGGCTCTGTGCTGATAACACAGAACCCGCTTGGGATTCTCTCTTTCCCTCTCTGTCTGCCCCTCCCTGTCTCATGCGTGCTCACATGTTCTCTCTCTCTCTCTCTCTGTAAATAAATAGTCATTTAAGAAAGCATTTCTTTTAAGAATAAGGAGGTGTCCCGAGGCACCCATATGCAGAAAGAAATGAGAACCGACACCTAGAGCACTTGTCCACTCTAATTCCCCTAGTTGTCTTTTTTGTTTCTTCAGAAATTAAATGTTTCAATGAAATTTGGTTTTGGTGGGAAATAGAATCTGGTTTGGAATATTCTCCTGAGTTCCTCTCTCTCACATCAACTCGATTTGTAGTCCCCAAACGTGAGTTTTTCTTGGTCTCTCTTCTCTGTCCTGATCAAGCTGTGTGTTGCCATACATACTCCAGATACCCGTGGTCCATATTCTCTGTCCTCTTTACTGTGGACTCGCTCTGGTCTTCATCAGGCAAGGCAGAGGACGAAGGATGCTGGCCATGTTCCTTGTTAAGCCTCTTCTTCCCCTGGAGAGGAGGAAGGAGGGACATGGTCAGCAATGGAATCATGGCACTGAGGGAAAAGTAGCTCTTGGTGTAGTGTGGCCCCCATCCTGAACTCACTGCTTCGGCGACAGCCTCTCTCCACTCCTTCCCTCCTTCTTTCCCAGCCTCCTTCTCTTAAACAGAAGAAATGTATTGTCTTACAGTCCTGGAGACCAGAAATCCCCGACCAGGATGTTGACAGGGTTATTCGTTCCTTCTGAGGCTGCGAGGGAGAGTCTGTTTGATGCCACCTCCTGTGGCTTCTGGTGGTTTTCCGGCCGTCCGTGGCATTCCTTGGCGTAGAGAGAGGCCACCCCCCGATCTCTGCCTTTGTCTTCACGTGGTGTTCTCCTGGTGCGCATGCCTGCGTCCAAATTTCCGCTTTTATAAGGATACCAGTCCTATTGGATTAGGGGCCCACCCTCTCCAGTGCGACCTCATCTTAGCTAATTACATCTGCAGCGACCCTGTTTCCAAGGAGGGTTGCATCCCCACCCACCTTCTCTTTCCACGCAGCTCATGTAGTTGACGTTAGGAAAATTAAGTGTGTAAATGCTGCGATTCCTCAGAATAATACGGAACAGAATGCAAAACCCACAGGGATTTGAAAGGAACACCGTGGGGAGGAGATAGGCCGTTGTCTCTTTTCGCTTCCCGTGGGTCCGCTCCTGCTTGTGACTGTCAGCGTCTTCCCTTTGTGCTATGTCAGACGCTCTCAGGTGTATGGTAGATGGGCACAAAGTCACAGGTCACATTTCTTTCTTCTCATACGACATTAGTGCAGAGCGTTTTGGTGAATATATACCAGTATATGGGATGATTGGCAGGGGATGGCATTGGCCCAGAATGATCCTGAGCTATGGTAGCCCTCTCAAAGCTCCCTAGTGCCACCTGCTATATTTGAAGTTTTCATACAAATTGCGTTTAACTCTCACTTCCAGTCTGGGCAGTGGGCAGTGCCTTTTCCACGTTGAGGACAAGGACAGCAAGGATCAGGAAAGTCACTTCTCTTGCTCAGCGTCACATAACTAATTCAGGATTGAAACTCAAGCCGTTCTGAATCCAGAGCCTGTTTTCTTTCTGTCTCTCTGTCTCTGACTTATTAAGTACCCCAATTTCCTAGCCTCTCTTGGAAAACATCATCACAGGAAAAGCAGTCTGGTGGTATTTCCTGTCTTTTGGGTCTGTCTGTCTCTCTTTCAGCAGAGTCGAGTTTACCCTGAGAAATCGGGATATTATGAGAAAAGAAGTTTCTCTGGAGTGGATGTGCCAACATGGACAGACGAGCTTAGGGGACCCTTGCCTCTGTCATTGGACAGCTGCCTGCGGGGAGCTCATTGTTTCTGGTGCCAGTGTCTCCGGGAATTCGTGCCAGGCACAAGGGTTTGCTTGCATTTGCTGCTGCGTGGTGGTGGGGATGTTTGTGGGTGGCTGTTTTTTATTTTGGTTTTGTTATCTGCCCTTTGTAGTGGTAACTCTGGCATCATTTCTTGCCGCTCAGATGTTCTCTGGTTTTCAAGCAAGGAGACTTGAAAATGTACCAAGTCAGAGGGCTGTGTAAAAAGTGGTGTCTCAGAGCCAAGGCCGAGCATTGGTGATACGTTACGGTGTCCCCTGGGCCTTTGTGTATGCAGTTCCCTCCATCTGGGGGGGTGGGGGGGTGGGGTGGGGTCCAAACTTGGAAGTTGACAGGAGGAAGTCGGCAAGTGAAATGCATCAGTTGGGATGGTGGGCCCTCACCTCGTTGTCGCTGTGGGGACAAATGTTAGTTTCACGCGGCCAGATCTCTCCTTGTGTCTTCCACAGGAACGAGAAAACTTAAATAAAAAAATGTTGAGTCTTGATTATTAAATGTTGGAAACTAAATAAAAGTGAGGTCTATCTAGTCTGCCCAAAGCAAAACACATTTTTGGACCACGCTGGGCTCTCAGGTCACTGATGTGCAGTTTTAGATCTCTAACAGAGCTCCTGGCCCCCCCCCGCCGCCACCTTCTTTTTATTTCAGATTACAGTTTCAGGGATGTACCCTGTCTGTCCCCTTCGTTGTAAATGAGGAGTCTTTCTCTGCTGCTGTCCTTCCAGTGGCCTAACCTAGCATTTATTTTCCTGGATTTTAATACTCCTTGCGCTTCTTTGTCATTCCCTGGACTCTGGTTTCTCCCCCCTGTATGTCTCTGGTCTTGGCACGCAGCGGATACACCCTGAGTGATTGCCAAGGGGACCTTGGTGCAAGTCGGGGTAGGGGCTGGGGGTGGGAGATGGTCCTCCTTCCTCAACGGGTATGATTTTTCTTTCTTTGCTCATTTGCATGCATTTGGTTCGGTGTGGGTGGCAGAGTCAGGTCATCTCTGTGCTCTCAGATGGCAACTGTCATTGTTGATTATGCCATGTGACTTTACCTGAGTTGCTTTGGAGAAAAAAATAATAAATGTCATAGAAATTTCAATTGACTTGTCATTGCCAACCTGCTTTGGTTCCTAGAGGCTAAGTGGAGACGCAAGACCGACAGGTTTCTGATACACACTGTTGTCAGCATTTTGGGGATGCCTGACTTACTCATTCCTTTCCAGAACATTTTAGATTTGAAGCCATTTTCTTGAGGGCAGCCACACACTGACATTTTTAGGCCAACCGGAATCGTGGCGTTTTGTTGGCTGTTCTGGGAAATGTGGGGGAAAGGCCCCCTTCCATCCTTGTAAAGATGTCCTCAAATCTAACCCGAGTGACAGACGGGGACTATTTCTAATGAGCCGCCAAGAGGTTTGCATCTGATATAATCCTGCAAGGATTCCTGTGGAGTTACATAAGATGGGCTTTCCCTCCTGTTTGGAATGAGAACACTTAAAGGGGTCAGCCAGTTTCATGCTGGGAAGTCACTCTGCGCATATGCTAAGAAAATGGATATATGTTTTTGAAAAATGTGAGCTCTTTTCCATCATTGAAAAGGAATGTAAAATGATCTATTTTTCAAAAAGGTGTAGAAATTGATGAGGCAAACAGAAGTCTGTGAGTGGTTCATTTATGGGTTAGCAGAGAACATGTTCTGTGTTTCAGACACTCGTAATAAGATGAAGAAATGTCCCAGGATAATTGCAGGGATGTATGAAGTTTATACGGAATGGTATGGGGGGGTGGGTGGTTGGCAGGGGTGTGCTCATGAGCTTTCTTTCCTTCTTTCTTCCCGCCTGTCTTTGTGTGTGTGCGTTGTTGTGTGTGTGTGTGTGTGTGTGTGTGTATTTTTTTTTGCTTTTTTTCTGTACTTGGTTGTAGACGTTTATCTAATTTTAATGTGACATCAAAAGATTGCGTGGTCACCTACCTGGCTCTTAGTGGGAAAACTATGCCCTAGGAATGTTTTGACATGTGTTTGTTACATTTAACACAGGCTCCTTTGAGAAAGATACTATATTCGGCAGGTCCTGGCCACTGCATTTATGAGAAAGTATTTTGGCCGCTGGAGAGAAAGAACAAAGCATTTGCTTATATCCCAGTGAGGCTGGTCAGTACCCTTATAGAGATTCAGCAGCAAACGCACATTTTGCCACGTAAAGCACCGTTCCACAGTATCATTCTGGGTTTTACAAGCCAGGGGGGAATTGGGCTTTTGATTCGATTCTTTGAGGCATCCCAAAGACTGAGTCTTTAGTGGCTTAAGCCAAAGAATAGAATTAAAAGGACCCCAAATTACATAAATATAGGGGTCACTTGCCTGAAACCAGAGAAAGTGTGGGAACGTGATGATGGATAACCCAGGACAGAGGGGTGAATGAGTAGAGACGGAGTCCTGTAAGAAGGCCCATGACTTTTCAAGATAATTCTAACTTTAGTTACCAGAAAGTTAGGAGGCTCTGTGCCTTGGCGTCAGACTTAGATTTATAGCTGTCTGGGCACTTGATCTGCATAGAGAGAATGAGAACTGGAATATGACATCTAAGCTACAAGGCTTTTCTGTGATGCTCTTCTGTAGATGGTCTCTGTAGGAGCAACTTTTACCTCTTTTTTGTCTCCGCAGCCTCTGCAGAGCTCACATATCTCTGTTCCCTCACTTTTTTATCCCCTGTTCTATTGCTACCTTCATGTGTGCAGACACGCGGCCAGTTCTTGGCCCTTATTGTTTCCCCCACACGTTGTATAGAGCCTCGCATATACTAGGAGCTCAGTAAACATTGGTAGAATAAGGCCATAGAAGGAAGGAGGGTGCATGAGCTAAGGTCATGCTAGCTGCTGTAACAGATAAACCCACACAGACATACTGGTTCAAACTCAGTAGGTATTTTCCCCCTGACTGCCAGATCCTCTCTTCCAAGCCCTGTCTCCGTCCATATTACTCTCTTCTGCCTTGGGTTTAACGTTTTGGAAGTTTGAGGGGTGCCTGAGTGGCTCAGTCGGTTAAGCGTCCGACTTCAGCTCAGGTCATCATCTTGTGGTTCGTGAGTTTGAGCTCTGCATCGGGGCTCTGTGCTGACAGCTCAGAGCCTGGAGCCTGCTTCAGATTCTGTATCTCCCTCTCTCTCTCTCTGCCCCTCTTCCACTCACACTCTTGTCTCTGTCTCTGTCTGTCTCTCTCTCTCAAAAACAAACCAAAAAAAAAAATTAAAAAAATTAAATTTTGGACGTTTGAAAAAAAGAGCAGGGAGGATCGCATACGTGAAATTTTTATGGGCCAGTCCTGGAAGTAATGCACAACACTTCTACAGATACTCCTCTCAGGGAAAAAAAATGTTCAGTGAAGGAGAGACCAGAGCCAAAGAGTCCTCTGTGACTTTATGTTCTCTTATGGAATTAGATTATATAATTGTTGGGAGGGCAGGGGTAGTGTTTTCTATATATTTTTCTGTTTCATGATGTTTCTAAGCAAATAACAAAAGTGGGAAGGTTTTTGGTTGACTGACCTTGAGCTGGAGTTTTCCTGTCTGCAGAAGAATTGTGTTTGCCTAACAAGGGTAGAAATTTGGAGTCAGGGAATCTTTTTGCTGCCCATGACCTGATGAGATCATCTGGTCCAGCTGGCTGTATTAATTATGTTTTTTCGAGTCCTTTGAGAGATGCATGTACTTAGATAAAATGCAAAAGCAAAACAAACAGCAAAAACCACTGTAAACTCTCTAGCAAGATTCCCTCTGATTTCTCCAAGTAGTTATCCATGAGGAGAGTAAGTTGGGAGTTTTTCACTGGGGAGGGTTTATGATTCTACTATGAGTTTATCGTTTCTTAAATAGCTAGGTACTGAGTAGATTTGAAACTTTGAGGTCCCATCTAGTGCACCTAGTGGCTTTCTAGGGGACAGCCAGTACTGTCCTTTATAGACCAGGGGAATAGCACAGAGTGAAGTTCAAACAGTCATTCAGTACAGGTAACAGCAGCTCCAAACACTGCCTGCTAATTTCTTTTCTTTTTTTTTTTTATCTTTGCAGTAACCCACTGAGGTTGGTTTCCCATTTTACAGTTGAGGAAACTGAGGCCTAGAGAGATTAAGTAGCTTGTTCAAGATCATGTGGCTGACTAAGCAGAGGAGCTGGAATGTGAACCAGGCAGCACAAGGCGAGTGTATTCTGCAAAAGAGAATGCCTTGTCTTCTAATAGGAGCAACATTTGACTTAAGGGAAAGGCAAAGCTATGCCATCATCACCTTGCACGGAACAGTGGCCGTTGTCTGGGAATGATTGGACGAAAAATCTCGATTTGATTGGAGCCGTTGTTCCAGTGGTAGTAAAATAAACACCATTTCACTGACAATTATTATAATAGACATTTCCCTGACAGTTAATAAAGTGGTATAGATACTACTTGATAATATAATCCCGGTTGCCAGTTTGACTGCTAAACCCAAGAAAGCCCTGGGCAGTGGTAGACAAATGCATTCTCGCATTGTTACTTATTTAACTCATGTCACACATGACTAGACAGCATTTTCATCATTGAAAGTGTTTGGTTATTGCCCTCTCTTTGATGCCGTGAGCCTATATGGGCTTGGACTTGTAGATGTGTTGTGATTGTCATCTGTTTGTATTTTGTAGTGCAGCGTCTCAAGTGTGTGTGCGTGTATTTGTACACATACATATATACACACATATATACTTTGGTACACCACCCTCAGGGTAGGCTAATATTTTTAGTCAAAGTAAAAGATAGCATTTTAATCCTCCTTTCTGACTACTTAAAGCTCTCTATTAAAAAATGGGTTATTTTCTGAGTACCAACTAGCATGGCTGACCTCATTTCCAAATTGGGAAGCCATGTTTTTCTCATACTAACAATGCAGCTATTTGAAATCCACCGAGGGTGAAACAGAAAGCACGCAGTGGCTTCGACAGGTGACATAGTTGGCACTGGGTAGGCACCTCACAAACGCTTGTTAAGACACTAAAAGAACCGATGAACTCACGAAGCAATTAAATGCATCTTCTCCTGGTTAATTTTTTTCTCATTTTTCAAGAAAATAACCAAGTTAATGTATTTCAGGAGTGAGATTAGGTATCAGCTCATTTAGATGTCAGTATAATTTCAGACTTGTACAAAAGTTGTAAGAACCGTACAAGGAATCTCTGTATAACCTTAGGCTAGATTCACCAGTGAATACTTGGCTCTTTTGGTTTATCCTTCCCTTCCTCACTACCTCCCTCCTTTCTGTCTCCCACATATACTCTCTCTCACACTCACACAATGTGTTTGCCTATCATCTTCCTTAATTGTTTGAGAGCCAGCTTTGAGACCTCAGACACCTTTACCATAAAATACTTTGGTGAGTATCTATTTCTAACATGGCTGTTCCCTTACACGACTACAGTGCACCTGTCACCTCAGGAGGTTGAACATTGATTCCAGGCTGTCATCTCACCTTGTCAGCGTGGCAGTAAAGTCTTCTTTGGCCATTATTTTCCCCGGTCGAGGATCTACTTTGCACTTAGTCGTCATGTCTCTTTTATAAGTTTATACTTAATGAACATGTGATTAAACAGAATCTATGATGGAGTTTCAAATGAACAACACCGGCCATCTTTCTAATCCATTCTCCCAGCGGCAGACAAAATAGTTACTGAATCTCAGAGACCCAGGGTATCCTGACCCCTTGTTCCTTCCTTAAAAAACATGAGGACTGTTTTGTTGTTGTTGTTTTTGTTTTTCTGGCAACATTCTTTGATAATAAGTCCCGGGGTCTCGCAAGCCTAGCAGCGGAAATATTTTCCTTAGGTTGAATCAACAGAGGTGAGCTAGACAGTACTTAGATTAAGTGCTGTTCTCTTTACGGTGCTTGATCCTGAAGTCCCTGTTTTTTTTTCTTCTGTGGCCTCACGGCCCAGAAGTTGCTTTTTCTGCTTTGCTCCTGTCTCTCCTCCTCCCTACACTTCTTTAATTTCACAATGGGAATTTGCAGTAATGTTAGATTGGCTCCGGCAAAGGCATTTTGATGACCCCTGTCTCGGATCATTATAGGAACTAATAAAAGCTTGGAAATGACCGTTACTCTGCATGCGTGATCCCAATGACTTGTGGCAAGCTCAGCTGTATAAATATGCGGGTTTTTTTTTTTTTTTTTGCTGTGTAAATTTTGATCAAAGGGAAATGCATATACCATTTAGTTGAATGTTTCTTTTAAATTTGATCACGTCTGAGTGTAAAACAATAAACAGAAATAAAATGGCGTTGGAAATGGGAGCTTGGGGTTTGGAAAGAATGGACGTGTTGGACCGCGTGGACGCTTTCCGCACCCACGTGCTAGAGTCAGCATCTTGTTCTGAAGGGCATGATGCTTTGTCCTCATATTCACACCCTGAGCTTTTTGAGTGAAAAGAAAACTTAAATGTATGTGGCATGGCTATCTTTATGCTGTTGGATTAAAATTTTGACTTCTAGAAAAAAAGCAGTAATTGTTACATTTTCTTTTGAAGTGTGCTGTGGATCTGATTTTTATTCAGTTACAGTTTTGCATGCTTCAGGTGTGCCTTTCTAGTCTTCGGGCTGGGCATCTTGTTACGAAGTGGAACAGAATGTTGAAGGAAGGGTGAAAGGTTGAAGGAAGGGCTGCCTGTGTTAGCCCCTTCCTGGGAGCAGGAAAAGTGAAGTGACTGTGTCCCAGATGGGAGAGTTGAGCCCCTTGCCTGGGTGACCCTCCTCTCCCCTGTCACCATGTGCAGAACATAGAGTGGTGGTGTCTGTGCCGTGTCTTTGCTGCATGTAGACACGTCTGTTTTTCTTCCTTGTTTCTGGGAGGCGAAGACAACATGCCCTGGCCTGAGGGAAAGACCGTTTTCTCAGAATGTCCCCTCTTTGGGAGTCGTCCATCTCTTCATTCATTCAACAGGTAGTTACTGAGTGCCTGTGTTGCACCTGCCCTGTTCTAGGAGTGTGAAGCACTTGAGCGGACAGAGCAGATGCTCACCCCTGTGGTTGCTCATATCCTGGGGGGAGACAAAGGATGGGAACCGAGAGACGTTAGAAGTGCATCATGTAGTATGTTAGGGGGCATGTGCAGGGGGAAAAGCAGGGTAGTGGGTTCGGGCAGTGTTGTGGGATAGGAGTGTGCTGTATTTTTATTTAAAAAGATTTTTTAACGTGTATTCATTTTTGAGAGACAGAGAGCATGCGTGGGGGAGGGGCAGAGAGAGAGGGAGACCCAGAATCGGAAGCAGGCTCCAGGCTCTGAGCTGTCAGCACACAGCCCGACGTGGGGCTGGAACTCAAGGGCCACGAGATCATGACCTGAGCTGAAGTCAGACAACTGACTGAGCCACCCAGGCACCCCTAGGAGTGGTGGAAGGTGTTTTTGAGCAAAGACTTGAGAGGAGGTAAGAGAGTTAGTCCTGTAGAACATTGCAGGCAGAGGGGATCCTTAATGCAAAGGCCCTCTGGTGCAGGGCATGTTCTGTAAGGCTGGGGGGCAGTCAGGAGTCTAATGTGACTGAGGGAGTGAACCAGGAGGAGATTGGTGGGAGATGGGCTCTGAGAGCTAACTGGGTCCTTGCCATTAAAGGACTTGCCTTGTACTTGAGTGTCCTGGTACTACTGGAGGTACTGACCTAATGTAAATTTTAAGAAGATTCTTGCTGCTGGGATGAGAGTAGACTGTGGATGCGGGTGGGGGCGGGGCTAAAGAAAGAGGCAAGAAGAATTGTGAGGAAGATTGTATAATCCAGGGGAGAGGTGTTGGTGGCCTTGACCAGGAAGCTGGTAATGAAGGTGGGGAGCAGTGGTTGGATTTTAGATCTGTTTTAAAGGCAGGTTTCATGGGCTTTCCTAATAGAATAGATTCAGGATTTGAGAGAAAGATCCGAGACGAGATTGACTCAGAGATTCTGGCCTGAGCATGACTAGTAGGGTGTAATTGCCAGCAGTTGTGATGGGGAAGGATAAGGATGTGTGTGGAGGCTGTTTCCGGGAAGATCGAATTCTGGATGTGTTGCCTCTGGGGTAGCTAGGCGTCCCAGAGGACGTGTTGTGGAGGCAGACAGGTAAGCAGGACTGGAGTTGAGGAAAGGAATGTGGGTTGCCCTGTGTGCCTGCAGAAGCTGGAAATGCCTGGTAACTTTTGCCCAGGCAGATTGTTTTCATGTCACCCTAAAACTGACCTACTGGTTATTCAGGGATCCTCCTTTGCACTGCTAATCCCATGTGATCCCTGTTAAGGAGATGCTCAGTTTAGCTCCTGAAGGTGATGTTTTCTTGGCTTTAGGTGTTAGCTCTTGAGCTTTGCAGGGCTGGGGTGCTGGTGGCACACTCTCAGAAGAAGCTGTCAGAGTCCGAGAAAGCCTGAAATGAATGCAGACCTAGAGACTGTCTTTCTCACCCCTCACTGTGGGAGGACGAGAGGGTACCCGGATGTGGGGCCGAGTGGAAACTGGAATCCGACTTGGCTGACTCCCCGTCCCGTTCTCTTTCTGCTCCACTGAGCAGTGAGCAGCTCCTGTTTGAAGAGGCATTCGGAAAGTGGATAATGCAGTGCTCTTGCTTCTTTCACCCATTTATCCATCTTTTCTCACCCAGGAAAAGTTGGATTGCCTTCTGGAAAGAAGACTGCTATTGCTTTTCTGTCTTAAATGTGTGCTTCTTGTGCTCATCAACAGGGCTAAATGAGACTCTTCAGGAACATCCATATGACGCTTTTGGTAACAAAGTAAAGAGGTAATAGTTAGGGAGGGTTAAGGATTCATTTTCAGGTGGGGATTTCTTCCTCTGTGTGCCTCCGGTGGAGGCAGGATGTAGCTCTCTTGGCTTTCTGCTTTGCCTGTCGGGTATGTCTTCTCTTGGTTCTTTTCTGGAGAGGGGGCCTAGGCTGTACTGCCTGTCCCTAGGCAAGATGAAAGGCCATTTAGGGGCCAGGTATATGACCCTACCTTCAGTCAGGGCCTATATCCTGTCTCTAAGGTACCACTGGGAGGCAATATAGCACAGTCTGAACTAGATTCAAATCCTGGTTCTTTACTTAATTAGTATGTGACCTTGAGCACATTACTGAACCACTCTGAGCCACAGCTTCCTTATTTGTGAAAGATATGGTCGTACGTTGGAGATTTGTTGTGAGAAGCCAAATGAGAAAAATGTATGTCAAGGGCCAGACACTGCACTTGGCACATGGTAAGTGTAGAATTAATGCAGCTGTTACCACCATCACTGCTGGCATTTCCTCCGATTCCTACCTGCGGCTTAGGCCAGTTTTGTTAAGATTAATTTAGTTTCCAAAAAAGATGTGCTAATTGGATTATTACATTTTCATGCGTTTATATTTATATATACACGCAGAGCTTTGAAATCTACACATGTATATATTTATCCATTCAAGTCTCTCTTGTAAAAATCTGTAAGAATTATATTTTTGAGTCATTGAACCATGATGAAATTGTTTTTTCAAAAAAAGATTCGCTATAAGTGATCATTATGTAGGCCATCAAGATGGAGAATATGGTGGAAATGGAAGTTAAAGACACCATCAGAAAGAAGCCTGATGTTCATGCAGGGCTATTCGTAGAATACACATTTTTATAATCTGGATTTCTAAAAACATTGGCACTCGCCTGCATTGTTTAGGGCTGGATGGCACAGACAAGGCTGTTTTGGGGCCGGGATAAGTATTTTTTTGATTAATGCTACAACTTGTAGACTTGTAATCACGAGTGACTTATCAGCAGCTTTTCAAAATCTGACATTCCGCACGGAGTGCCCCAGCGAAGGAAAGTTAGCGCTCTGTGAATGCTTTTACAGTTGAATTCCACACACATGAATTATGACAAGTGAGGCGACTACTCTGTGGTTTGTTGTGTCTGGTCTGGTTCCTACTTTTAAAGTTGCAGTTGCGTTTGGTCATTTGAAGCTTATTTTCACAGTCTGGCCAAGCCAGCAGGGTCCCGGGGCTCTGTAGGGGACATAAACCGCCAGCCTTTAAGTTAGAATGCTCAGCAGATAAGCATTTCAAGACTGCATTGCATCATACAAAGGGACTTATGGGCTTATTTAACATATACTATTTGACTTAATTTAGATATTTAATGGAAAGAAAAGCCTCTTATTATCACTGAAGGAAAGACCTGCCAAACATTGTGAGGCTCAGTTGAAATATTGTAACGGATGTGCGGAGTGCAAATACATTTCACGGCCTTACATAATGGGGGTGTTTAATAATAGTTGTTTCTTTAAATTTAGCGCATGTATCTTAGATATTTGCACTTTGTAAATTATACGCTGTGGATCAAGAAACTCCCGTTGCGTGTGTGTGTGTGTGTGTGTGTGTGTGTGTTTTAAAAATTTGTTTTAATGAAGTACGTACTGATTTTTAAAAATGAATTTCAACTGTGATTTATGTTTTTTTCATGAGCCCAGATTGGGGCGTCCATGCCAGGAATGAACACTTCCCATCCTGTCTAGAAAAACATAAATGTGAGCAGTAGCTGGATCTGCTGACCTGATTGGCCACGGCTCCATGGAGCATTTCACTGCGCAGGCATTGGCCTGCTGTGTAGATGGGGCGTCTAGGAGCAGTGGGGTGGTGACCTGTAACAGCTTGGGGAAGGCACACCTGGGTGTCTGGACGGAGACCTGACCACGTTGCCACCCCGTGTGCCTGCAGCTTTCACAGACATTGTATGCGCTCAAATTGCCAAGGCACACAATCAGCCGAGTCCCAGTTTGATGTCCACTCCTGTTTTTCCAGGACACGGGGAGCTGTTATGGGACTGAATTGTGTCCTCCCTGCACCCCCCCCCCGCCCCCCCTGCCCCCCCCCGCCAAATTCATAGGTTGAAGTCCTAACCCTCAGTATCTCAGGATGTGACTGTCTTTGGAGAAAGGGTGTTGATGGTGTTAATCGAGGTAAAATGAGGTTATTAAGCTGACGCCTCATCCAGTATGACTGGCGTCCTTGTAAGAAGATGAGATTAGGGCACAGGTGCACAAGAGGAAAGCTTCAGGAAGACATATGGCGAAGGTGGCCATCTATAAGCCAAAGAGAGGGGCCTCAGAAGAAACTAAGCCTGCTGACACTTTAATGTCAGACTTGTAGCCTCGGTAGAACTAAGAGAAAACAACTTTGTATCCTTGAAACCCCCTAATCTGATACTTGGTTATGGCTGCCAGAGAAAACTAATACACAAGCAAATCCCAAAGTACAGGAGGGCGTGGGTCATTTGAAAACGTCTTTTCCATATTATGATCCAGTGTTTAAATATGGAAAACAGTGACAGGAAAACCTTTCCTGGGAAGAAAAGCTGTAAGTTTGACCAAATCCGTGTGGTGGGCAGGGTGGCCTTACTGGATGCCAAAGCAATAATACGGGAAATGTGTGTTACAGTGGGCCGCCCCCCGGGGCAAGGGTCCCACGTACATCATCTCTTTCCGTTCCTAGCACAATCCTCTGAGGTAGAATTGTGATCTCTGCCTTACGAGTGAGCAGACAGGCCGGGAGAGTCAGCAGGGTAGGAGCTGAGGTTCAGCCAGGTAGTCCTGCTCCAGGCCTGTCCGTGTTGTTGCTTTGCCAGTCCTGGGAAATTAGGGGTTAAAGAAGGGTGTTTGTCCGATCTCTTATGATGATTAGTATAAAGAGACTGGGCACCCTCCCTTTGGATGCGTTTTGGTCCCATCTCCAGAGAGAGGCTGTCCAGTGCGTTGAGTGCCTTGATGGTGTCACTGGTAATAATAATCTTCACGAGTATCGCAGGGTACTTAGTATGTGTGAGCCCTGATCTAACTAAAACATGTACGTACTGCGTGTTTCATTCTTGAAGCAGCCAGAAGCAGTTCTCGTGAAACTTCCGATGGGTCCACACCCAGGGGATCTGACCCCAGCCCCTGAGCCTCTCACCACTGGGCATCACTGCCTCCTGCACAGGGTTGGTACTTGCCCAGCACTGGCATCTGTCACAAGGGGAAGAGGGTAGCTGATGTTTAGGTTTTGAAAACAGAAAAAAAAAATTCTCTCTTTTCCCCTTATTACAAAAGCGATTTATGATAAACGTAAAACATTTTAAAACCAAACCAAAGCAAAAATAAATAAAAATTATGTATAGTCCCATCCCCTCGTGAGAATTACTGCTCCTGCTTTTCTGTCTGCCTTTATAGTCGCTTTACTTGGAAATATACTTCCTGTGACTATAAATATAATAATATTTTCACGAGCAGCAACATTAGTTAGAAAAGAGCAAGGACTTTGGAATAAGACTTGGGTTTAAATCCTAGCGTTCTAACTATGTGATGTTGAACAAGTTACTTAATTTCTTTCTGTCTTTAAAATGGGATAATAAACAGGTAAAACTTACTTCATTGGGGTTTACGGTAAATAGTGTGTGTAATGTTCTCTTTTGTAGCAACTGGTACACAATAAATACAGAAATCATAAGTTTAAAAAGAATCAGTTTTTGTAGCTTAGCAATATATCATTCAACAAATGTTGGTGAACAGGTATGATTGGGGATCATGTTGCCTTCTGTGTCCTTGTCTATTTTTACAATCCTTTTAAATGTCTGCGTAGTATTTCATCAGTGTGAATCCACTTGTACTTAATTTTCAGTGGACATTTATTTTCCCCAGCTTTTATGTCCCATAGGCAATATGGTGTTGTGTTTCTTTGCAACGTTGTAACTGAATTTTCCCCAGTGATTACTGTTGCTTGAGGATCAATTCAGGGATGGACAGGAATGGCATGATTTGAAGGCTGTTGAAGCAATACCAACTCATCTCCTAAGTTCCCCTGACCCTAGCCATGCATGAGAGGGCCCGTTTCTTTCTTTCTTTTTTTAAAGTTCCCCGTGTTTTACTACTGTAAACATGTCCTTGACTTATTTCTTTTGGTAAGTTTTTGATGTAATATTAGATTGATGGACACAAAAGAAAAACGGGGCATAATTACGCTCTGTGGGTCACTGACTCAAATCTGGCATCATGAAGGAAGAACAACGGCTCTAAGAGTTGAGAGAGGAGAGATTGGGCACTGGTGTTCAATTAATGGTGTGGTCCACGCAAAGTTGAGGACAACACCTGTCATATAGGGAGCCCTTACCATGGGCCAGCTATTGGGTGCATGCATTCAACCCGTAATGTAATCTTGACAGCAGTACTGTGGCGGGGGAGGGGGGGGGGTGTGGATACCTGGGGAGTCTTTTTAGCACCGTTTTCTAGATGTAGAAACAGAGGTTTAGAGAAGTTAGGTAATCTGTCCAAAATCACAAATTAGGTTACTCTGTGACAGAGCTAGGAGTTGAACTCAGGGGCTCAGACTCTCAGGTTCCTGTTCTTGTCCTGAGGTATGAGAAATGGAGATGGAACCAGAGACACAAGAGCCAGCGTAGAAACCAAATGAGAGCTGAACATGGTGGCTGGCTGGTGTCGGGCCAAGGGTGGAGTGGAACCCCTCACGGTTTCTGGCTTGTTGGAAAAGAAGGAGGAACTTTGGGCAGACACAGGGAGACGGAGAGGAGGAGCCAGTGTGGAGAGTGTGAGGTTTCAGATGGTATATATGGGGCCACGGAGACTGGGGCTGGAGATCTGCCAAGAGTTGTAGTAACAGCACTTACCCTGTTTTAAGGCTTACGTGCATTATTCCACTTAATCCTCAAACCACTCCATGTCATAGGACCCGTCATTACCCCCGGGTTGCTGCCGAGGAAACTGAGTCCCAGAGAGCTTGAGTAACTCGGTCTGTGAGTGTCACAGCCAGAAATGGACCTCAGGCAGCCAAATTCTGATGCTCTGGGCCAAAATAGATCAGGAACTAGAACTCCATGGGGAGTTTGCAACCTGGGATGTATTTGTTGCAAGTGATCGCTCCATGCTTTTGAATTTTGCAGCAATTATTGCCTGTAGAATTCGACTCGCAGGCCGAATTAATCGTGTCCTCCCCGTGACACGGCTCTTATTTAAATCACGTACTGTTATTTAACTTCTCATGCTAGGAAGACAGCTGTACTTGGATGTCCCTCTTCCCAACCTCCAGACATGGGTACCACAGTTAATTGGAGTTTGACTGAATTTCACTTGAGGAGTCTCATCCTGTATACTTGAGACAGGTGCCTTTTCTGGAAGGGAAGGGAAAGGAAGGAAAGGGAAGGGAAGGGAAGCGTTAGGGCAGGAAGGAGGGGATGGTGACCCGTTCTGCAAGTCAGAAGGAAATGAAAAACCAGAGAGGACACCAAAAGCAGCACTAGAAAGCATCCCTTTTGCACAGGCAGTGGATGGACCAGATGGGTGCCTCAACCACCTGCCCTAAACCCCTCTCCTCCACGTCTCTGTTCTCAGTAGGGGTGTGCCATACAGCTTCGAAGCCATGATACCCAGGCTCACTTGACTCCTTGCTTTTGCCTTCCTAGGATTTGCCTGGCTGCAAACAGGAAGCCAAGAACTTTAGCGGGGTACTCTCACTAAGGTTCTAACCCCTGTATTCCCATTTGGGCTCTGTCTTGGGAGCTGTTCCAGAGGTTCTCATGTTTCCCATTTGAGCTGTTGAAAGAACGGTACTGTAGTATTTGGTGCCATTCAGGGAGGAGGCTTGGCTTCGAGAAACCCATGCCTCTGTCACTTACAAACTGTGGCCTTGGGAAAGGATTCGCCTTCTCTGAGCCTCAGAGCCCTGTGAGATGGTCGCGCTTACTTGTGCCACTGTTGGAAGGCTTATAAGAGTCTGGGCAAAATGCTCAATACAGAGCACTGGGTGCTCTCTAAGACTGGCTTGTCTTAGAACTGGATGTCCTCAGGAGATTACCCAAAGGCCTCCCAGTCTGTCGAGCCACCAGGGTGAAAGGCCAGCGTGTTCCTTCTTGTCTTGTATTTACAACAGACATTTCACCACTTTGACTCTTTGACACTTTTGCTTGATGATTTGGTCCTAATCATCAGCACTTCTGGTCTCCTGAGGCTTTTCCAAACCACGTCATTCCAACCCCCTAGAATGCGCCCTTTTTTTCTCGAAAGGAAATGTGGCTGTCGGATGTGGGACAATTGTTTTCTTCTTCTCTACTTACCGTTGTGATTAGTTTTTTTATTTTTTATTTTTTTATTTTTTTTTGAAACTCTGTGAGAATTGTCTGGAAGTTCTTCAGTCATTTCATTAGTCATTTAAGTTTTTTGGTTTTTAAGATTGAAGGCAAATTACTTTGAGGCAGTGGGTCAGATGGACGTGGCTGGCTGGGTAACCGTAAACCTGCTGAGTCAGCCGTCTGCTCAGACAACTAAAAGCCGAAGCATGTTTGATGACTAGTCACTGGCCAACGTCACGCCAACTCAGAACTTCATTTCTGCTCCTAAGTTGTGGGAACTTGGATGCCTTTGTGGGTTGTTCGAAAGCACTCCCAAGTATTATACTGATTGGATTCTGAAGCCTTGAAGTGTCAGTTATCCCCTGCAGTGGTGTTTGTGATTTGAGGCCGACGCATAATATCGTGACATGGTATCGTTCGGAAAGGTGGGATTCACTGCCGTTAATTCATAGGAAGGGAAACCCAGGCTCTGGAAACTCACTGACTTGCAAAAGGTCTCAGACGGTTGGTGGCAAAGCTGGGGCAAGGTTTGCTCTTTCTGCTAATGGGTCATGCACTAGCCACCCTCCTGGGTTATTGCCCTTCTGCTGAAACTACCTGGGAAGCTGTTTATTTTGATTCTTCTACCTGGATTGGAGAGACTGAATGTCAGGGATGGTGGTTGCCTCCAAATGCCCTCCTGACCCCCGTCAGCACATTATTGCCTTGGAAGAGAAGTCTGTTTAGTGTGCGTGTTCTTTCTTGCCTCTGTGCTGTGTACGTCATCCATGTTGGATGGGTGAGTTGCTATATGGGTCCCTCAGTGTGGTAACATCATCTCCCTACAGTACCATACGTGATGAAATAATCATGCTTAGTAAATGACAATGTTTACCTTACTCTGGTACCACAGCCTTGACTGTTTTGTCATTGTTTTTTAACTTCCTCGACTTGGGCATGAATTTAAAAGATGATTTGAGGGTATGTGGGGATATTATTTGGTTTAACAAAGAATTTGGTCTCTATGTTTTTATTCCTTTAAGTAATTTGTGATTAACCTCAAAGGCCTGTGGTAAGATGGCTTTTGTTTCTAGTTGGAATATGGCGACACAGAAATCTCTTAGAAGAGAGATTTGGCCCAACTGTAGTGGAACTTCATGTTTCATCCCACAGAGTGAGTCTCGTAAACAGCGCTTTAAAATCCTTCTTCGAGACCGTCGGTTTCCTCAAAAAAAATCCCCCCCCCTTAACTCTTTTGTGATATTTTCCTTTTTTTCCAGTAATGGAGGACTTTTCCTTTTTACAGTTTTAAGCTGCTATCTTTTTCTTAATTGTGAAGCAGGCAAAACTCATCCCAGAGAACAAGTCTCAGAAGAATTGCACTTGATACTGTGACCCAGTTGGTTTCTTCATTCTTTGAAAAGTTGTTTTATTGCCCCTTCCCCCCACTGCAGTATCGTATACTGATTATTTAACCGTAACTTGTCACAGGCAATATAGGTCCTGTTAACAAGCTCTGATGTCCTCACGCATAGCTTCCCATGGAAGGTTACTGCTGGGGAAACTGAGGCTTGGGCTGTCTCCTTCCTTTTTCTACGGGACCTGCCATTGTAGTTTTTCCTTGTTAGTAACATCATCACTATGAATGTCGTTTTTGTTCTTATCCGATGGAGAGGCTTGCTCACAAACAAGGCATCTCAAGCTTTTTTTGAACAGATACATAGGGATTGTGTCTCTAGTGAAAGTGAAATAATGTAATTTGTTTTATCACCTTGAGTTGTTGACTATGGATTGTCAAAAATACGTTTTGAAATTTAAAAGTGTGAAAAACAAGTGTGCTGGCTATCAAAAGAGCTCTCCCCTCAAAGTAAACATATTTATAGAGCAAGACTCAAAACAAAATAGTTGATCGTGATAAGGCCAGCCAATGAAAAGAAAGTAAACATGTTTACCACAAAAGCCTTATAAAGAGCCCAGATGGCATCTAGCTCTCTGTTCACTTGACTGTTCTTCCAGAGAGCTACTGAGGTTCCCTGGGCCTTGGGGACAGAGACACCATTTGTCCTACCAGCGGGATACCCACCTTGTACAGGCTCTACTTACTTAGCTTAGCCTAATTTGCCAGTGGGAATGGAATGTTAGTATTTTGAGCCATCGAAATGAACCAGCTGGGGAAGGTATTTGTGAAATTGAGCCTGGAGTTCCTGTGATTCTTAAGTAGAAACTTGTCACAGGTTGGATGCCAAGTTGGCTTATGGGGAGTCTTCCTGGCTCCCTGAAAGGGCCTCAGATTAATGCCACATGTAATGACCTTCTGCCCCGGATACTATAGTGTAGGCATTGAGGATATAAAACATGAATCATGCCTAGCCCCGCCTCACCCAGTGGATTTTGGCGAAGGAACCAAATAGCTTGAATAAGAAGTCGGTAGAAAAGACAAGGGCATCCTGAGTGATGCAGGGCATTTTGGGGTACTGAGTACTGTGGAGAGTGAGTGGTAGATGATGTAAAAGAGAGGAACTTGAGAGAGGGGATGCTGGATGAGGTAGTGGTGGCTTGCCTCAGTACAGTCCAGGAGCAAGTTCAACAGAAATGACCTGCTGAGAGGTGGCTCAGTGGGAGGTTGTGAGTGGATTTTCAGATTTCAAGGTCTTAGAGGTGGAGCACTTCTGAAGGATGGGAAGATCCAAGTTTTGGCCATGCCCTTAAGTATAGAGGAAATGGCAATGTGGTTCATTAGCATTTAATGAGCCCTTACTGAATGTGGGCAAACATTATCCCAATTTTCAGGTGCAACTTGACCGGAGTTGCGCTAGTCAGTGGCAGAGCTAGAATGGGGCTTAGGCAGCCTTTCCACTGCCCATGCTTCCAGCTACTGCGCTGTACTGTTTCTCAGAGGGCTTGGAATCTTTTAAGGTAAGGAAGTTCAGATAACGAGGTGTATGTTCACTCATTCAACAGATTTTTTTTTTTTTTGAGTGCCTTATTTGTACCAGGCCTTATGTAAGCATTAGCCAGGCTGTTGGAAGGACCATCTTCATGGCTATTGAGGTTGATAGAAGTGGCCACACCGGATGGATCTAGACACAAGTTGTGAACCAGATACTAAAATACCTGAAACGATATAGAAGAGTGTCCTTGATATTCAGAAGTGAAAGCCATATGGCTGTGCTGGGAACAATGGTTCCCTCTCATGTGATCATCGAAAGAAGGGTTTGGAAGGTTGAAGGAATCATGGTGGAGAGAGACCATGGTTTTTTTCCTTGGAGGTAGATGATAGGCAAGGTGGGCTGTTAGCAGGGCAGTAACTTGGTTCTAAGAAAGGGAATTGGTTGCTGGAAGTCAAGGGATGTTGACTGAATGGCTTTCTTCTTGAAGGAAGAAGGAAAGTTTTGAGATTTTTCATGATGTTGGTAATGGAGGGTGGTGGGAAGAGGTGAGCATTGGAGCCAAGGTGAAGTTTCTTTAATACAGAAATGGGATTTGGGGATGATTGGAAGGCAGCAGGATAATGGTGCTTTTTATTCTCTAAGAAGGGGTTCCATTTAAATCACTTATTTTTCATAGCAGCATTTAGACATAAGTTAGGTTACTTATTGAGGAGATAGGGAGAAGGGACAGACAAATGCAACAGGAAGACAAGACTCCAGGTTTTAAGGAGAATGTTAAGATTTTTAGTAAAGGAAGATCAATAAACAAACAAGCACAAAAGGTTTCTGGTAGAGCCTCAGTGAACTAGAAAAGTAATTACATGGAAACCATATTCCCCATGCGTTCTAATTAACCTAGTGGGTTTACTTAAAAGCTTGTTTTTGAGCATAAATATCAAAAAGTCCTCTGATGAGTTGAAAGAAATCTTGCTAGTGAAAGTTAAGCAAGAGAAGAGTGGTTAGCTCTAGAGAATTTAAGTGAAGTGAAGTCAGGTGGGCTTGCTGAAGCCAAGAACGTTCGTGTGGTTGACTCTTTTGGTTAAATTTGGTTGACCATTTTTACTAGAACTTTAGAACTTAGCTCTTCCGACAGAAACTTATTTAGGGTACATTTGAGGTGATTATTATTTTAAAAGCAGAAGTATTATTTCTTCTTCTTTTCTAAGCCTTATTAGTTGAGGCAGATTGGCATTTTATTTGTGAACTGACAACACACACTTTTTTTTTTTTTTTTTTTTTTTTTTTTTTTTTTTTTTGCAGCCGGTGTGCTTTTTGAACTGGGTTCAGCATTGTCAGAAAGTTATTCACGGGAGTTGATGATGGAGCCTGCTCCACCCACTTCTGTTCCCTTTCTATTTTGGTGCCATTTGCAACAAAAGAAATGAAGTTAATAAATTAGAGAAGGATTGAAGCTCTCACAAATGCTCTCCTTCCCATCAGGTTGTGTAACCGATGAGACAGAGTGGGCCCACTCTTCCTGTAGCACATGGGACCTGAAGGAACATCCGTGTAAATCACAGGAGATGACCTTGACCTTGGGGCTCCCAGGTCTTTTGACCAATATGATACAGCTGCATTAAAAAGCCTATAAATATATACATTTGTGGGTGTGTACATTCATGTGTGCATTTGTGTATGTGTATACTTCATACATACATGTATATTTGTATTTACATGTATATGTGTATACACGCTTATATCCTGTGGCCATGTAAAATACCAGATTTAGCCTTCCAAAGCCAAAGGAGGTCCAATGGACAGCATGTTGAATTTGAGTTTTGTGTCAGGGCCCCCATGGGAAAAAGATGGCTTTTATCTCTCCTTGGGCCTGGGAAGGACAAGGGAAGGGCAGGTAGTGGTTGTGGGAAGGTGGAGACTATATGGAGGGGGCTGGGAGACATCACCTTTCATAGAGGGACTCAGCCAATCTGCATTTCCCTGGAGGGAAGGGAGCCTGGGCAACGAATGGCCCATCTTCCCTGTCCTCCTAAGATGAGAAGTCCCTTGGTTGTATCCAGCTGGAAGCCAGAGGACACGGGTATCTAGTGGTGCAGCCCTCCAGGGCACAGAGCGAGGTGGGGGGGATGATGGGCAGAGCATCTGGAGAGGCACATGGAAAACCATGTACTGTGTTTTGTTCTGTGAACTTCCTCGAGCTTGACCCTGCCATACTCACTCAGATAACCCGTGGGAGAGGTCAAAGTGGCCAACGATTTCCCAGGTGTTCAGGATGACGAGGATATATCTAACGTCTGAGAGTGGTGGCATTGGAAGTGTGGTGCCTACACCAATTGCACCAGCATCACTTGGGAGCTTTCTAGAAATTCTCAGGACCTAAACCTGGACCTATTGAATTAGCCCCTCTGGTGGAGGGGCCCAGCAGTCTCTGTTTTATTAGCCTTCCTGGGGATCCCGGTGCTTGTTTGAGATTGAGAACCACTGCTGGATGTGTTCAGGTGTTAGATGGGGGGCAGGTAATGCTAATTTGCTAAGATGGCCACTGTTAGCTTGCTTGGAAATGCCAGGGAGGGGAACGTGTTGTCTGTATCAACCCAGGACAGACTTCCTGTCCTCCTTTTGTAGGATGTTTCTGAGGATGCCACAGAAATGGAATAATGCATTGCATTTAGGCCGTGGGTGCTAATACCCAGAGCAGTTCATGCCTTTAATTTTCAAGTTGCCCTCAGCCATACAAGGAAGTACCAGGCCAAGCCCTAGACTTTTGGAGGTTGTTTTTGAAAAACAGATGCAAATACAGCCTGTGCGGTTGTTGTGTTCCCGGTGCCTGGCAGTGTTTGGTAAACAACTTGATTGCTAGGTCTTGGCCTCAGGGAACCACAGCTGCTCTCTCCAGCTCCCCGCAGACTTTTGTACTGAGCAAGGATTGCTTCAGGGAAAAATAAACAGGGGAGAACAAAACAAGTAAACATCACGGTTGTTTTGTGGCTGCCTCTACCTGTTTTCCTGGAGCTGTTTTGCAACCACAGGCCCTGGGCTTTGGTTCCTTAAAAAAGAAAAAAAAAACAAAAAGCAAAAAAACAAGGCAAGACCCCACGGCATCCCAGGCTTCTTTCTCTGTGGTCAGACTGTGGAGGGGCCATGGGACCTGGAAAATCTGGGTGGGGGCCCTTGCAAGAATATATGCAATTTTAAATATGGAAATTGAAGGGGAGAAGGCTTTGTTCTTTCTGATGACCCCCAAGATGACAATCTGGTTTTTCAAATCTCTAGGAAAACAGATTGAATATGGCACGATTAATGTTTCAGCTCTTCTAGGCTTTTCTCTAAAATAAGTTAATGGGCTTTTAATTTATTGCAGCTCCTGATTGGTAGGGTTGAGACTGGGTTGCTGCCCCCCCCCCCCCCCCAACTCCCCTCAAGGTGCTCTCTCCCGGGCCCTAAGGAAGAGGAAGGCTACAAAGTCCTTTTGGTGTATCAGCCTCGGGCTCAGCCCCCTGCTGGCTGAATTCCTGACCCTAAAGTGGTGGAGAGCATTGCAGCGCCCCTCAGAGTGGAGGGACCCATCTCCATCGGAATTACCTGGGTGTCTGGTCGAAATGTAGATTCCTGGGACCTGAATCTCTGGACTGGAGGTGGGGGGGGGGGCAGGAGTATGCAATTCAAGCTGGTGCCCCAGTTGCACACTCAGGTTTGCAGAACAAGGCTTTGGTGATTGATACCGCCACAGTGTAAATAAGTGAGCTGGGGTAGGGAGCCTGTGATGTGTTGCCAGACTTTTGAATTTATTTTAAGAAATTTTTATTTTTGAGACATGCACATCATTTTGATGCACTTACTTTTTTTTTTAAGTTTATTTATTTTGAGAGAAAGAGAGGGAGAGTCTGTGTGTGTAAGTGGGGGGGGGGGGGGGGAGGGGGCAGAGAGAGAGGGAGAGAGAAAAATCCCAAGCAGGCTCCCTGTGTGGGGCTCAAACTCACAAATCCGTGAGATCATGACCTGAGCCAAAATCAAGAGTCCGACGCTTAATGGACTGAACCACCCAGTCACTCTGACGGATTTCCTTTTCATTGACTCACAAGTTCGTTATTTTGGCTCCCTCTTTCTAACTAAGTCAGAGAACTTTCTTCCCGAAATCATTTTCTTTTGGCCTAAATGATATACCTCTTTGTGAATGTCCTTCTAGAGAGATGGTGAACTTCTGTTTGTCTGAAAAGATCTTTATTTTATCCTCATTTTTCAAAGAAATTTTTTTTCTGGCTATATAATTCTAGGTAGACAGTTTTTGCCTCTAGGCACTTTTCTGGGTAATTTATTTGGATGTCTATCTTTGCTTCTGTTTTTTGTTGTTGTTGTTGCTTAAATTTTTAACTTTTTTTATTTCAATGGCTGTCCTTTTTAATTTCTGGAGTTCAGAATTTTGGTTAGAGTTATAGAGCTTGGTGGAGATGAAATTCAGTTCTGGGGCTTTTGGACTCTTAAAACGTATACAAACAAACCATAGTGGTACATGGTTTTTATTCTCATATATGTGGGGTAACTTGAATGGTTTAGGAAATCAAGCAGGACAACACTAACGGCCAGACCCTTAGAGCACAGTGTCCTAGCTGGAAACCTGCAGCTTTTCCGAGCATGAACGAAGAGGAAAGCTGCATGAACGAAGAGGAAAGCTACATGAACTCTTCCACCCCCCCTTCCACCCCACCCCCCTGTGCTGCTTTTGAGGGTGACTTGTCTCCTCCTACCCACCTCCAAGCCTCTGAATATGCTACTTTGGTTTTGTGGCATGCCTTTCCCACCTCACCTTCCTTTTCCTTCTAAAACTTGTTCAAGATAATTCCTCTAGAAAGCCTTTATCTACCCAGACACCTACTATGTTGTTTTGTGTTCACTTGTACAGCTTCTTTGTGCTGCTGAATTTCTCTAGAAATCACTGACATGGAGTGACCTCAGCAGTCATTTGGTATAGGGGTTGCAAGTTCCTTCCTTCTCCTCTGCCCCTTCCCTTCCCTTCCCTTCCCTTCCCTTCCCTTCCCTTCCCTTCCCTTCCCTTCCCTTCCCTTCCCTTCCGTCTTTCTTTCTTTCTTGTTTGCTTTCTCTTTTCTTTCTCTCTTCTTTTTCTTTTGTTTTCTTTCTTCTTTATTTCTCTCATGCTGTTAAAAGATTAGCTACTATCTTTGAAAAATCCTGAAATTTTACAAAATGATAATGATTCCTGCCTTTGTTTGTACTCGTGGAAGTTCTTGAAGCCCTGGGCTTATGTTTCTTTGTGGCAATAATTGGCTTTGGTGTGCGCCAGCTGCCCTCTTTAGCTGAAAAACTGCTCGTCTTCCAGGTTGCTACCTTCCCCATAGCTCCCTGTACCTTACACACCTGGCCTATTTTGCTCTCTTGTCTCGTCCGCCTGGTCTCTGTGGGGTACAGTAGCTTTCCCTGTGTGAAGCAGGAAGCTCAGGGTCAGAAGGGCTAAGGATCTTCTACAAGACCTTGCAGCAAGCTTGAGTCAGAAGAGTGTCTACTACAAGGCAGGTGCTCAAATTGTTTGTAATAATGTATTGGCTGGAAAATACAGAGTTCTTGTGAGTGCAGTTCGTAGAGTCAACCCCTGATACAGTGTGATGTTGGGCAAGTTACTAAGACTCTGCCTCAGTTTTCTTATCTGTGGATTAAGATTATAACATTGTCTACCGGGAACTAAGTTGTAAGAATAGAAGTAGATGCAATAATTGTTGTCAAACACTTAAAACAATATCCAGCACATAGTGAGTTTCCGGTCAATAGCCCTTATTTTTTTGTAGGATGTTGAAGAATGACTTCTTTCGATGGTTGATTCATTTGTTGAGCTGGTAAATCTGTATTGAATGCCTGCTGTGAGCCAGGCGTTTTTCCGAAGTTTTGAAGTACAGCGATAAATACGACAGAGATGCTCCCTTATCTTGTGGAGCTCATATTCAAGCGGGGAAAACAAGCGAATACATGAGAAAAAAGTTTCTAGGTTATGACAGAAGCTCTGGAGAAAGCGAATAGAGTGATATCACTGAGAGTCGCTCGGGATCTAGCCTATGTAGGTAGGCAGGACAGCCTTCTTGCAGCGGCCTTTGCCCCTAAGATCCAGTGATCCAGAGAAAGCCATTTGTGTAAGGAGTAGGCTCATGGCATGGCATTCAGCATGGAAAAGCAAGGGCTCCAGTCCTGAGGTGGAAGAACATAGCTTGCTTGGGGTGGAAGGAAGGCCACTGTGCCTGTGTTGTAGCTGAAGGTTGGGTTGGTGGCTGGAGGTGTCAGAGAAGTAGGAAGTGACCAATTTGCAGGGCCTTGTAGGCCACAGAAGGATGTTTGGTTTTTATCCTAACGATGGCAAACAACCTCAGCCCATCTCTTTTTGCTGTGTGACTCCAAGTTATGCTTATACACGCAAAAGTTCGAGAAACAGTCATGTGTAATACATTTGGCAGATTTCCCTCGTAGTTGGAACTGTACTCCCTGGAGAGAAATGGAAGCCTTCCATGGGCACCCAGGGGATGCTGTCAGCCACCCAGGGTGGCAGCTCACCAGGGCTGGGCACTAGTGCCAGGGTGAGAATTCTGTGCATGTGCGAAGAAAGCCCTCTCTGCCTGTAGCACATCTTCAGTGTTGATGGCAGATCGATGTAACAGTGATACGCGATAAAACTCTTTTTAATCAGGAATCCGAAAGGAGAAGCTAATAGCTTAGCTTGTTCAGAATAAATATACTTTATTAAAACAAAACAAAACAAAAAAAACAAGAAAGCTAAGCAATAGAAGGGACTTGGGGAGCATCAGTTACTGCCCCGATCTTTGCACATGAGGAAGCTGGCATCCTGAGATAGTAAATAGCTTTCCTGGGGCCACACAACGGGTGACAATATCAGGTTCAGAATTCAGGCTTCTCCACTTTGAGGCCTGTATATTACATAGTACGTTCTGTCTTGATGGAGATACCTCCCAGAGGTTTGCTCCTTCAGTAACTCCTGTGCATTTAAAAAATTATTTTGGAGGAGAAGTGTTCATTATTATTTAAAAATAATTTAAAAAAAAGGGGGGGGGGTGCTAGGTGGTTCATTCGGTTGAGTGTCCGACTTTGGCTTAGGTCATGATCTCACAGTTGATGAGTTCGAGCCCCGCATCAGGCTCTGTGCTGACAGCTCAGAGCCTGGAGCCTGCTTTGGATTGTGTGTCTCCCTCTTTCTCTGCCCCTCCCCTACTCATGCTCTGTCTGTCTCTCAAAAATAAATAAACATTACATTTTTTTAAATTATCATTATTTAAATTTCCATGTTTTTTCATCCTCTAGGAAAGATAATTACTTAATAGGAAATGGCACACTTATCCATGTAATATTTGAGTTAAAACACCTTATTGTTAGCTAAGCACTCTATAATGGGACATGATATTTTTGTAATGCTAAAATATGTAAAATATTTTGCACCGAATCTAAGATAAACAAAACATTTCAGTGTATGTGTTGAAGTAATGGGTAGATGTATCTTTCACAACAGTATTTCCGGTTCATATTTTACAACATCACATTTGATATATTGATCTACCCTCATTTTAAAGGTGTTTTCCCCTACCTCTAGATTCTATGTCTGCCTTGCTGTTTTTAAGTTTAAGGAAGTGGTGGTTTTAGAAGCTACATCTTAGTTATGTGTAAAAAATATTTTTGTATTGCAGTGTCCCAGGACCTTTTGCTGACAATTCCAGTTTCCAGACGGAACATTTGGGCAATGGTGAAGGCTTCCAGCCCTTCTCTGATTTGCTGCCAACCATGAACGGGTGGATGTGATGCTTGCTGGCCGAAAGGGTAAGTGAACTTTTATGATTATTTGTGTGAAAATTCACAAGACAAAAAAGTGGCCGCAGGGGTCACACACAGTGCAGGAAATTGATAGAAGTCCTAAGTTCATCATAACAATTGCATACTGAGGGTGAGAGATTCTCATTTTGAAAGAAGGGAGCAACTCGTGATATTTTTTTCTGCTGTAACCCTCTTGAATAACCCCTGCAGTGATCTGAGGATTTATCAAAGGCATAACAGGACACAGGAGAACTTATTTGTGTGTGTGTGTGTGTGTGTTCATACTGTGAAGGGTGGGCTATCTAAATTATGAACCACATGCATAATTAAAAGAATAATTACTTTTTTGGTCCTATCATAACTCAGCAAAAAAATGAGCCACCGTGGTATAAAAGTATAATGACCTCATCTTGGGTTTTAGAGGAAATTTAAGGCTGATTTGTTCATTAGGAAGGTCTCATCCCAAGCTTTCCACATGATAAGGGCTCTTAAGAAAGATACTGGACTCTCAAAGATATTCAGAAAGATGAGCATTTTTTTCAATCATTGTTCACCTCACTAAGATACTAATTGTAGTTTTTAAGGGAGGTCAGAAGAGACATGATGATCGTTTCCTCTTACATGTTTTTTCTGTATTTGATGGACTGTACCATGTTCCTCAGCAACCAGTGGCTCTTTTTTATAGTAATGAAGGAACAATTGTGACTTGCCTTTACAGAAAAAATAATTGGTTGAGGCCAGGTGTTGTGGATAAAAACTCTGACATCATTCACTGGTAGCTTTTTCATAGGAAGAGGTCACCTTTATGGGGAACCATCTCATTTCAAGTTTTGTATTCAGTGATTTAGTGATAAGAACCATTGGTGTAAACTCCATCTTGTTTGTCTTAGTGTGACTGTATTTGAAACAGGTTCTTTTTAATGGAGGGAAGTGTAGTGAAGGAGAAAGAGAATTTTATTGGAATTTGGGAGACCTAATAGTTATCTGATATGGGACAGGTTAGTCTCTATTGTGATTTTCTTTTCTTTTCTTTTCTTTTCTTTTCTTTTCTTTTCTTTTCTTTTCTTTTCTCCTTTCTTTCTTTCTTTCTTTCTTTCTTTCTTTCTTTCTTTCTTTCTTTCTTTCTTTCTAAGTTTATTTATTTAGTTTTGAGAGGGGGGAGAGGCAAAGAGAAAGGGAATCCCAAGCAGTTCCCATGATCAGTGCATAGCCTGAAGTGGGGCTCGATTCCACAAACATGAGATCATGACCTGAACCTAAATCAAGAGTTATACGCTTACCTGATTGAGCCACCCAGGTACCCCTGATTTTCTACATTTAAAATAAAGCACATAGGTTAGAGCATCCTATTTGTCAGTGCTGCCAAGGCCTTAGAAGATGTCAATTTAAATGCCCTCATTTAACATTAATTTTTAATGTTTATTTATTTTTGAAAGAGAGAGAGAGAGAGTACGAGGAGGGGAGGGGCAGAGACAGAGGGAGACACAGAATCCAAAGCAGGCTGCAGGCTCCAAGCTGTCAGCAGAGAGCCCGACGTGGAGCTCAAACTCAGGAACTGTGAGATCATGACCTGAGCCAAAGTCAGATGTTCAACCAACTGAGCCACCCAGGTGCCCCAAAAAGCCCTCATTTTATAGATGGAATAGCTGAAGCCCTTAGAGTCTAATTGAGCTGTCTAAATCCCTGGGCTTGGTCAGAACTGGAGCCTACTTCCTTTTGTCCTCAATGATTTTTGTCCTCAGTGATTTTTTTCTTGTTTATTCTGGTATAGAGGTTGAGACATCTAGCCAGTTGAGTAAAATTTCTCTGATAAGTGTCTCCTTAAGACATTGTTATACATTTAGTTATTTGGGACAGATAGTAAAAGATTTTACAGTTAGAGACCAATGTGACCTCCTTCTCAGTTCACCGATTAAAAAAAAAAAAGCCCTAGTGAAGTAACTAAGGCAATTATTACTGACCAGGTGATCCTCAAAGAGCCTGGGAGCTCTAAAATTCACTTCCACGTAGGCTAGTTTGGTACTGTATTCCGCTGGAGTTTCAGATTGAGGAAAAACAGTCTTTTACCTTCCTGACATCCCTTCTTTAATTGGCAAGAAATAAGGCCAACTGTAAATGGGAACACATAAGGTAAGGGTGTCCACAGTGAGGAGAAATGGTTAGTGGAGTTGTGGAATTTAGAGCAGATCAAGGTCCTCCATCATCTTCCTGGGTGGTCTTGGGGAAGTCCTTTGATTTCTCACCTATGAAGTTCCTCTGAGGGCTTTCCACTGCTAAATAGCTATGATAGACTTCTGTGGATGGTCTGCAGACTAGTGAGCAGATAGCATGCATTATAAAAAATTGTATCTTTTAGGATCCAGGTAGAGTTGAGACCAAAGCCAGGGTCTGTCTCATACACACATGAGAATTCATAGAAGTGGTTGGAATTCTGAAGGCACTGAAATAGTAACAAACTCAGGTTTGAGAATACCTGTCATCTCTGTCGTCAGTATTGGGAAAGTGACTCAATCTCACTATCATAAAATTGATGTATGAAATTAAACAAAACCACATGAATGGATTAAAGAGTGGGTTCATTTTATTGATTAATTTCATTGGGTGAGGCCTGCTATTTGAAAAATCATTCTGAAGAACTATAATGAAAATGATCTCTCTTCTGAATTGATAAAATTGAATACCAGTTTTTTTTTTTTTTTATTAAGGAAGTGCTTTATATTCATCAGATTGTAATAAACTGCCCTTCACTATGTTTTTAGTAGAAAATAGAAGTACCTCAAATCTGATGAGCTGGGGCATGTGTTCTGATTTTCTGTCCTTCTATTCTTTGTCAAAGCCCACCTCCAAGGTTTGCCAAAAGACTAATTCTTTTCCTCTGCGATGCAGTAACCTGACTTTGCATGCACTCTGTATCTGATAGTCCTTTCACTGTCAAAAATGTATCCACTGTCCTGTGGCTTTTTAGGACATTACAGTTTATTGAGTAACCAAAAGAAGCACCAATTCATTGTTAACTGCTCATAATTTGGAGTCTTTAGGCTCGAAATAAACTCCAGTTCTGAGTGCAGTGTTTCATGGTAAATGTCCTCATGGTAGAACAGGGTCACAGTCACAGGCATAGGCAGCCAGAACAACAAATGGCTACTCACATGCAAGGCAGTGAAACCATCTGAGAAAAGGTTTGTGCAAAGAGATCATTACAGCAAACGTTTAAGGTAACAAAATGGGCGGTGTACTCATTTTATGCCGGTGATAACCATGCCTGCATAATAAATTTCCTTAGGTGCAAGATAGAGAAAAGGAAGGCTGAGTGCTTGAGGTCTCTCTTCGTGATGTAGTTCTTTAATGCCACCATTCACCAGCAGGGAATGAGTTGGCTCCTGTTTCCCTGGCGTGAAGCTGAAGTTGATATGGATACCTATCTGATGCACATCACGAGACTCCACGAGTGAAGAGTGGCTGAGTCTGCTGCATATTTAATAGGCAGTTAGCCACAGTGTTATTAATAAATGTGATAATAACAGTCTGGATTTGCATAGAGTTTTCCTGAGAAGAGTTGAGTAGAGGTGGTGAATTGCTGGCTTGTTATTCAGTCTGTGCCTTGGCATTGCCCACTCTCTAGTAGTAAATTGTGTTTTGCTGGGGGATCTGCTGTAAGAATGTAGCACCAGGTGACATTGTTTTGTCGCCAATTGTTTTTCCTTACTTGCCCACAGTTACTTATTTGATCTCTCTCATAATGACATTCCTAGTTATAAGCTATTTGGATGAAGGAAAAACACGGGAAATAATTCTTCTCACTTAAGACTTGAGAATGGGCTATGTTTTGGCCGGGAGTTCCTTGCCTTTGTATAAAACTTGAGAATGTGTATTTTTTTTCATCGGTTTTGGGGTGCGGTGGTGGTGGTGGTGCAGCTTCCAGGAAGAGGTGGGGGCAGGTAGCAGGTGTTTTGGGACAGGAAAGCTGTCTGATGGGCTCCCCTTCTGAGCCGCGTTGTGCTGGAACCTGTCAGTGGGCAAAGCCACTTTGTTGTGTTTAAACTTCCAGGCCCTGAAATTTTGAGTTTGAAAAGTAATTTTAGCAATTTAATAAACTACGTAATATGTTTTATAAGCTGGAGCGAATGATCTTAAGTATTTTGGTCTCTTTCATAACACAATGAACCTAATATTGGTAAAAATACAGATCTTCACTCACGACATAAAGAGTGGCTAGATTTAATAAGCAGTTATGAGTGCTGGCAGCTGCCTATCAGATTGTATAACTTGGGCTCCAGCATGCGAAGACAGTGTCAACTTACATTTTATCTCCGAAGTATTTTCGAGGTGTTTATTTTGCCTTTCTCTCCAGTCTCTAACCTAATAGAGGTAATGTAATTGGCTGAATATTTTCCACACAGCTAATTGGCTAGGGGCCAAGGTGGAAACCATTGTCTGGCTTGATGAAGATCAGAAATTAACATGACATTTACGTGGAGGTAATGGAATATATTAGTAATGTAGTCATTCAGGATGGTGAGAGCGAGAGTGTCCATCCTTTCCCTGCCCATAAGCAGCACGACGAGTTCTGAGGATGATGAAGGAACGTCCAGTCCCCATCCCACCCCCATCTCTCTGTACTTCACAGCAGTGGCCAGCCAACACCTGTGTCAAATTTACTTTTCAGTTTTTCAGACAGAACTGTAAGACAAACTAATGAATTATTCCCTTTGTCAATTAAAAAAGAAAATCCACTACTATTGTAAGATGAAATTCCAATTAGAAGGTTGCATTTAATTCAGAAGCTATAACATTGTTTTAATGAATTCTGTTGGAGGTGACAGTTTATGTGAGATAAATTTATATGGTGTAGGTAGATATAAATTCATTGGATAATGTTAAACATGTTACTTCATATATATTAGCTGTGAAATTTATTTCTTCTCTAGTTATGTCCCCAAGGAGGTAGAGTCAGAGGGAAAAAACATATCTTCAAAGAAAGGGTCCTTTCTGTCCTTTCAGATCCTTGCTCGAAAACAGCCTTTTCTCACTATTATTAAAAAAAAAATCTGTTAAATTTCTGCATTAACTGAATTTATGATTCTTAGTGTATGCTATTTATAAAATTGAATATAGGTTTTATGATATAGGAAATTAGTCTAGGAATGAGAATATGATCCAATTTTGTAATAAAGGTAATCTGCATTTATATTGCAGAGATTTTCCATTCCTCTCTAAGCCCCTTATGGGATTATACACACATTTTTCTGGACATACAAATTCACTATAGAGTAAACTTTTAATGGATTGGGCAGGCTTTTGTTCACATGACATCTACACAAAAGCATCAAACCCTTGCCTAAATCAAAGGTGGTGAACATTCTTGACACATTTTGGATCTTACATTTCCCCTACCGCTGCCCCTTCCTGTGTCCTTGACAGACATCACTAATTGATCACATTCTCCCTTCTGATGAGTGCTGATTAGACCTCAGAGTTTCTGCACCTGAATTCCTAGAGGCAAGCTTATACATTGACCACTGGCATGAGTATCAGCAAAATAATGTCAGTCCGGTGGCTTTTGACCAGTCTTTATGGTTTTCCTTTGTTTACCCAGTACTTACTCTAATATCTGGCATCCAGCGGTGAAACACTATATGCTTGTTATATTAATGAGAAAATCTCACACGCCACAGTTTTAGCAGTTATCTGGTTGTGTAACAGTTGGGCTTTTGGCACGTGTCTGCCACGATTGTGTGATGTGAAGTATTCGTTTTTCTACCTTTCATCTGGTTTTGTTGTTAACTATGTGAAACATTATAGTTTTGTAGTTTTTTTTTTTTTTCATTCTTTAGCTTTGGAAAAGATAAAAAAGAGACCATTCTCACCCTCTTGTTACCTGTGCATCAACTGAGGCTCAAACCTAGAAGGAAGTGGTGGGGTAAGAATGAAACCCAGACTCTCACTCTCCAAGTGCAGTTTCTTTCTCAAAGGGAGGAGCACACACATGTACCAGGTGCTGACCGGTGCAGGGCAAGTGCCTTGCAGTTTCCTTTTGCATATTAATCTTGGTTTTTATCAATACCCTGAAGCAGGCTGTACCAGGGAGGAAGGCATTCAACTATTATATTTCAAATGATATCTTCTGTGATGTAAAATTCTAGGAACTTAAATTACACTGCGTGTTGTTTTTCAACAATAATCTATTTTCTGTTAACTTGGTTCAAGTAATGCACAGAGACTGAAAGAAGGAAATTTCCACTTAGTCTCTATGCAATGCAGGCTGCTGAGGTGCCCTGTTGAGAATTGCCATCGTTTTAATTCGTTCTTAAAGAAAAATGAGCAATTAGTGCATTTAAGCACCATTTAGTTAATGTACATTTTAATTTCATCGCAGCATATTGTTTGATTATTTGTGTGGTCTTGGTACTAGTAAGCAGAGTTCCGGAAAGTGATTGTAGATGAACATGTGAATTGTTAACCTCTTGTCGCGTGTTGATGGGGGAGTACGGTCGGCCTTAATCAAGGATGACAACATCAGTGGGGCCCATCCTGGTCTGCTCTGATGGCGACGCTTGGATTTTCGGTGCACGCTGTTCCGTGCATCCCCAACCACTTGATTGGAATAGGTCCTGAGACGAAATCTCGTTCATGCCTCTTTGTGTTCCGCGAGATTTATTAACGTTCGTGACAAAGAATTACAGCAGCCATTCATGGGGCGTTAGTTGTTCTAGAGTGGTTTGGATATTGCATGAGTTATTTCGTTCAAACAGCATCACCGTCTTCTGGATGTTACCCTTTTCGGTTTTCTTGTTGAGAAGACAGAAACCCAGTGCCTAGGTCGGTCACCTGCTCCGGATCACAGAGCAAGTTTTATAAGTGAGGTTTACCTTAAGTTGTGCCACTTTCCAAGCCTGTGTCTTCACCACAAGGGCCTGCTGCCTCTTCGTCTCTGAATAGATTCTGTGGTTCCTCAAGGCCCTTTTATTTGATTCAGGCAGGGAAGATTTTGTGGCTTGTAGTTGTCTTTGTGGAAAAAATTGGAATCCAACTCATTTAAAACTGCAGCTTAATATACAAACAGGATTTTTATAGAACCAGTGATATAAAAGGAAATAGCTTCTTCCAAAAAAATTTTTTTTTCAGAAATATTCCTTACCTACTGGCCTTTTCCTCAGTCTAAAATCTCCCAGAATCATGCGGGTAGGCTCAGTGTTGTGTGCCTCCTTGAGTTCTCTCCTAAGTAAAGATGCTCCTGGTAGTGGCAGCTCGTGGGGTCCCTTACGTTGGAGGAAGTGAGTTTTTTCCCTTGATTCGGTATGAACAGACTACATAGGAGCAGCAGTCCAGTTCCTCCTGAGAATGGGTGCGGGAAGGGAGAACCTTGGCTGCTGGAATTTTGTGCCCAGGGCGAGAGCCAGGCGTTGGAAAGGTCAAGCGTTGCTGCCTTGACAGGTTACTTAGGCCCTTTGCCTGTGGCCTACAGGGATGCCTGCCCTTCCAGGATGGACGTGCCGGCTACATGGCCAGCACGCTAGCTCCCGGGATGCTCTGTGGACTTGTTTTTTTCACGACACCTGCATTCAGTTATTATCGAAAGGATTCCTCTCTCCATATTTTTTAAGAGGTGCCCACTGGATTGTGTAGGGTGAAATGGCTTGTCATTTGTGATTTCCTTCACAAGTCTTCAGGAGTGAACAAATGGTGCAGCATCTTGTTATTCTGGAATCTGGGTGATGGCTATCTGGGGCTCATTATACTCTTTACTTCCTTATGTATCTGACCACTCTTATAATAAAAGCAGTTGTATGTGGGCGGGGGTGAGGGGTTTGTCTGGCTCCTTACCTAGTCTGTCACTGGGTAGAACCAGGTCTCTGCCCCACTGTGCTCCACCCCACCTTGCCCAGCTCTCAGCTGCTGGTGTCATTTAATTGATACGGAGTCTTGGGGCAAGGAGATGCTAACCTAATCAGCCAAGAGTAAAGTAATTTTCTGGACAGTGTAGATAAAATGATTTTACCTGACATATTTCTCTCTCATTCTCCCGTGGTCGGCGTTTGGAGGGGAGGAGATGGAACTTGAACTCAGGGCCCATCAGACTTTATTCTCCTTCACCTCTGAGTCCTTGGGGCCATGGTTTTCAAAGTGCGGTCCCTAAGGATGCCTGGGAAATGTGTTTAATACAGATTTCCACAACCTCGTATGGGTTAAGGGGAGCATGGTGTCTGAAGTAATGGTAGATAGCCCCAGGTCTCACTCATTCTCTGGCTGTGGCCATGTCATGTATCCTCCTCAAACCTCAGTTTCCTCATCTGTCAAATGGGGGCAATGGTAGCATCTACCCTGTTGGCTGTAAAGTCCTTAATACAGTGCTTGGCCCCTTGCAAGCACTAGAAGTAGGTTACTTGGAACCCGTATTTTAACCTTTTTGAGACATTTGCAAACACACTGGTGTAACTGGGAATGTTAAGGATGTAGCAATTAATGCTCCAGGGGGCACTGTGTGGTGGGTATAATTTCAACCCTCTACGTCCTAGATGTGTTTTTTTGTAATTATTAAAAATATTTTAAAAATCAGTATTAGAATTTTTTACATAGATGTTGGAGAAAGAAGTCTGTCACCAAAGTGTATAAGAGTTGACAAGTGTAAATATGCAGTTAGACAGTTTCAAAAAACGTGTATTATTTACTGATCAATGTAGTGTCTCCTTTGGAGCCATTACACTCAGCATTTCCTGTCAATCTCGCCACGCTGGTATAATCAGACTATGGATATGCATATTAAAGTGCAAGAAAGTTATTGTGTATGTGTGGTGGCAGCTTTTTAATTGTTAATAATGTTGCAGCTTTAAAAAGGTATCGGGATCGTTTACTGTTAGGATGGTTAATAGCCCTCAGAATTGCATGAGAAATCAGGCGGCGGGAATACGTGTTACCGATCGGCTGGTGTCTGTGCCTCCAGCCAGTGCTGCAGGTACCAACGGAAGCTTTTATCTGATCTGGGTGCTGAACACTTGGAGATTCCTTATGCTTTTCTATTTTACTCCTGCTTTTTTTTTTGGTGGGGGGAGGGGGACTTGTACTCATGTAAGTGTGTGATGGCAAAAGGCTGGCATAACATCTTTGTCCCTATCAGGGATCAGCAAACTTTTTCTGATCATGGTAGTAAATATTTTAGCCTTTGGGCACCGCAGTCTGTTACCGCTACTGTCGTGCGAAAGCAGCCGCAGACGACCTGTGAATGGGTGGGCATGGCTGTGTTTCCAATAAAATTTATTGACAGACAGTACAGTTTGAGTTTTGTAGAATTTCCACTTGACACGAAGTAGTAGCGTTAATTTTTTCCCAACCCTGCAAGAATGGCGAAACTGTTCTTAGCTCATGGGCGGCAGGTTCAGTTTGGCCCCAGGGCCTGTGGTTTGCCGAGCCCCAGTCTGAAGAAGATAGAGCGCGAAGCCATGCTGGGGATTCACTTCTTTGTTCTTGTTCTCTGACACTTGAGCTCTTCACTTTCTGATGAGATAATAATGTCTTCATTTTTGTACCCATCTCATCTGGAGAGAAGCTCTTTTATGTGATTGGATTATTTATTGATTGAGGGTGAGAGGTCTGTGTGTGGGGGGTCTCCCTCCTCCTTCCTGTATTTAAAAGAAGAGAAATATAAACTGGAAGTAAAAGTGAGGCCACGGGTAAAAGATGAAGTGAAAGGGAAGACAGGTCAAGGAAGAAAAGTAGACCTTGAAAGTGACGTGACCTCCATGTCTCTTCAGTGCCAAGCACTTTCTGAGGTGGGTCATAGATCCCCCAGCAGAATTGAAGAGGAGACGCACGTGAACATTCTCGAGAATCTGAGAGTTAGGTAGGACTTTTAATATGTATTACACGTTCAGTACGTAGCCAAAACTCTTACTCGTGCGTCAGGTCTGGGGTGTCCGCAAATACTCCTTCAATGCAACGTTTAATAAAATTGAGACATTTAAGGAAAAATACGAAAATTATTACACAGGTGGTTCTTGGGGATGGCAGAACTCTGAGAGGTGCTACTGAATGATTAAAGTAGGACATTTTCTTCTAAATGTCCCTGACTTTGCAACGAGGGAAATGGAGACCAGGGCACATAGAACGTGTGTCTTTTGATTTTCTGTAAAGAAATCTCTAGAGGACAAGAATGATAAAAACGAAACAAAACAAACAAACAAAAAAAAAACGAGTGAAAGCATCCGGGAAGGAAGACGTCTTAAATTAGGGTTCTCGTTCCATTTTGTGTCGAAGATTTTAATCTTTTATCTTGTAAGACAGGTGCATGAGGGATGTCGGGACAGGGGTGAATGTGGACAAGAGTGAATTCGGGGAGTGGAGCATTTTAATAAAATGCAGGCCAGGTTATAACACAGCATTGAGTAAGGGAAAACAAATGTACCATCAGGGAAGAGAAATGAAAAGGAAGTTTTTCAGGAAAGGCACAGGAGAATAATCTAGAGGAATACTTTGTTATCATGTGTCACGATAAAACTGGCTGGGATGTGAAGGAAAGAAGTTTCTGATTTTCAGCATGCCATAACTTATTAACCAAGGTATTGTTATTGCAGCTGGGGAATAAATATCTAGAAAAGATGAACCCCTAAGAAGCAAATATGTCTTTACAGAAATGTCCATTGTAATAGAAAATGTAGGAAGTGGCAGAGAGAATACAGCAAAGGTAGAATTGTGTTGAAAGCCTTGCAAAGGGTTAGTTAGTTAGTTTGTTTATTTATTTAATGAAAAGTAAATGTATCCCATGATCCAGACCAAGACGTAGAACCTTTAATGTGTAATAAACAGCTAAACGTGGTGATTATGAACACAGGATGTTGGCCAGACAACTTGGGTTTGAATCCTGGCTCTGCTACCTACTCACAGTAGACTCTTGGGTAAGTTACACTGTTCTGTACCTCAGTTTCCCCACCTTTAAAATGTGAGAACAGCACTGAACTGGAGCTACATAACAAAGTACGCATTACAAAAGAGTTGGCACATAGTAAACTTTCAGTAAATGATGTAGGTAGCTATTAGCCATAAACTATGCCCTAAATTAAAAACAGAAGGTGCTTTTGGATTACTACAGCAATCTGCTATTATGTTTCTGTAGTGTCCCAGGATACATATTTTATGCATTTTTGTATGTGTACCTCTGTGTCCTAGTGATATACATCATATACGTTCAAAGACTCGTAGACATTAAAAAAAAATTTGTTTTAAATGTTGTACTTATTTTTGAGTGTGGGAGTGTGAGCGGGGGAGGGACAGAGAGAGAGGGGAACGGAAGATCTGAAGCAGGCTCTGTGCTTAACAGCAGCGAGCCTGATGCGGGGCTCGAACTCACAAGCTGTGAGATCGTGGCCTGAGCCAATGTCGGGTGCTCAGCCGACAAAGCCACCCAGGCACCCGAAAGACTCCTAGATACTTGGTGTGCAAAGCAGTACTGAAGCCGATTGCTGTCCCCATGCATCTTGTGTCTCGGTCTTTGAGGCTGTGTTGCTGCTACACGAACATCCAGACTATCTGAGTAACTCTGGGATGCTCAACTTAACATCCTTCGGGAAGCTCATTTCATCTTTGACCAATCCTTAGAGCTAGGAAGTTCCTTCTTAAATTGCACTAAAATCTATGGCCCACAGGCTTGCCACTTAAATGTTTGCTTTGGTACCTCGAGATTCTACAAAACCCATCTCTTTTTTTTTTTTTTTCGAATTTTAAACATGTTTTATTTATTTTTGAGAGAAGAGAGAGAACGTGTTCACACAGAGGAGAAGCAGAGAGAGAGGGAGACAAAGAATCTGAAAACAGGCTCCAGGCTCTGAGCTGTCAGCACAGAGCCCGATGCGGGGCTCGAACCCATGAACTGTGAGGTCCTGACCTGAGCAGAAGTCGGATGCTCAACTGACTGAGCCGCCCAGGTGACCCAGAACCCATCTCTTCTGCATGAAAACCCATCAGTTATTTTCAGATGGGTCCGGGGTCCTTCTTGAGTCTTCTCCAGGCTCAGGACCCTTTTTGCTTCTTCAGGTGTTACCTCTCCTGTTTGGTTTTAGGTATCCTGTGACCATCTTGATTGTTTCTCACAACACCAATAGTCACAGGGGCATGGTTGTTTTTTTTTTTTTTTCCCTATGTGTCTACATTTACATATAATTCACTTAAAAGTTGCCTCTTTTTTTTTTTTTTTTTGACAAAACTGTCTTTATCATTTAGAAAGGGAACATTTTTGACTTTTCTTAACCCACTTCTTAAATTCCAAATTTGGGAAGCTGGCACGTAAGGAAACCGTTGCTACAGAATGGTAAATCTTCCCCTGAACTCAGTGTGCTGGAACAGGCTTCGTTTCGTTCCAAGCCAAGTAGCCGTACGGAAGTAACACTGACACCTATGGTTCTTGGCCCCTGCAGTAGCACCCTGCTGTGTGTGACTGCCATGTGTCACATAGGCTCCCTGAGTCCTCTCGAGTATTGAAGCCTCGGGGTTGTGAGTCTGATACAGTTGGTATTCATATATTCAGGTGACAGAGGCAGTGCTAGGGTGAAATTGGAGACTCTGGTAAGATAAGCCCAAGAGGAGGGTTTTTTTTGTGAAGATGACGGGACTGGTGCGTCCATACATCCTTCATCCACGTGAAGGGTTCTGTATGCTACTCAAGAAATCGTGTAGTTTTTGGCCTCTTTAGCTTTGCCCCTTGTTTTAATGCGCAGAAATGATTCAAGTCACGTAAGAATTATCCCCCTTTTTTTGGGGGGGGGAGGCCAGTCCGCTTTTATCCCACTGAACGAATTGAGTAATTATTTCTTTCTTTCTTTAAGTCTATTTATTTTTGACAGAGACAGAATGCGAGCATGAGCTGGGGAGGGGCAGAGAGAGAGAGAGGGAGACACAGAATCCGAAGCAGGCTCCAGGTTCCGAGCTGTCAGCACAGAGGCAGACGCGGGGCTCGAACTCACAAACCGTGAGATCATGACCTGGGCCGAAGTCGGACCCTTAAACCGACGGAGCCACCCAGGCGCCCCTTGAGTAATTATTTTTAAAGATACTGTTCTTCTCGCTGGGCTGGAGCCTCCCGCCCCCACACAGTGGGGACGCTGTACTTGATTTTCTTTCAGCTTTCCCCAAGTGACTTCCTCCCCCCCTACTTCACCAAGACTCCCAGCGAGAAAGCCAATCTCAGTGTTACCGACAGTAGAAAGATTTCAGAATGCCTTCACGGGCCTGGGTAACTTGGGGGATGGCTGGGTGCCTTCTAGGAGACTTAACACATTTCCTGAACATGGAGCCTCACCATGGCAACAGCCATGTCACATGACACATTGGTGACACATGTAAGGTGCTGCCACAACTCATCCCAGGTTGCATGTCTGTGATTCATTGTTTCCACTGACACCGTGACTGCAACTCGCAGTTGGAAGGTTGTCTGGTGTTCAGTGCCATTAACGCACACTGACTCCCATGGCACACGGAGGGCTCAGGGAAGGGAAGCATAAATAAATAAGTATGAGCTGTAAACATTGCCTTCATTAGCTCTACTGAGAAATACGTGTTCATCAGTCAACCTCCTTGCCACTCACATCCTTCTTTTTTAAAGCATATTTTGTTGGTAACACCTTGCGAGCTCAAAGATTTTATTTTTAATCATATTATACCCATTTCCACTTGGCACACTTCACCAGAGAGAGTTCACGGTGGCCCCTTTTTCGTATTTATTTATATTCTTCTCATGTAGCAGATTTATTGACGAAGGCATGATTCTGGGAATATTTTTTTTTCCCTCATTGTGCAACTTATTGAATACTCTACATAAATCACTTGGTAGTATTTCGGGTCCGTTGCTCGTGTGGAGGGGCCTGAAGGTTGGATGATACCAGAAGACTTTTCTAGAGGTCCAAGATGAGTGGTATTTTAACATATTTTAATTTCTGAGTGATTCAGTGAGTGATTAAAAAAGTAGATGTGGAATCTGGAAGACATTAAAGAGATGTCAGGGACAGACGGATTTTGATTTGTAGCCTAATGAAATGTTTTGCCAACTTTTAAAGATTTTTTTGAGAGTAGAACTTTAATCATTTGCTTGTGTTTCTGGCATGGTAAGGTTATTCCTGTTTCTGTTACATGATGAATCCAAAGTGAAAATGGGATAATTTTTAATTAGCAAAATTATAAAACCATTTGCAGCCAAATGTTTCTTGTCTTGTATAAACTGTGAGGTTTCACATTTTACTTTAATCATTTTAGGAAATTTCATTCTGAAGTTCTATTTCAGTTGGTATTTTATGTATGGGTACAAATCCCTCAATATTAGAAATTACCTTGTAATATTCTTTTCCCGATATTCTTGTCACTTGAATAATCTGACAGGGTTTCGGTCATGTTTATTGCTTGTATCTATTTTGGAGGTGTCATGGTTACCTGAGTTGGATGTAGCACTAATATGCAAATCAGTATGATGAATGCAAGGCTGAATGTTACAAGAGAAATGGTGTTGGGGGTTAGAAATGTTTCTTTAATTTTATCTTGGGTGATCTTGTATGTTTCAGAATTGCTTTTGCTGAGGTTACCTATGTAATTATTTGAAGCAAAATATTAGTTGACTTTGTGCTATAAATATGTGAATGGAGAGTTATTTTATTTTATTTACTTATTTTTTTTTTAACGTTTATTTATTTTTGAGACAGAGAGAGACAGAGCATGAACAGGGGAGGGGCAGAGAGAGAGGGAGACACAGAATCTGAAACAGGCTCCAGGCTCTGAGCTGTCAGCACAGAGCCCGACGTGGGGCTCGAACTCAAGACCGCGAGATCCTGACCTGAGCCTAAGTTGGCCGCTTAACCGACTGAGCCACCCAGGCAGCCCTGGAGAGTTATTTTAAAATCTCTTTTATGAACGAAACGAGAATAATGCGCCAAGTCATGGCAGCCACACCGTTCCCGCACTTTGCGTTTTAGGGTGCTTTGATCCGATGCTTTGCTGTCGATTCCGAGGGTCTTACGTTTTTGGGGGGCTCATTAGAAATATACCTGAGAATAAGAATTCTTTGGAGATAAGAAGGGATTGAGTGCTCAGAACTTGAGGATCTGGGTAGATTAGGCGGTTGCAGCTCCTTGAACTTCTATCTATACCTGCTTGTTGGTTGGTCTGGAGGTGGGCGGCTGGGGCCTCTGCCATTTTCTGCTGTTGCTGTGGGATCCTCTAGAGGGTGCTGTGTCTTACCTCACCATGCGCCCATTGCTGTGGGACGGGAAGATGGTGGAGACTAGCCGGGGGAAGCTATACCTGCAGCACCAGCTCGAGGCCCTCATCTTTAGCCCTTTGTCTTTGACCCATCACAGGTGTCGCTTACCAAGAAGCAGGAGGGAAAATGAGATAAGTGTCAATAAATTTCCTTCAGACTGAGTAATTCCTTAATGAAACAGATTCTTCAAGCAAGAGATTTCCCGGGGAATATTGCAAGCCTAATAATTCATTGGGCAGCTGTGAATCAGCCTGAAGGACAGGAACCTTACATTAAAAAACAAAACAAAAAAAAACCCCTCGATTAATGGTGTTATTTTCGTCCAGAAATTAAGGAGTCGTTTGAAGTTTTTGGAGGCGAAAGACATGTACGTTCTATAGGAATTACTGAGAACTCCCATCTAGATCTGGTAAAGACCTTCCATTTAGAAGTAAACAGTCAACCCAAACAATAATGGTAATTTTCTAAAATAGAATCAGGTACGAGTTTCTTTAGGAAATCTCTTTTCTAGGGACATGGCAATATGACCTTGGAGAATTGTGCTTTTCAGTACCCAGTGCTGGTCACCTGTGGCTGCTGGTCATGTGGAGCGTGTGTCCGTGGCTAGTCTGAATTGAGATGGGCGAGGTGTAAAAGACACACCAGGTTTCAAAGACACTTGGTTACATGTTGAAGCGAGAGGATTTTGGATCCATTGGGTTAAATACAATGTATCTCTGAAACTAATTTTATATGTTGCTGACCTTTCTAATGTGGCTGTGAGAACATTAAAAATTGCATACGTGGCTCACTTTGTATTTCCACTGGACACCAGTGTTAGAGAACCTACCAGTTCCATATTTCTAAAATCAGGAATCTTTTTATGAAATTCTTTTCCTTGAAAAGGGGATCAAACATTGGTCAAGTTGAAAAACACTTGGCTATTTTATCAAAAAAAAAAAATTAGGGGCGCCCGGGTGGCTCAGTCGGTTAAGTGTCTGACTTCAGCTCAGGTCGTGATCTCCTGGTTCGTGAGTTCGAGTCCCGCGTTGGGCTCTGTGCTGAAAGCTTGGAGTCTGGAGCCTGCTTTGGATTCTTTGTCTGTCTGTCTCTCTCTGTTCCTCCTCACCCCCTTCTCCCCTCCACCCCTGCTCTTTCTCTCTCTCAAAAATAAACAAACTTTAAATTTTTAAAAATATTAAATGGGGTGTCTGGCTGGCTCAGTTCATTCAGCGTCCGACTTTGGCTTAGGTCGTGGTCTCACGGTTCATGGGTTCAAGCCCTGCGTTGGACTTTCTTCTGTCATTGCAGACCCGCTTCGGATCTTCTGTCTCTCTCTTTCTCTGCTCCTCCCCCACGTGTGTGTGTGGCCTTACTCTCTCTCACTCTCACAAAAATAAACATTAAAAATTAGAATGTTCTTCAAATTCACTTCATTTAGTGTAAATGTACCCCAGCAATAAATAACCCCTCATGGATTATAATATGGGAGAAAACCACTTGAAGTCACTTACAGCCTGTGAATACCACACTGACACATCCAGTTAAAGAACTCAGTTAATGAACTAGTGACGTTTGCATTGAATGCCAGCAGATAATCTGTTTTTTTTTTAATTGTCCTCTGTTTTGTCGTGTAGACCTGTCCATCTCAAATGGTCACATGTCCATATATAAGCCTAAATATGAGAGAACTCAGAATCTCCTTAAATCGCAAGATAATTTACATAGCATAGCTCCGCGAAGAGGCACTTTTTCTTTGAAGATTGCAGTGGGAAAAGGCATCATTTTTGCATTTTAAATGGCCACATTTAGGCTGACATAAAACATAAGATTTTCAATGTTTACTATGACATTCCTGCTTACTTAGGTCCTCTCTGATTAGTGTTTCCAGACTCTTCCTGCCTCATGAGTGGATATATACTTTCTTCCCCTTCCCCCCACCTCATTGCCATTAAGGTCTTTTTTTTTTTCTTTTCTCTTTTTTTTAAGGAATCTCTGTACCCAACGTGGGGCTCAAAATCATGATCCTGAGATCAACAGTTAGATGCTCTTCTGACTGACTCAGCCAGGTGCCCCGCCATTAAGGTGTATTTTGTTAGAAATGTTTGAGACCAGACTTAGTTTCTAACCAATAATTACCTTTAAAAAATTACAGCTGCTATTTCCATTGGAAATTTAATAGTGGTGTTTTATCATCTGAGCCACCTTAATAAAAATGCTGGGCATCACTTGGCACCTGATAGGAAAGTTCCTACCCTTTACCAGTGCAGAAAGGCATGGTGACAGCTTCAAGGGGAGGGAAAGATCTTGAGTTAGGGTGATGATAGTGGGCACAGAAGGCAGGTACGGACAGATGGTACAGAAGTTATAGCAAAGAATGGAAAGATATGGGGAATGCCTGCAGTAGGGAAGGCATGGGATGGAGAAGGGAAAGTAATGACTTTGAACTTGGACCCGACAGTGGATAGCAGTGTGCTTACCAGAGATGGGAAACTCAGCGATGAAGACTTGGGTAGGCAGGGGCTGTAAACTGTTGACTTTAATTTGCAGTACTCTGGATTCGGAAGTGAGGGTGGAAAATCTGTCTAGAAATACAAGGTGATGGTCGTTAATTTCTCTTTTTTGGGGAAACTTCTACTTTTGGCGACATTTATTCAGGTGTGGTTATACTGCAGTATTTTTCTATTCTAGACCTCTTTGGGCCAATTAAATGTGATTGTTAAGATTTTCACTTTCGTCATAAAGGATACCGAACTTATGCCACAGAGGGGAAAATCGCTGATTTTTTCACTGCCTTGAAACAAGAATTGAATATTTTAGTCCATTTCCTACTTTTCTGGATGCAGATTTAAATTTTTTTTTAAATGTTTTTATTTATTTTGGGGGCAGAGACAGAGCGTGAGCAGGGGAGGGGCAGAGAGAGAAGGAGACACAGAGTCTGAAGCAGGTTCTGGGCTCTGAGCTGTCAGCACAGAGCCCAACACGGGGATCGAACCCACGGACTGTGAGATCATGACCTGAGCTGAAGTCGGACGCCCAACCGACTGTGCCACCCAGGCGCCCCTCTGGATGCAGATTTTAAATAAATACCTAGTTGCAATCACTTGTGCTAGTCACTTTGGGTCCTGCTTTCTCTTGGGTAATATTACCTTCATCTCCTTAGATTATGCTTGTTGCGATTGCTTTTACTGACTGTGTAATAGATCATCTGGACATTGCACAGATATTTTTGAGGTGCCTTCCATGGGTCAGGGCCTGCCTTATGTCCTTGGAATGAGAAAAAAACAGTTTCTCGCCCCTGGAGGGGAGCTTATTGGTGACTGTTTCTCAGGGGGTGCCACTCCCACCTGAGATATTACCATTCTTTTCATCTGTGCCATACCTTCCGCAGGGTGTTTAGCATCCTTGGTGTTTCTCCAGTCATTGGGACAGCCAACGTTGCCCTCACATGTTCCAAATACCACAGTCCCTGGCTCTTCAGTTGAGGATCGCTGGCTTAAACCATAATTTGGTTTACTCTTTTCCTGCTGGACAGTACATTAAATGTTGGACATGAAGGTCGGTTACCTTTTGTTCTTTTTCTTTCTTTCCTTTGGTGGCAAGATGGCTGTGTGTCACTTGTATCTGTGACTGCCTAGTCACTGTAGAAAAGGCCCTGAGTGGGATGGGTGATTTTCCATTCTACCTTGGTACCTTAGGGTTCTGCTACTCACAACTTGGAGACACGTTTTGACAGTCTTGGAGGAAAGGCATATGTCATAATCTCGACGAAGATCTCCAGTGGGAAACCTTTGTTTCTCTCTCTCCTAGTAGCTTCTTTTCCTCCACGTGCATCCCATCTCACACCCCAAAAGGTACAGTGAAGTATACTTTTGGGGAACATATATTGGAGAATATCTAGAATATTTAGAACCTTTAAATCCTGGTTCTGACACTTAATAGCTGTGTGTCCTAGTTATTTAACCCGAGGGTACCTCTTTTTATCTTCCTTTATTACATGATGGTACATACCTCAGAAAGATCTTGGGAGATTGAATGAGCTGTGTGTATGAGGGGTTGGTCTGTGAGCTAAAATGAAGACCAGCATTTGGCTATGGATGTATGGTGATTACAAGCCCAGGCTCTGAGTTCAAATATCTATTTGTTTTATTTTATTTTATTTTATTTTATTTTATTTTATTTTATTTTATTTTGAGAGAGAGAGAAAGAGTGTGTGAGCTGAGAAGGGGCAGAGAGAGATTCCTAAGCAGGCTCCATACTGTCAGAGCAGGGCCTGACGCTCTGGGTTCAAATCTTGACTCAATTACTTATTAGCTGTCTGACCCTTTCATCACTTTGCTGCTCTGAGCACTGGTTTTCCCATCTATAAAATGGTAATGCCAAAAACGCCCCTCTTAGTGAAGACTCACTGAGGGCATGTTTTAGTGCGATGCCTGTATATGGTAATACAGGTTATGCTAATGGTTAGGGAGTTGGGCTAAGTGGGATTACACAGAGGAGTCCTTTCCCTTCTCTTCTCACTTTCATACTGGGAAAAACCGGTCTGCCCAGCCAAATGTTTTTCTTACATATTGATGTTATGCGTTAAAATAATTAAAATGAGTAAAATACCTTGCTGTCGGTAAAACCATGAACTTGTGTGTCCTTCTTGTTTCTTCTCTGTACTTGGCTTCTTCCTGTTGGAGTTCTGGGCCAGTTTCAAAGTCTTGAATGATGGGTCAAAGAGAGCAGTTCTGCCTCAGGGTTGGCATCTGTTTTTATATCATTGGGTCCAAATATCATGTATTGAAGCCAATAGTGCCAATACCCAAAATATTTGGTTGGTGAACGTAATTTAAAATGAGGCATAGAAAACACGGGATGAAGGCATTTGATTTGATTTCACATAGAAAAAAAAAATGGAATGACCTTCCAAACTTTTCCTGAATTTTCTTGGACCTCCTTGATTTTCCCACTTGCTGTCAGTCACTTTTATATATTTTGTACTGGGTGTGAACAGTTCTGCATACTGTATCTCATAAGCCCAAAGCCTTATTTCCTCTGAAGAATAATGCACCACACGTAAATGGCAGAATTCCAGGGATCTGGAGTGTGAGAGTGATTCTTTGGCATTAAAAACAAAGACCCTGACAGAAAAGTATGTCGTCCACAAAATAAGGATTCCATACTTATAACTCCTCCCCCGACAACAATACGACCCTAAAGGCAATGAAGCAGACAATACATAATGAAAAACAATAAAACATAAGTTCTACCCTGTACTCTTAGTGACTCACTGACTTCATAATAACATGTAAATGTAATTACCTTTGTGCGTCTTCTACCATTAGGCAAACTGTAGGCAGAAGGAAGGGAAAACTGGACTAATAGGCTTGCAGAACACATTCAGCTAAATCCTTAAACCTGGGAGTCACCTGGCGTCACGCTGTGGAGTCTTTCTTGGCCTGGTCGGATGGAACTGCTGTGAGTCAGCTGAACGTGGTTCTTGGAGTCGTTCACCCGGCAACTTTGTAGGGCTGCTGCATGTGCTGTGTTTGGACAATTCTCAGGATATCGGGGATTCAAAAGTAGCCCAGGAACAAAACTTGACAGTGTGGCTTTAAGGGTGGCCTGTCTGATTTTTACTTTAGTATTGACTTGCATGGCTGCCGTAAGCATCAACCTAGCTTGTTATCCTTCTGGGTTAAAAAGAATGGAATCACTGCTCTGGATTTGGCTAAAAGTTAAGACCCTGCGGTAGTACTGAGTCCTGTATGAGTCCTTTTGCTACATGGAAAAGGCTAGTCGGTGTATATTCCAGGCTTTTATACTAGTGGACTGGACAGTTTTTGATGGCAGACAGCACCTTTGGGTCATTTTGGGTACAGGAGAAAAATATTTAAAATGTGGCAGACTGTTATCACTGATAAATCTTCTTCACTTTCCCCTACTCTGTTCCTTCATAACACTCGTCGAGGTCTGTCACTATATATATTTTTGTGTCTGTGTTTTCAGTGTCCATATTCCCGTGTGGGCTGTAAACTCCATGAGAGCACAGACCACGTCAAGTTCTTTGATCACACCCCTGCCTCGCATACACCACAGTAAATAGTGGTTGAATCAGTGTTTTGTGTGAGCAAATAAATGTAATAATAATAAAGGTGAACGTGTATTTCATGTTGGAATGTGACAGATCCCTGGTGAAAGGCTTCCTGGGATTTCTCCCACTTGATCATTGCCACTTCTTTGGGTGGTTACTCTAATTGCTCCCCTTAGAGAGGTAGGAAGCTGAGGCGTAGGAACATTAAGGGACAAGCTCGCAGCCACACGGCTGTGACCCCTGTTTCAAACCCAGGTCTGTCTGCTCTGGCAGCATGAGCCACGCGGGACGCGCTGATGGCTGAGCGGTTGCTGGCTCCTGAGACCTCCTGGTGCAGTTGTTCACAAGACATGTGCTCAGCATATTCGTCTCTGCGACACTGAGAGGTATTTTTAAGGAAACCCCGTCCGGATTTGATTGTACTTGCTAAGAAAGAGGAATTACTTCTGAATAATAACAACAGTGGTCACACCAGTTGGCCTGTGGATCAGGTGTTCTGCTTTTTAGATGTGTTAATTCATTTCATCTTTATAACATCCCTGTAAGGTGGAGGCTTTTATTATTCCTGTTCTACAGATTGAGGAAACTGAGGCTCAGGAGGGTTACAGAAAGGTTACCTCACTTCCCGAGGGTCACACAGCCAGAACGCAGGAGATCAAATTACTACCCCACTGTGGGACTTCTTACCAAAGGACTGTAGGACCCAGGGACTCAAAATACCCATTCGAACATCTTGTGGATATTTTATTTTTATTAGTCTGTACTATTTTGAAATCAGGTGGCAGCAGGAAAGAGATTGCCAGGATTGTGGATTTTCGGGAGTTGCCAGATGACCCTTCGTGAGGTCAGTCCTGTCCTGCAGGTAGGGCGCTGCCTGCAGTGACTTCCTTGAGTTTTACAGGTTTCAGACCCACGAAACATCAGGAACTTGGATAAACTAATACATGTCATCTCTTTGTAAAATTCACTAGGGGAAACTGATATTTGAGAAACTTCCAGTGAGAACCCTGGCTCTCAGTTGGTGATGGTCTGCGGCTTTTCTGGTCGTTAGCTCTCTGGCTTTGAATTTTGGCTTCTCCTTCTTTTTCCTCTCAATTACATTCTCAGCAAGAGAATAGATACCCTAATAGGACGGTCAGAGCCCAGTTAAGATTTCATAATTACCAGTTGGTAATTAATCTGAATTTCAGTGCGTGCTAAGTCACCCAGTAGATGTTATTTTCTTCATCATACTTGCATTTGAATCGCAGGAATGACTCAAGAAATTTGAAGAAATTTGCTTCTTTCCTCAATTAAAATGGAGACAATTTTGCGCCTTTTTTTTTTTTTTTTTTTTTTTTTTTGGTGGGAGGACCAGCTTTACAAGAAGGTGACTTAGAAGGAGCTGGTTTTCTGGGAAAGAGATTAAACTATAGAGTGGTCCTAAATGTGTATTTTAAATAATGCTGACATATTTTGTTGATGCTGGCTATTTTATTTGATTGCTATCCGTTCTCAAGTCTTCCCTTCCTTTTTCCTCCTTTGAAATCTGTTGGTTACTATGGAAACAGTGTTGTTTTGGGTTTGGGTGGAGCTGTATCCACAAATGCGGTATAAAGTCATTTATAAAATGGGTTAATATTTATTCTGGCTGGGCATATATGGAACCTGATGTAATGATAATCATGATCACACATGCAGAATAAATTTGCACTTTTATTGTTATTTTCTTAGTCTGTCTAAATGTGTGCAGTTTTGCTTGGAATGCACTGTCATTTCCTCTCTGATTTGGATTTTGCCATTTAAAAGCCAACACCCAGCACTGGTGGAATTGATCTGAGTTGTAAGTACTCCACGGGCCTCAGACGTTCCCCGCGACCAAGTTTTCATTCAGGAGAATGCTTTGTGGGATATCTTTTCTTTCAAGTCTTGTTCCAGCGCCCACTTGCCAACTTGGTCTTGCTCCTTTTTCTCTTCAAGCAGATCGTCTAGATGGCTTTGCTTTCAGTAACGTGGACGCATTTGGTCCCTCCCCTTGCCCGTTTACTCTTGTGTCAGCACTGCGTTGCTGGTGTTAAAGACCTTGCATGACTCAGGATGTGTTAATGAACGTATGGGAAGAGATGAAAGCACCAGTGACTTGTTCAGCCCCAGGTGGAGGACAAGAAAAGGGTAGGGATTTTGGAAAGGTTCCAGAGATGATCAGTGAACGTGATGAAGGGTGAAGGAATAGGATCTTTGTGGAAAGGTTAAAGGAATCAGAGCCATGTAACATGTATATGTGTGGGGGCATTTTGTTAAGGCTTTGTACACAGGAAAAGTAATTATAAGGAAGGGGATGTTCACCCTTTGGCCCTCTAAAGACCTACCATTAGGAAGGCATTAACTATGGAAGTGCGGTTGAGATTATTGTGTGATGTGATAACATGACAAGAGCCTTTTAAAGATGGCCGGACTCCGGAAGAGGATGCCACCAAAGAGAAATGTCGGGGCCCCTCACCTTGATGTCAGTTAGGCACACTTGAGGCAGGTGATTGGGTGGCTGGTTTGCAGAGCCTGTTGGAAACCGAGCAATGACTTCGATGACCCCACAGAAGCTCATTACAGGCTCTTGAATTCATGTTGATATTGTCTTATTGTGATGGAATTTTTGAAATTCATTTTTCAAATGTTTTGACGGACAATTTTAGCTCTGCAAAAATGAACATAGGAATATAAAACATTGCTCCAACAAGGATTAAAAACCCCACATAGTGAAGACTGTTGGGTTGGTTTCCTGATGTTAAATTTAGCAATGCTGTCTACCTTTATGATACCTCAAATAACGTTGGATCTGCTTTTCAAAATTCATTCAATTCAGAAGAGTGCTGGTAGATCTTGAATAGACTTGTAGGATATTACATTTGGAAGGAACCTTATGGGTTGTCTAGATCACTGGTTCTGCTGTCTACAGCATCAGTATCACCTGGAAACTTGTCAGAGATGAGAATTCTAGGTCTTATCCCAGACCTACAGAGTCAGAAACTCTGAGGGGAAGAGATCCACCAGTCTTTGTTTTAGCAAGCCTTCCAGAATGAGCATAACTCGTCTTGACCATCCCTTGTTCACTTAGAACATTAGCACAGTAAACTTTTGGCTAATTGACAATCTGTGTCATCGTCATCATGGTGACCAATTAACCTGGCTTAGGAAAAAGAAAGTATTCTAGCCACAGTCGGACTGCCTCCAACTGTCCTGTATAGATATTTTTTTTTCCTTTAATAGAAAAACTGCCTTAACACAGCACAGGGCCCACCTTTAGCAAAAGCAAGGAACTTCTTCCTGTGGTAATGGGCCACCATGTCTCAGGATAATGTATTGACATCATTTTTATCAGTCATTTCCTCTTTTTTAAATATATTTTTGAAAAGGTTTATTTATATATTGTGTGAGAGAGAGAGAGTACACATGCACATGAGTGGGGGAGGGGCAGAGACAGGGAGCGAGAGAATCCCAAGCAGGCTCCTTGCTGTCGGCGCAGAGCCCAGCACGGGGCATGGTCCCACAAGCCATAAGATCATGACCCGAGGTGGAACCAAGAGTCAGACGCTGAACCGACTGAACCACCCTGGTGCTCTAGTCTTTGCCTTTTTTGGTGAAAGTCTGTCCATCCATCCATCCACCCACCCACCCACCCACTTGCCTACCCACGTGTCCTTCTGTCCCTCCATTCAACAGATCTTTGTCGATATCCCACTTTGTTCCCAGGCTATGTAGTGAGTGGAGCAGAAGGAGGACGGCGGTCACCCTCTGAATGGTACTGGTATCTTTTCTTTCCCTCAGATTTGTGCCATCTGTATTCCCCAAAGCCCAAGTACCCAGTTACCTCCTTAACATTTTTTTTTCCTTTTGTATTTTTGGCCTTGGGCTTTTTAGCTCTACAGCTCACTAAATTCTACCACAGTAATACATGTTTTCTCATTGAAGCAAAGTGTTTATTAAATTGAAAAGACAAACAAACAAAATATATTCAAGGATAAGCATCCCTTGAGAAACACAGAACTTCTCGTTCCTTACCTTGTGTATTGTGTTTGGGTTGGTACTTCTCTTGTGTGGAATTATATGGTGACAAAAAGGAAGACACAACCTCTTGCCCTAGAAAACCCCTTCATGGCCCTCCAGATGGGGGGATGTATCTTCTTTTATATCCTCCCAATAGACTCCAGGGTGTGGCTCCAGTGCCCACACTCACCGCTGACTCAGCATCCCTCCACGTCCATTGTCTTGTGTCATTTTCTGCACCCACCCCCCAAGCTATTTTCTCAATGGAAAAGGAAGGGGAAAAAAATTCCGCTGAAAACAATCCAATCCTGATCAGATTCGCATAGCATAATAAACGCTTGTTTGGACATTGCTTGGACTGTCATTTTAGCAAGAATCTTCTGTTTGATTAAATAGCTTCTCTGTTATGTATTGAACAAAATGAAATGTATGTCATAACAGATATAACTAGATGATGACAACTTTTCTTGACTGTGAATTTCATTAGAGATATACATTTGTGTTGTATCCCTTTGAATGACAGAAGTTGACAAATAGCTGTGGAAAGTTGTTTTCTAGGGAGAAGTTAGCAGCTCGCCCCGATCAGATTTTCGCAGCCCTAAGACAAGAATAAAGGCAGGGTAGAAAAGCAGGAGAGGTTGGAGGTTGATGAGCGGGGTGAGGGGTGGAGAGAAGGTAACAGAGCCACTCATGGAAGGTCTGGGGGAGGCTGACGGTGAGCTGGCATTTCTTTGCTCCCGGTTACCGTGCTCATAGTTGTTAGCTTTATAAATGTTTACATTTACCCGCCCAACATGTTGCTGGCATGGGTTTGATCATTTACTTACTTTTTGTGTACCTGCAACGTGCTAAGTCCTAGACCGTATGAATGAAACCAGGCAGAGTCTCTGCCCTCATGGCAGCAGTATTCTGCGAATAAAAGTAAGATGTCATTACCATCTTAAATGATACAAAACAGAGGTTTGTGGGCTCTCCCTGGGGGATTCTGGAGAAGACTATTCAGAGGGTAGGCTCTGGAGCTGGACTGCTTAGTTTTTAGATCACTCACTAGCTCTCCCATCCTGGACAAATCTGGATGCATGCTATGCTTCGATTTTCCCATCTGCCAAGTGGAGAGAATATTGGTAGCCACGTCATGGCATTATTTATGAGGCAGAGGTGACAATTCTAGGCAGACTTTCTTTCAGCACTTTTGTATAATAACTCCTTCGATAGATACATGATGAAAAAAAGAAATCCTATGCCATAGGTACTCTTACCTCCGTGGTACAGATAAGGAGACTGGGGTTTAGCTGTAAAACAGCTCCCGTGAGGCCATATAAGGAGAAGCGGTCGGAGTGGAGATTAGACATGAGGCAATCTGGCTTTCACTGTTCCTGCTTAGCCCCCTGCCTGGCACAGAGCCCTCCCTCTGTCAGTGCTCCTAACACACAGTCAGGAGTCAGGCTTCCCCAGGGAAGTGACTGTTGAGCTGAGATCAGAGAGACCACTTGCTTGCTTTCATTCATTCTTGCACTCTGGGGGCGAGAAGGATAAAGCAGAAGCGGAATTGATTCCCGGCACTACCCCTGGAGAAGGGCTATCTTGGAAGAGCCAGGTGGGGAGGGCGTAGCACTGTTTGGTGCCTTTTCCAGTTCCCAGGAGCCAGAGGCATCCTGGCCCGGTTCAATTCCCCGAGGAGGAAGATGGAACAGTGCTAACTTGGTCTCTGATTCACCTCCACCCTCCCAGGAGAGCACTCTGAGGAGACTTTCAGGGTCCTCCCCTTTTTTAGAGGTTGCCAGCCTTTGACAGTCCACTGTGAGCCCCATGCTGCGGTGAGCCGGGCATCCCCGGGGGGTGCTCATCACCTGCTCCTCACTCAGTCCTGCGGGCAGTGACCTTGTTTTCTTAAATAACGCACCCGGTGACAGATTCGTAAGCTGGACTCCCCAGCTTTTGTAGCATTGTATGTTCAATGCCACGTCTAAGTGCTGCTCCTGCGGGATCCGCTACTGCCGGTTCCCTCCTCCTTGTCCTCCTCGGTAGTTTCGTTATTACAAGATATATGCCTCTGTAGGACGTGTTCTTCGTTCTGGACTTTTCCCATCCGTAACAGGTGTAGCCAGCCAAACCTTCAAGAAGGTGACGAATTGAACAGAGCTGTGCTCAGAGGTCAAGGCACAATAACAACACTCTTGTGACTACTTCTGTGCTTCCATCTGACAGTGCTTTAATCCAGGCATCACAGAACGTTTTACAGACCGTAATTGAAATTATAGCACCCCCGTGAGGTAGGCCTTATTATCCTCGTTTCTGGTGGGGAGAAAGTCCGGCCTGGAGAAGCTAGTATCCCCATTCACATGGGGCCACTGGAAAGAGCCCGACTCGTGTGGCCCCTGACTGAGGGATGCATTCCCCAGCCAGCCTCTCCTGAGCAGGGCCTGAAATATCCTGAACCCACGGCCACTTGTTAGGTCTGAGTTTTCGCTTTTTCACCGGTGACCTGCTGGTGGAAATTCCCCCGCCCTGTAGTCATTTGTGAGGTCCAAGAGTGGCAGAGAGAGAGGCCTTCCAGCAAAGGGGCACAGAGTCCATGAGTGGCAGCTTGGGGTTCAGTCGAGCACTGGAGTTTGAGGCAGGCATTGCTCAGGTGAAAACACTCAATCAGTTGATGAATTGCAGGGGTAGGAGGTGGGTTTCTGCATGCCCGACCATTGGAGGCAACACTTGGGGGAGGAGAGCAGCCTTCTGGGCCACCTTGAGCCGTAAACACACGTCACCTGTATGTGTTTGGGGGTCCTTAATTTGGACCAGATGAAACCACATCACATAGAGATTTAAAGGCACTTTGTAGGTGGTAGCTGGCTTGAATTTTCCATCGTTGGATGACTGTGGAATACAATGAGACGAAATGGAATTCATTCTGAGTGAAGCCCAGATTTCCAACACAGATGAAATGATTTCCCTCTCACATCTTAACTGATTTTTAAATACGATGCAGAATTTGGCTGAAGACACCCTGTGAAATTCCAAGTGTGCGTCAATGGGTTCTCACCTATTATATTTTGTTGTAGCCAGTCACACGGTGACGAGCTCACCGCATGGGAAACTTTGCCCATGGAACCGGCCTGGCGCGAAGGCATGATTGTATGAGGCCCTGCGTGCCCCCTGAAAAGCCCAGAGCACTCCTCAAGGCAGGTGGAAGGTGTTGTTTGAAGTGAACCATATTTTATTTTTCTCAAGAATTTCTTAAGCTGATTCCATGGCATGGACATTTAAACAGAGTAACCGGATTCCACTGCTTGACCGACATAGGTTTATACATTCTTCATTTTTGCCCCCATTTCAAACAAGGTAGTAAATAATTTCGTTTCCAGGCAAATAACATGCCCCTTTTTCTTCCCTGGCGGGTCTAGTTTTAATGAGCAGTCTGCTTATCCAGTAGTACATTAGCAAAGTGTTTCCTGATCTTATGCAGCAAGCGTTTACGTACGGTCCTGTAGGGTCTCTGTTTTGATGACTTTCTCTGATGACGAAATATTTCAGGTAGACACTGTTAAGGCAAGGCTGTCTTAGCCCTCAGGTAGTCTTGGTACTGTGCGCGCCCCCCCCCCGCCCAACCCCCCCGTCTAAAGAGAGGGTCAGTTCTTTTGGAGAAGGGCCAAGAGCCCGTTTTGGGTCACTCTCCAGGAGACTGCTGAGCTCTGCCAAGCTCCCCGGAGAGGATTACTCTGATGTTATGAAGCCACAGAACTGTGGTCACCACGGTCTTGAAGACTGATGCCGTATCACCACGGTACCTGCGATGTATGTCTGGGGTCGGGTGCGGTTGCCACAACCCTTGTCTCTGTGCAATTTGTCAACCTGTGTTTTCAGACGTGATGTTAGTTTGACTTTTTACACGGGACGAGAATAAGATCATCAGCCCACCTCATTCTAATATGAAACAAAAGCCATTGTGACTGAAATAGAGAGTTCGATGTGACTCACTCCGCCATAAAATATGCTTTGTACACGGAGTTCCAAAGAGATTTATAACTTTCAGACACCATTTTATTTTAGCCAGTACTGATTAAACTCAAGAGTGGACAAAGTCTCTTTGAGCCCCGAAAATTGAAAGTAATACCTCCCCCCCCCAAAAAAAAACAATGTCCGAGTTTTGATGTTCAGAGTCACAGATTGCTGGATGAAGCTGTTTTGTGCATCTCTTTGTTGTCATTGTACCAGCTGTTTCTCCCTCCTTTAGCTTGTCAGAGCTACTCCCACCAGCCCAAGGCAGCACCATCAGACGATTGTATGAAAGGAATTTGATTTAATTCTCCATATCGTTCTTTTAACTAGAGACGGCGTAAAATCAAATTTGGCTAAGCTTACAAGGGCGCCATTTAGAATGATGGATTCTCCCAACTACCAGCATGTAGTGTAAAACTTTTATTTTCCCCTTTCTTTATTTTAGGTTAAACATGTCTCTCGGAATGACTGTACTGTTGACAGTATGTATCACAAACAGGCTAGCAATGCCCTCTGCTGTAATTGGAACTTCCAAAAATGAGATGGACCCCAACTTTTAAAATATTATTTATGACCTTAAAACCCTCACTCAGACTTTTTGACTAGGTAAATGGCTTGCTAATATCAAGAAGATTGGAGCTGATTTATTATTTTAGGATCTACTAGCACATTACCTTGCTCTGTAAGTCCTGATGGCCAGGAATGTTGTAGAAAATGAAGCACGTCAGCTTTCATTTCTCATGAAAATTGAAATCAGCTTAACTCTCAGATTAATTATCTAATTCCTCTGAAACCATACATGTTTTCTCTGTGTGTGTGTGTGTGTGTGTGTGTGTGTGTGTGTGCTTTTCTTAAAAACATTTGAAAGTGCATGTTTCATTGTAACCGTGTTCAAAGTGGGGGGCTTAAAATGATCTCATTTTGAGGGGGACACTTATCTGCAATGATGAGCTATTTTAAAAACTCTATATATATTATGCAAGGGACAGAGATGACGAGGGAGATTGTTTTTTGGCATTCTGTGACGGTGACAAAAGTCTTTATTAATTGGCAGTAGAAGAGAGCTGTGTTAGAAGAAATCGAGAGATCGCTTCATGTGTTGCCCTGGAGGAGTAATTTTTACACCTTGTCCAGTATTTAAATACCTCTCAGCTGCGAGATGTCCATCTGCATACCCTTCCTGGGTCTCTAAACTAGTGTATGAGGCATGACCTTGTAACTTGCTTTTTGTTTATACATCTGTCAGGACAATATGTTATCTTTCCTTAAAAATGCAGACGTGCTCCCTGCAATACAGAGCTCTTCAGTCAACAAATAAATTGAGGTAAAGACTGTACCTAATACCCATTTAATTTAAATTCATTTTATAAACATAAAGACGCCTTTTAAGAGAAGCTTTAATTCCTACTAGCACCTTGATTTGTGGTTGCCATGGAGAATCAAATCTGTCATTTGACAAGAAAAGTCACCCATTTATGACAGCACTTTATCTTGTCTCTCCAGGGGAAGAAAATGTCAAAAGTGAGAGCAGAAAAAAAATAAAGCCTTGAAACACCAGAATTTCTTGATTTCATTTTTATTATTCAGCTATCATATCCTTTCTGATAATAGCAACTTGGTGAAAATAAATAATGTTCCTACAGTAAAATCAAATATTTCCTATTGGAATGGACAAGGTTCTTTGTGACTGTCAGTGCTGTGAAGTCTGGCAAGAAATAGTGTTATTAGATAAACCTACGGTGCCCAAATCCCATTTTCTTTTCATTATAGTGTCAAAATAATTATACCTGTGTAATTTGGGTAAGAAATTGCAGAATAAGTAAAATGGTCCATTGCAAGAGATTGCTTTACGCTTGTGTTCCTTACAGGGTGGGGTTTCTCCCAGCTGAAGAAATAAATGCTGGGTGAAAAGTATTTTCATTTGAATAAAGATGTAGAGTAGGTCTTCCATATTATTTGCTAAATGGGTAGGTAAGTGCTGTGTTCTGTTACTTTTCCCACACACCTATTTTTGCAAATCTGAGTAAAAAGGTGGAATCTTTCACCTGGTCACAAACCGGGATTTTATATTCTCCCAAAGATTTTAAAAAATATTTCATCCGACCTCATGCTTGCCTGGGCTGTTGAAAGTGGAGTTCTACTTTTAAGAGGTTGGAAACATGTAAGGTTCTGATCCAGATTGGATCCGCTGATTCCTTACAGCTTGCCATGTGCCTGTGTATGGTGTGAGTACTATACGTATATGGACACATGTATGTTGGAAGGATATTTGCTTGCCTGTTACATTCATAGTTAAACTCTCTTTTGTGAGATTTGCATTGCATTAAACAAAAAATGTTGGCGTTCCGCTTTGATGAGCACATGAAAATAATCTGGGCTGCATCTTTCTCGAGGGGCAATGTTTTTGATTGTTGGAGTATTATACAGCTTGATGTGGTTCCGAAATGAAGTAATCTTGTATCGATGAGATAGCATTGTAATAGCAAGCCCTTTAGTGAAGATTTAGTGTAAATATCTGACTGGTAGGGGAGCTGGTTTCTGGAACAGTTGTGCTTCTGGGAGATTACGAAAATGGAGAGAAAAGAAAGGGCTGAACTCTCATTTTCCTGAAATTGGCGCATGGTGCTCGCGTTGTAGCCGCTGCTAGTTGGGATCTGCTACGTGAAGCCTCCAGCCCCACGGTTCCTGTTCTGTGCACCCATGCCGGGGATGGGAAGCACGGTGTGTTTGCTACAAAGAGGAAAGTGGAGAGACAGAATGACTATGACTTGCGGCAAACAGTCCTACCCATAAACATCAATAACAACGTAATTTACACATGTATCTTTTGATTGCCTCAATCGTGCGTGTTGGACAAACTGCGAATTTTACCCAGTGGTTGAGCCATTTGCCCTACTATTTGTGTGCACAGGAGTTCTCAGTTGCCTAAATGTGAGCCTTAGTGCTCTAAAGTATGCTTTAAAGGGATATGCTCTAAATACGAATCCGCAGATGCACTACAGTTCTGAATTAATGCTGTCTTGTTGTTTAACATCCCTTCCCTGTGTGGTCATCTCCTTTGATAAAGTTGTTACTTTAATTTCATGGAGATGCAAATGAAGGTGTGGGTAGTTCCCCCGTTAGGACTCTGTTCTCTTCTGTGATCACTGAGTGTATTTGGTGTCTATACCTGGCAGAATGTGTCCACACCAGCTGATAATAAAATTGCAGTGTAGCACCATAATCATGATTTACGTAGATGCTCTAGGATTGTGTAGATAGCAATGAGGAGGATTTGCTTGGATCCAGTGTCTGAACATACTAGGTGGGGTGGGTTTTTGGGGGGTTTTTTTGGCTTTCATTTTATCAGATTTTTAATTTTTAAGATTATATTTTAATCTTATTAGTACAACTTTCTCTGATTTCTGATTTCTATGAATTTGTGAATGCTTTTCTTTATCTTTGTTTTTTTTTTGTTTTTTTTTTTGTTTTTTTGGTAAGTTTCATAGTGAGGATTAGCAAAGACATTTAAGAACGTGGTACAGATGTGTGAATGATAAACTCTGCCTTCAGCAGCCTGGAATTCTGTTAGCACACTCAGATACCCCTCTTTATATTCTAGTACGAGAATCCGTGTTTGTGTGTTCTGCTTTCTTTGAGGGTAAATGACACGTGTCTGAGATAAGTCGCCAGGACACTCTTTTTCACATGGGGCATTTTCTTCAGCAGTAACCTACAAACACCCTTTCTTTAAAACTAAAGCTACTAATGTTAGTTGACATAGATTTTTTCACAGAAACCAACCCTGACTCTCTGGTATTGCATGGGTTGATTTTAAGAGGATTGCCCTGTTGTTAATAATAAAAAGACTTAGCCTATCTGGCCCTTGCTATAGTTGGGTCACTGTGTAATTTAGGTATCTCCCAATATGTCTCTGAAGTAGGAACTGCTATAATGTCCATCTTCCAGGGCAGAAACTTAGGTTTAAACAAGATAAAGACACTGTCCTGAGTCCCATAGCTAGCGTGTATGTGGAGGAGATGAGATTCTAACAGCCTGCTTTCACGGTCCCCCAAGGGAAAAACAGAGAGGGCTGCGGGTCAAAGGAACACTTAAAATAAACTTTCGTCGCTATTGTGATGCTATCACCTCGTATAGAACATATCATTTCAGTACATCGTGAACTAACTCTCATGTCTGAAAAATTAAGAGTTTACAGGAAAAACCGGCACTTTCCTTTGAATGTAGCTTCTTGGCTTCTGCAATAATGAAAGTAACAGAAACCCTTATTTACATTTCAGAAATAGTTTCCTCAAATTTCCTGTTTTGCCAGACTTTTGTGTGTCCCCATCTCTTTCTCTTTGTTCCTGCTGCCCACATGTAAAGCAAGAACAACTAGTTTGTCGGTTTCATCAAGAAGTGTGTGTACTACAGCTCTCCTAGGGAAGGGCTGTTGCTGCTGCCCGAATTCTGCAGTAACCAAAGCAAGGGCAAGTGTCGTTCTTTCCACAGACGGACATTTTCACAGACAGGCATTAACGCCTCTCCCTGAGCTTGGCATGACTCCGTGGCTGTGCTTTTTGGAAACGCTTTGTCCAAGTTACTGTACCTCAAGGCTTGCTTTATTGTTTTATTATTGTAGTCAAATTATAGTCCCGTTTTAATCACTTAACTGAAGGAAAAAGAACGCTTTGGACTCAAAAGTAAATTGGTAGCGTTGATGACATTGTTCTTGCACATCCCAGCAGATCTGCAATGGTAGATAAAGAAAGCATAATTGTGCCTGAAGTTCCCCCTGCATATCCGCCTGTAACTCTTAACTAATAGTGCTTTCCTTTTTTTTTAGGTAACCTGCATCGGGGAAATTGAAACCGTTGGAAGTACAACCCTTTAAAATATTTTGACTTCTCGTATTAATGAAAAACATTTGGGTTTCCTCCCAACTTAAAACTTGGGGCTTTAAGAGCGTGAAGTTGAGGGAGGGACTCAGAAGCAAAAGCATCTTGCTTCTTTCTCACGTCGCAGTTAGTTAATTCTTTGAAATACCCACCCATTCAGCACTGAAAAGTTTTCATCGTCCATTTGATCCAGTTTGTATCGCAAGTGGTGTTTTCTTAAACATGTCAGGAGTTTTTATTTAGGACCCCTTTGAGAGCTAGTTTTCAAGTTTTCTTTAATTAACCGGGAAGTGTGTTTAATGACTAAAGGCTAACGTGGAACCGGTTATTTATTGCTACTTGTTACAATCAGTTGGTTTGGTTCTAGATAAAAAGTGAGTATTGGATTTAGGGGCAGTGCTTTCGCTCGGTAGCTGGTCTGTTTATTTGGAAGGGGTCTGTACATGCAGATGCATTCTGGGTTGTATGCCTCTCCATTTCAGATGGGGGTGGGCTGGGGTGGGAGCCGTGTGCTGGTGCAGACATTTCCATGTCTGCCCGTCATTTTCTAAGAAGAGTTGAGCACTAAAAGCATGTGTATGTGTTACTGAGAATGCACACATTTCCTTTAAGTGAGTATTTTTAAAGAGATAGATATCATTCATAAGAATTCGAGAACGGTGTCCTTGCCCCATTTACTCTGGGGCGTGTACAAAGCTATGACATGCTTTTTGAAGTTTTTGCAGATTACGCAGTTGCAATATGTTGATCATTTTAGCAACAGATTAAAACCAGGCCGTAAATCTAGCACAGAACAAGATGCCCATTCGAAGCTGTGCAGGTGTTCTTCAACTGTAGTGGACCCCAGGACTGCCTTAGTGCCAGTGATTCTGATGAAGCCGGTCTGAGAGGGGACCTAGAAATCTGTTCTTTTTTTTGTTTGTGTTGTTTTGTTTTTTATGAGCGCCTTTGGGCTTCAATTCCAGGTGTTTATTCCATAGGCTTTTACATCAGTTCTGGAAGTCAGAGAATCATCCTTACCATCCATTATTAAGAGCAATTGCATCAAAATTCCTCTACAGCAACATTGCTCATTCCTTGGTATGTGGGGACTCAGCTGTGGATGTTGTTAAAATGCAGATTCTGAGTCATTAGGTCTGGGGTGGGGCCCGGGACCCTGGATCTTTAATAAACTTCCAGGTGATGTCCATGCTACTTGCTTGGACAACACCCAGGACCCCAAGATTCAATCACTTATGTTACGGAGTTTTTGAAAAGGAGGAAAAAATTTAAAGCAACTCTTTGGGTACTCTTGTCTGTGTGGTTTTCTCCTGAACACCTGTCTCTCTTTTCCTCATCTCCTGCTTTAGCGTGCAACCTAAACACTTCACTTCTTGTGAAAATACGTATGATGTTCTTCATGTATGTGGAGGCACAAAGATTCTAGATTAGCCCCAATGACCCAGGCTCTGATCATCCTGTAGGAGCCTAGTTCCCTCAGGTGGATGAAGGGAAAATTAAGTCTCTTTTGAGACACTTTCTCTTACCTCTTCCGTTGCTGCTGCTACGTAACAGAGCGGAGCGAATGTGGTTCTGAACTCCAGGGTCCCTGGATAGGGGCATCTCACAAAATGGAGGTGAGAGAAGAAAATAGTCCACCTCAGGAGTTCCCTGCTACAGTATAAATACTTGCTTTGTGAAGGATTTGACGGCAGGAGACATGGTTTAGTGGAAATCTTCGAAGTCACGCCAGCCCTGCCTCGGAGTTGCAGCCTTTTTTGAGCTCGATCTGTTCATTATCTTAAGCACAGATACTTGGTTCATACAGAGTTTGTAGGACTTTATCTCTTTGCATGAAAAGAGGCGAGTCTTTGCTTGAAGACTTTTTTTTTTCTTTTTGGCTGTAGAAGGTGGAAGCTCCTAGGATGTTGGTGACTGGGTTTAGCACATATTTGTGAATTCCCTTTATTCCAGGGCACTTGGGAAGAGGAGTGCGGTCATTGGGCTCACCTCTAGATTTCAGACACATTTTGGGCATCTTCTTTCGTCCATAAGAGTAGGGTTGTAGATCCTGAAGGTAATGTGGGTCATCTCAGGAACTTTGGACAAGATCTCTGGGTTGGAGGGTGGATGAGGTTGGTTTCATTTGTTAAAGAGCAGGAGTTAGACTTTTAAATGAGCTTTATGAGTCCATTGGTACCAGGCATTCTCTGCCTCTTATGATGAAATCTTATTACAACCTATCCTTTGATTCAGCTTATGGGGCTGCCCAGATCACACTGTGTATCTGCTTTAGCTGTTAGGATAACCAAGGTAACCAGTTCTCAGAATATCCATTTGCATGTGTCATTCAGCTTGAAGAATGTATCTGATAATTCATGTTTTGAACCAATAACTCCCTTGCCTAGTAGACGTTAGGAGACTGGGGTTTGGTAGGGATGAGATTGAGAGGAGGGATCCTGCTTTGTTCTAGTTGTCTGTGTTTAGCTAGCTGTTACTGGCCTTTGTTGCCAAGCTATGTATGTATTCTTCTTCTTCTTTTTTCCCTTTCTTAGGAAAGGAGGAAGTAGGCAGTGCGGGAACGTTGACTGATAACTGGCTTGAACATCACTGAGTGTACTAGGGTCATGGAATTTTGATACCAGAAGTAACTTGACGTAGCCTGTGGTCCAGGGGAGTCAAGCTTAATTTGTTATGGGGCCCCCACAGGGGATTTGAAAGAAGTAAGCAAGCTGGTTGGTTGGAGAGAGTGGAGAACCAAATAGCATTGCTGTTTCACTCCATGCAGGTCAGTTTCCAGGACTTTGGGCCACGTTGCTAGATCTTCTGAGTTGTCTGGAGATGCTGGAAAACAGAGTAGACGCTTACTAGTAAGAGTGGTCTTTGAATGCATTGGAGATTTGTTCATTTATCCATGGGGACTCCACCGAGTGAAAGAGGAAGGAAGGGAGGGAGACCAGTGTGTGGAATTCATTTCCATTTTCTGCGAACACCAGCTGATTTTCTTAGCAATGGGAAAGCTATCAAACAATAACATTACATTGTAGTTGATTTGGGAGGGGGACAGGCGCTCCTGCTCTCTGACCATCAAAGAATGACAGGTCTTGACCAAAGTACTGGCCACACTTAAAATAGTATGCCTATTCTTCAGAGTTCAGCCCTTCCAGATTTTATTTTTTATTTATTTATTTATTTTTTTTTAAATGTTTATTTATTTTTGAGACAGAGAGAGACAGAGCATGAACGGGGGAGGGTCAGAGAGAGGGAGACACAGAATCCGAAACGGGCTCCAGGCTGTGAGCTGTCAGCACAGAGCCCGACACGGGGCTCGAACCCACGGACCGCAAGATCATGACCTGAGCCGAAGTCGGCCGCCCAACCAACTGAGCCACCCAGGTGCCCCTAGAGTTCAGCCCTTCCAGATTTTAAAATGTAATAAGAACCTCCTTTGGGTCAGTAAGCCTGAAGCTCATCATTTATCCCAGAGAGAGAATAAAATTATACCTAGGTACTCATCCACTGCTGTGCCAACTCTGAGTTTTCCCTGTCTTGCCTTCCTGGTTCTTTGGATCTGCCTGTGTTATTAAAAAATGAGGTATCATTGCATGAGAATCCATTGGTTTTCCAAGCTGCTACCTATAAACATAACTGCAACTGAATAAATACATTTACATTTGCTCTCTTGGCTTGGGAATTAACCCGATACTTAAAACTCCTGACTATTTATTTAGTCTTGAGACTGAGTTGTATAGTGCATCAGGAGTTTTCTGTATGGGAGAGTTTTTCATGTTCCCTTTAGACTTCACTTTGATGGCATTGTTTCAAACGATACAGGGTGGTAGGTATTAGAAATGGATATAAATTCAACTTCTGGAGGCTCCAAGGGTGTTTAATTTTAGCGACCTCACAGATAAGATTTTTGCAATTGCACATATATCTTTACCTTATTGGCGCTGACTTTTGCCACAGAGAGGTGTGTGACCACCTGCACAGGAGAAGCACACCTTCATAAATGAGAGAGGTGTAATTCTTTTTTCTTGGAAAGCTGCACACTAGGAATCTATTGTTTTACTTGTGAATTACCAACCTGAAGGTAGCGTGGAGTTAGCACATACATTTTTATTTGGGGTTTTGGCAATTCCCCTCTAGCCAGAACATTGTCCCCCCATTTGACGATGGCTTGGTAATTTAACTCTTACACAAATGAGCCTCAGTTTGTCTTTGTGGTTCCAGTATATTCTCCTCATCTTCTGTTTGTTTTTAAAATGTGGAAAGGCCATTTGATGTGTCGGTCCCTGTGTTGAAAAGACGGTACACCCCTGATGCCATTTCACCCTGTCTGTGCCTCCCACTAGCTTCTCGTGAGCATTTCCAAACTCCTGGCGTTGTAATTACTGTATTGTTCATCAGGTTAAATTGTATTTAATTGGCTTTGTGTGTTGCCTCTTTGTTTCGATGAAAGGAATATTGGGGGTATTTTAAAAAGCCCATTTAAATGAAGCTCCATCATTTAAAACACATATAAAAATTCTTTAAGATGTCTTTTATTCTGGATCTCTTTATCTTCCTTCACAAGCTTTCTGAGAATAAGTAGTGCATGTTGGGGTTTATCTTTGCTTTTATGTGCTCTAGCCACATGCTTAACATTGAGCACATTTGAGTTGCATTTCATTGGGCTCTCAGAATCCTTTTATAAAGGGACTGATCTGTTAACATCACCCTCTTTAGATCTAGCAGACAGGATGTTCCTCCATACAAAGAAGTGCTCCCAGTCTTTCTGGCCGGCTAGTAAGTGAATGATTTCAGGCCTGGTGGGCAATACTTGTGTCCATGCGTAACACAGCCCGACCACAGTAGTAGGCGGCTGCATGTAATTTTGAACTCCACTCATTGAACTGTAATAAAACAATATAAGCACTGCTTGGGGGGAAGATTGGATGCAGTTACCCTTACACAAGGCTCCGGCATATGAAAGCAGTGCTGGCTGACAAGAGGATTTTGAGATTTGATTTTGATTGAATTGCAGAATTGAACAGGCCAGGAATGTCAGTGGAAGGCTAAACGCCTGTAGTGCCATAAAGTTTTATTCATGTGAGGCTTTCCAATATCAAGTAGATGGATTATTGGAAAAGGTGTCAAGGGACATGAAATGGAAGTGCCCAAAACATAAAATGTAGGCAGGAGGGAAAAATTACTTCTTGCTTAGTATATAATTAGGTCTAAAAAAAAAAAAAATTCCATGAAATTGTTTATTCTCTCCACCCCTCCCCCCTTAAAGAAAAAAAAAATGACCAACTCATCGTACGACTTATTTTATTCCTTCAGGAGAAGTTGAATTTAACGGTGTTTAGGTAGGAGCTTGTCTTCTGCTGTTCTCTACTTTTGATCACAATTAACGTAGAGCGACAGGCTTTCTTCCCAAGAGTAGGGGTGGTGAGCCAGGAGTATCACCACACTGTAGACTCCAGGAACTCTTGACGTTCAGAAATAAGACGGAGTCACACATCCTAACACGCCGACCGACCGCAGAGCTCCTCAGCGCGTGCGATCGTGCCTGCGGTTTGCATGGCACAGCTGATACCATTGTTCGTGGGGCATTCGAGAGCGGCGTTCCCTGGTGGGGATGTAGTGGTTCTACGGTGAGGTTCCAGACGAGGGTGAACGGGGAGAGCCACGTTTCTCGCATTCTCTGTCCTGCTTCTTTATCCGCGTGCAGGGTTTCTGCTCACATCATTAGTGAAGCACATCTAAAAATTTCGAGCATAGAGGTACAGAAACACCTGTAGGTTTTCCAGTTTTGAATGTTTGTTTAGCATTTCTAACCAAAGCAGTTTCAGTTAAATAATCGAAATTAGGAATATATCCACTTTGACTCTACTATGCAGGTGTGATTTTTCTTTGTCCTCCTCCTACCCCTTGTTCTAATGTATTATGGATTTAGAAACATGTTTATTTGTAAATGAGGCTTTGTGAGGTTCACACCTTTCTGGAAAACCAGAAAGGAAATTTTGAACACTGAGGGCCTTACGTTTTTAAAGACCCCTTTCCTTTTAATGCTGAATTTGAAAGAAATGGCCTGCCTTAAGGTTGAAGTTACCTTTCGGTTGGAAAACTTGTATTTACCCCATGTTCCGTGAGATCTGTGTTAGAATGTATTTAGTAATACTTTATTATTATTTAGTTTTTCTAAAAATAAACTCTATGAATATTTATCTAATCAAACAATGACTCATTTACAACCAGCCCTTGAAAAGAAAAAAGAGTCCTCCATCTGAGTGGTCAGATTTTACGATCAGTAAGTGGGCCCTTTTCATTTGATGTTGCATTTCCTCCTCCTCCAGGGTTTGGGCAAAAATGATATCTGTGACTGGGATGCTCTGCTGTGTGTGTGGGAGAAGAGAAGAGGTTGTTTAGGAAATGTTCACAGAGTTGCACAGGGCTGCCTCTGAACTTGGGAAGATTCCAGGAAATGGCCCCCTGCCTACGCTGCTCCCGACTGAAACTCTGGTCTTTAAGGAAGAGATGCATTGTAATGTTACCCATCAGTTTACATCTTGGTGCCTCCTTGCAAGTTTACTGCCACACATACAGATGCATGAAAGTCACATGTGGCTTCCGTGTCCCTTAGCCCTGGACCAGTCTGAGGCAGAAGAGCTGCCCGGGGTGCAGACTTTAAGGAGGCACTTAACCTCGGGCGCTGGCCTTGAGCTTGGTCCAGTTTTGAGAGTGAGCGCCTCCTTGGGGTTTGTACCCTGCCACCTTGATCGCTTCCCCTAGTTCCGGGCCCTGCTGTAATCCTTTCGGAAGGCTCCTTTGGGGCTGTGGTTTTGCAAGAGAAAAAAACCCCTTGATCCAAGTGAAGCACATCTACCTGTTTGCTATTTCTGTAATCTACCCTATGTTTCTTATCACCATTAAAAAAAATGTGATTATACAGTATTTGATGACTGTTTCCATGCAGCTTCCCTGAACTGGCAGGCATTCTGTTTCTGAACTGAAAAGCAATTTTGCATTAGGTCTGGCCATAACATGTCTTTTTTTTTTTTTTTCCCTTTGATCCCGTGGAAGCCAGGGTTTGACATTGGCTAACTTTGCATGCCACACACCTTATTAAGTCGTACGGTTGCGAGTGGCCTCTGTTAAAAAGACATGTGCTGGCATTACCACATTCAAGTTTGCTAAGCCGGTTTGGAAGGATTAATAGTTGGCAGTTATTTGGCTCTGAAATTGTGGAAATGGTAATTTGGTGTTCAAAGCAGAAAAGTTTGTAATGGGCATCTTAACTCAGGACAGTAAGCAGTTGGTAAGAATGTTCTTTGCCTCTGACACTATAGCTACCTCCTACTAGTTACGGATTTCTTGTTAGGCGCTCTCTTTGAATTCCTTCCATTTCATTCTCAGGAAAACCTAGTTTAGTAGGTTCCATTATTACCTACTGGTTTACAGATGAGGGAATCACTGCTTGGAGAAATGAAATCATTTGCCCAAGTTCACAGCTCAGAAACAACAGAGCCTAACGCTTGAGCTCTTAATCCCACTGCTCTTAACCACTGCATAGCCCTTCCATTTATTGGCTGGGGACATTATTATAGGTACAGTCTGCCTTTTGGAAGAGGTACTGGCGTTTCCCACTTAAATATTGCTCCTATCTTACGGGCCAACTACCTTGCCTTTGCAGAACCAGCAAAGCATTAAGCGCCCATACCGTGTGTTTATAGACAGAGTGGAGCAGGATTTTGTACGTTTCTTTATGGAAGCCATTCAGAGAGGAGTGTGTAAGGGGAAGGCAGGCCGTGGGAATGCTTAACTCTGGGTAGGGGAGAACGATCTACTGATAGAACAGGAGGTAACTGTCAGTCACTAAGATTGAAGTCTTACAAGGAGCCCGTTTCTGCACTGGGGTTCCCTCCCCAAGGCTGGCAGCACTCACATTCCTTAGCACGGAAGTGTTGTTTGGATCCATCAACCCATGAGGGGTTCTGTGGGGTCTGGCACTGACGGATGTGCCGTGTGTCTGAATGAAGCCTGTTTCGTAAAGCTGAAATTGGTCTGAGAAAACTGGAAGAATGAGTCATTTCAGGTCCTTCTCTCACAACATGTCTCCACTTGTTTCTGGTTGATTGTGAAGCGTTGAAATTTCTCTGTGATCCTGAGCAGGACAAAAGGGAAAGAAACGGATATCTACTTTCCCTCATCCTGGTGAGTATGCAGGTTTAATCAAAATGCATTAAAAAAGCTAGATTCTTTTAGAAGGTCTCTTCTTAGATCTCTTATAAAGCGCATCTTAACTGGTAAAGCACTTTGAGCCTGGATGGCCTTCCTTTTAGCAAGCTTGCTGTTAACGTGAGGCCTCATCCACACTTTGTTTTTTTTTTTAAGTAGTTCCTCTTGATGGCTGTGTGGTGACTGGAATATGGGCCTTGATGGTTTCACGTCTCTGTGAGTGAAATGTATAGTGGGCAGCGGAGCAAATTGGCGTTCTGATGTCATCGAACTAGGGCCCCTCATCTGTCTCCTTTCAGCTGCACGATTCCCATTTGGATCTCACTCTCACTGCATGGCATCCGATTGCCAGTCACTGCCTAGGTACCTCCCTGCCTCAGTTTGTTCATCTCTAACGTGGGTATTATTCTTTGTAAGCTCTTTGGGAAACCCTGTGAACTCATTTGGTGATGTGTGGTGCAGAGAGCCTGGTCCTCCGGTGGCTACATATAAACAGCTGTCGTTATTGGTACGTGTGTAGACACAGGTGTAGGCAGAGGTGTTCAGGCCACAGATATATTTTGCTTTAACTGTACAATGTTCTAAATAGGGTATTTGAATTTATCCCTTACATTTCCTGGGATTTCCTCCGTAGGGCCCAGATTTCTGGTTTCTTTTCACAAATGGAAAGATGTAGGAACACCAGCCTTTTTCCCCGGGCGGGGGCCAAGGTGCCCATTTAGATAGGGCTCGTCAAGCTGTTCTTTTAGGGATGTTTCCCACTGCTCCGTGGTGCCTGGTGCCCTGTTTTTTTTTTTTTTTTTTTTTTTTTTTTTTTTTTTTTTTAGCAACCGCCTGGCACCTGTGAGCGTTTTGAGTTCGCAACCCCGATAGAGAGTGTGTCCTGGAATGTGTGTACTTGTGTACGTGAGCGTGTGGACGTAATCAGTATTGACAGTTGCTCCCGCTGAGAAATGTGCAGCTAGATTTCTGCAAAGTGCCAGGTTTTTTAATCCCTTAAATGATTTAAACTTTCTGGAAGCTGTGCATCCCATATAAACAATGGGATCCATAGAAAAACATACTCATTGGAGAATTACAAGGCATATAATTTTGTCTTTAAATTCTTACGAGTGAATTGTAGGAACATGACTTCATAGGAACCTCTGAGACATGACAGCGTTTTAATAACACTTCGCTGCTACATGTGATGCTTCATTTTTACTTTTATTAATTTTTTTTTTCCTTTGTGTGGCAGTGGCTGCCCGGGGGCACCTCAGCTCTGTCCAGCTCCACCCTTCCCTGCCTCGGGCAAGCTGCCTGGTTGCCTCCTTCCCTAGGGCAGAGGCTCCAGGGGCATGTCCTGCCTGCTAAGGGTTTACGAGGTTCACCCACCCACTCCTTCGTTCTTGAACATGCTTTTTTCCCCGCTCGTTACCTTCCTTGCTGCCACCACTGCACGGGCCCCGGCATTCCCACAGTTACATTTAAAAAAAGAAAAAAGGAAGTCAGCAGTGCCCATGAGCAGCAGTGGCTTTCTTGGAAGCCAGCGTTGGCCGGATGGCAGAGCCCCCGTTTCCCCATCGGGCTCCGGCTTCTTGGAGAGGAGCAAGAGCTGTCTTCTGTTCTTGCCTTCATTCATTTCCCAGTTCTTTTCAGTAGGTATTTGTCGAGTGCCCGTGACGTGCCAGGCAGTGGTGCCATCAGAATGCTACGAAAACACACCCGTGACTTGGTCCCATCACACACAAGTGAAAACTACAGGGAATGCGGCAAAGAAAGCCCTAAGGAAAGGACCCGTTGGCTCTTTTCTTGGAATGCCACGGAATTCAAACAACCTTAGGATCTTAGGACTCACGAAGCTCTCCGAATGGACTTTCATCCTTCTGTTTCAGAAACTTTGGGAGGTAGGATGTTCCGTGGGGGAAATCAAGCAGGCAATGCACCGGGGCCGCCATCTGCATTGCCGACGGTATGTGCGGCACCTCTTCAGTTGTGCAGTGCACACCCTTCTCTGCTGTTCGTGGCAGCCCTGACTCAGACAGAACTGAATTTGAGTTCTGTGTTTTACCACTCGCTGTTGGTGAACCAGCACGTGTTTCCTTAGCTCTGCCAAATGTGGTTTCGTCATCTGTAAAACGGAGGTTGCTTGATCTGCCTCACCGGTACCGCAGGTGAGGACTGAGGAGAGGAGGCAGGCATATCGACAGCTCTGGCGTAGTTCGCGTCTGCAGCGGCTTGGTCGAGAAGCAGCCATCATTGGTACAGGAAATAAATGGTCTCCTTTTGCATATCTTTCCCATCCCAGCCACATGGTCTGCACTTTGAAAAGGATATCCTTCACGTTCGTTTTCCAGAAAATTGAGGTCACCGACTTGTTTCCTCCTTGCACCCCCTGCCCTGCAGTCCCCATGGCCGCCTCCCCCGCGCCCCAGTCCCTTGGGCTGAGTTACAGCAGAAGCACGTACAGAGCACCCCCTTGCCAGTGTCAGTGGGCTCTTTGCAGCACGCCTGTTCGGTTTTGGCCGCTTATCTGATCCAGGGGAGAGGCCGCACTCCCCAGCCCTGGGTAGGCCAGTTGTGGGCTGGCCGGTAGTAATACAATTATGAAGGTTAACAGGAAAAAGTGGGGTCCAGGAGCAATTCCAGGCAGCTGGCAGTCTTGCTGAATTGGAAGCTCCCCACCAATGAAAACGGCAGCAAGAAGCAAATTAAACCTCCTATCTGCCATCTCACTCTCTTTTCCCCCTTTCCTGTTTGGACTTGAAAGGCGATTGGAGCCAGGGCCCTGACAGTTGACGGAAGTGCTGCAAGGAGAGAGTATTTATTTACAGTGAGTCGTGGCGATGCTTGTTCAGGATGCGGTTTCTTGCAGGAAGTTCTGTCCCCACCCCCGGGTTTGATCATTTCTCCAAAAAAAAAAAAAATCCTTGATTGTTTGAGGCCTCCGCTCTGACATGGAGCAACACTGTGTAACCTGTCAGTGCTTGGAGGGTTTGCCGAGGGCACCCTTGTAGGAGGGCCTACAGCAGGGCAAGAGGCAACCAGCGGGCCCCGCTCCCCCCAGATGTGTTTGGGCACGGCAGTAACCATTAGGCGTTTAAAATAGGGAAGTAGGCCGAGTACATGTACTGTAAGCTGTGGTTGGCGTGGGCCATTCCGATCGTTAACAAAAAAACAGTGCCAGTTGAGGTGGTTGTACTGGGTGTTTCAGAGAGAAATCTCTTTGAGGCGAAGTCAGAGTTATAGTGTTTAGGTTGCAGACGCTTGGGCTCTAAACGAGTCTGGGCTGGGCCAGCTGGTGAAGCCCCTCTGAAGGAGGCTGGGTGGCCGACTGCTGGTCCAAAGTTTGGGTTACCTTTTGCCTTTTGGGAGCCTGGTAGAACTTCGGGAGAGAAGGGTGCGACGCAAGCAGTTTATTCTAGCATTTTCTTAAGTTAGCATCCTATAATACTGGATGCTTTTCTCATAGACAGAGAAATATTCTCTGTTCCTCATTAAAACACGTACACAAGGTGAGGGAGAATCACAGAAGGATATGAAGTGGAAATTACATCGCCCCACTCCAGGTTTTCCAGTCATTTCTCTCTAGTTGTGGAAATCACCAGGGAGCAGCACCATCGGCATCACCTGGGAACTTGTTAGGTACAAGTTCTGGGGCCCCAGGAGACACCTGCAGAATCAGAAAACGTGGGGTGTGGCCTGGAAATCGGTATTTTCTGGAGTCTTCCAGGTGATCGTGGTACTCACTAATAATTGAGAGCTGCAGACTGACCCGAGTGGCTTGCGAACTTGAGTGCCCCTCAGAGTCACCACAAGGGTGGCTTGTTAAACCTACCTGCTGGAGCCCTACCCCTTGAGACTCTGATTCAGTAGGTAGCTTCTGGGGTCTGAGAACCTCCTTCCTTAATTTCTTCCACCAGCAGTATCATCATCCTCATCTGCCAAGCCTCCCAGCGCACCATTCCCCTCCCCTCAGGAGTTCTGATACAGTGACCCAGGATATGATAAATCCTGACTTCGGGAGTGGCTGTGGTCGTTGTTAAAAAAACAAATACAAAACACAAAATCAAAACCATGGAATGGAAGAAATGTCTCTTTTTTTAAATTATTTTTTTTATTTTTGAGAGAGAGAGCAAGCATGAAAGGAGGAGCAGAAAAAGAGGGGGCCACAGGATCCACAGCAGACTCCAAGCAGACCGCAGAGAGCCCCATGTGGGGCTTGAACTCACGAACCGTGAGATCATGAACTGAGCTGAAGGCAGATGCTTAACTGACTGAGTCACCAAGGCGCCCCAGAAGAAGCATCTCTTACTTGTTGAGGCCATGGCTCATTTGGTGCATGATGATACTGACAATACAGGGGACCTTGGCAACCGTGTCACTTTCCCCATATGTCCCCAATGCCCAACTCATTGCAAGAGACTTTTGTGACTGATTTAAGCAACTAAGGAATTCATCCCTCCTTTTCAGAAACTCTTGTAAGTCTGCCAAAATTACTTGGACCTTCTTAAGATTCCGAGGAAATTGCAAATGTCCTCCTATAGGTGTCTTCCCCAATGTGTTACTTGATATCTTATTCTATCTTTTTTTTTTTTTTTTTGGATTCTGAAGATCTTTAACCATCTGTGAAAGGTGCTAGTTGGACATAATTTTAAGCTGATCAGCTTTATTTGTAGAATACGGCAGACAAAGGTGACAGGTTTCATTCCCCCGCCACTCCAAGGCTGTGTTGCAATAGACAAGGTATATACAAAGACACATAAGATGTATGTGGTCCTTGTGTCCGGGAACTTGCAGTCCCGGACTGCATGTTGGCTGATGTTTCAGGCTTACTGTGTAGAACTGGTGTAGAAGGAAGGTCAAATTGGGGTTTATGGGAAAACTTCACAGAAGTGGTGCACTGAGCTTGAGTGGGGTCTTGAAGAATGAATAAGAGTCACCCAGGTGGTTCAAGAGGAAGAATATGGTTAATAGGCAGAGGCAGCAGCTAGGGATCTCCCTGGCTCTGCCTCCTGAGATGTTTCGTGTTTGGGAACTCTTCCAAGAGGTTTGGGAGTGACTTCTTTTTCTTTTTTTAAATTATATTAAAAGAAATTAAACTGTAATTGACATACAATATTATATCTGTTTCAGTATGTACATAGTGAATCAACAATTGTATACATTACAAAATGCTTACAATAAGTGTAGCCACCCACCATCTGTCATCATACAATGTTATTACACTATTTTGACGGTATTCTCAATGTTACACTTTCCATCCCCATGCCTTACAAATTTTAAAACCGGAAGTTGGTACCTCTTAATCCCTTTCACTGATATTGCCCATCCCCCCAGATAGGAGTGACTTCTAAACTGGGAGATTCTGGTGAAGATTCTAACAGGAACTTAGCTATTAGGGCCCTCTTGATGCAAATAATATTGGGCAGAATGGGAGAACTTTATAACATACAAACCTTTGTAACATATAGCAGAAGAGTTTTTCCTGAAACTTTCCGCTTGAATCTGACAGTTCTTGCATCATTTGTGTGGGGATGACAGGATGCCTCGATGCAGGAGCGACTCGGGTAGGAAAGAGAATTGTCTGGTCTAATGGTTTCCTGTGTCGGCCTTCTCCACAATGTGTCCTCTTGAACTTTGGTCTCATGACGTGCTTCTCACAAGAGTCCTAGAACGCTCAGGTTTAGGAAGTAGAGGTAAGAATGCCACTCTGGAGGTCTGCCGAGCTGGTTTAAAATTCCAGCAGAGGCCTTGACTTTGGACCAATCCATGACCTCTCCAGATGTGTTTCCCTGGTAAAGCTGGGGTTGTAGCAGTAGTTCTTTTACAATAGTGAGAGCATGGCGTGAAGTATAATGGGGAAAGAGCATTTAGCATCGCGCCTAGCAGATTAGTAACTGTTCCCTCTGCAGCCTGCTCGAAGGCACGTGTAGAAGGAAGAGCAAAACTCACCACAAACCTGGTGGCTGAACTCCTAGGCCATTCTAGAGCCGAATTTTGTAGCCTTGACACGGTCGATACCTGGGGCCAGAAGGGTCTTTGTTGTGGGGGCTGTGCTGTGCATTGTGGGATGTGTTAGCATCACATCTGCCCCTGTTTTCTGGATGCCAAAGCATTCCCTCCTGCCCCCCGCCGTGTGACAACCAAACTGTCTTTAGACATTGCCACACATCCCTTGGGGGATGACAGAATCATCCCCGATGAGAACCAGGGATCTTGAGTGCCGCGTATCGGGGGGGCATGCCATGATATGCAAGTTTATTTACCCTGATGGAGGGACAGCTACACCACTCTCTATTTTAGAATATGGAAAAAGAAAACCAGGGGCAGCTTATAGAATGGCTTCGTGCTGTTGGCTGCAGAGAATGCAGTGAGTTTTTAAAACTTTCAGCCAGTACTTACTAAAGTCCCGTCCTCTCACCAGAAAAAGGAATCCCCAATGGGCATTTTCAAGGCTTTTCATTTAATACCAATTTCACTTCAAAACCCGGAGCTGTGTCTTTGGGTTTTTTATTTTTCCAAGATTTCTTTTTCTTTTTCTTTTAAAGATTTTTTAAGTTGTGTGAAAACACATGTAACATAAAACTCACCATCTTAAACCATTGTGAAGTATACAGTTCAATAGTGTCCAGAATATTCGTATTCACACTGTTGTGCAACCAGTGTCCACAACTTTTTCTTCTTGCAAAACTGAAACTCTGCACCCAGAAAAAACCCGACTTCTTCCAATCCCCCTCTCCCGGCCCCTGGCAAACACCATTCCACTTTCTGTCTCTATGAATCTGACTACTCTGGGTACTTGAGAATATGTGGAATCCTACAGTATTTGTCTTTCTTGCAACTGGCTTATTTCACTTTGTGTAATGTCCTCGAGGTTCATCCCTGTTGTAGTATGTGCCAGAATTTCCTTCCTTTTAAGGCTGACTGACATTCCATTGTATGTAGAGACCACATTTTGTTTATACATTCATCCACGGGTTGACATTTGGGTTACTTCCACTGTTTGGCTCCTGAGAATAATGGTGCTGTAATTCTAGGTGTGCAACTGTCTCTTCAAGTCCCTGCTTTCAGTTCCTTTGCTATGTACTCACGAGTGGAATCGCTGGATTGCGTGGTAATTCTGTATTTTCTTCCTTTTGCCCTTTTTTAGCCTAGAGAAGTGGAATCCTCTGTCCTCCCAATTCCATTCACACCCTTCCTTGAAGCTTTTCATTCCATCACTGCTGCCCTCGATTCTTTTTCTTACCCCCTCTTTTTGCATGTGGACACAATGAAATGTGAGAGACCCTTGCGAGGCAGTGGGCGGTGTTCGCAAGCAGCGGTCAGGCACCCATCAATAACCACACCTGATCGCTTTGTCCTCGGGATCCCTGCTGCTTCGCTGACTTCTTTGTCTGTGGAAGTGTGTGGCATGGCCCCTCTTTGCCCGTCTGACTCCCGCGTGGACACTCACATCCTTGTGCAATTGAATGAAGCGGTGAAGGGTAAGACATGTTGTAGGAAGAAGGACTTTTCTCCAACAGTGCTTTGGATAGCACCGTGTAGCTCCCACATTAAGGCTCCATTCATTGCTTTCGTCTGAGGGACTCAATATCCCAGCTGCCTTCCATGCAGCCCCACAGTCTTCAGAATTTCCAGCTGGGTGTCACCAGTCAGGGTGTGGAGGGATGGATGGAACATGTAATTTACTTATAAATATTCCGGTTCTGCCTTGACATTCTCAGTGTAAGAAAAGAGGAGAGCAGAAAAGCAATATGTTGAAAAGCTTGTATCTATGGAGACTGCCTTTTTCCACCCATTTTTTTTTTCCAATTAGACAGAAACCTCCCTAAATCTATGTAATTCTCTTTGCAGAATGGGTCTACCAAGCCTTGTGCCTGAGGACTAGATCTTGGCCATCAACACCAGGGGTGTGAAAGTGGGGTGCAAAAGGCCCAAGGGAGGGACAGTCCCAGTAGGTGAAGATGTAAATGGAGGGGAGCCTGAAGAAGGTGGCCAGAAGTCGAAATCTCTACTGTGCTCTGATGTTCAATCCTTTTGTGAACCAGGGGTTCCTCACTGATGGCAGGACGATGGAGAGTTAGCAGAGATAATGGAATGCACAGAGACCGATGCCACAGCAGGTTCCTCTTTAAAGGTGGATAAATAAAGTGGAAATAGGACTAGTCTTGCTGTTTCACATTTTTGAAAGTAATCCAAAAACATCAATTCTTTCAGGCCAGTGTAGCTTGTGTGAGACTAGGTTGCCAGAAAGTGAAGAATATGGGACAACATTCATTCATTTATTCATTCATTCAGAAATTGATTTTTTAATAGTCAAGAATCCAATGCTGAGCAAAGACACACATTGGATGCATTTTCTTGAAGGTCATACATATTTCTCTTATTTTACTTTTATTCCAGCATTTATGTGGAAATGCTGGAGGTAGATTCCAGTGCTCAATCATACAAAAGGACATTACTTGTGAAAATACGTCTTTGTCGTGGTTTTAATTCCTTTTCATTTCGATTCCTCCCTTCAGAGCATCTTGGGAGCTTTCCTTGGGTTCCCTTCCACTCCGTCTCATATACAGAGTTTTTCACCTGTTGGGAACAGGCTTTCCTTTTTGTCAGCAAGGGGGGCCCGATCCCTTTGGGGCAGTTTCCTTTTTTCTCCGATCACCTTTCTGGTTTGCGTCTCCTGTGTCCCAGCCAGAGGCATCCGCCCTGATTCCTGGTCTGTTGGGGCTTCTTTATTCTTATTCCACCTGTATCACAGGGCTGCTTCTGTGAGCAGAGGATAATCCCAGACTTGGGAGCTCATGCCCCTGCACACGTGGGCATGAGTTTTTTGCTGGGTTGAGAGACAATGGCGGGCCATTGCAGAGTCGTATGATGCCCTCTTCCTTGGGGAACATGCAGCCCACCCTGCTGCCCACCTCTACCCCTTTTCGATGCCTCTGCCATGCCTGATGGACTGGGGGAGCCTAGTGGAGAACTGCTCTTGGCTTTTGGTATGCCTGAACTCTGTTGTGATTTGTTTTCGTACATTGTTAGAAGTAGAACTCTTGCATCAGAGACACTGCAAAATGTTAGTAGAAAATGCATTCTGTTTTTCAGAAGCATGATACCAAGTTTCTTTCCTATCAGCTTTGCATGTAAAGACCTATTTCCCCAAACACCACTCTACAGGATATTCTAATTTGATAGGCGGGAAAAAAAAATACTGTCTTAATTGGCATTGTTACGATGGGTAGTGGGGCTGAACGTTTTGCTTCCTGTGTTTTAGATAGGGCCCAGAGTTACATGCAGTTAGGTTGCTATAGTAGACTTTTGCGTTATTCCTGCATACACGTCCCCACTCTGGCTAGTAGAGACTCAGAAGCAGAATCTGGTTTCCAGGTATTTCGATGCCTTCTTGTTACCGCTCTCCGAGGACGGGGTTTGGTTTGGGTTATGACGGTAGCTGGCTTAACACTACTGCGCTGATGAAGTTAATCCCTGAAAGTTTTCTATTCTACCCTTTTTAGTATTATAAGAGGTTATGTGGAATCGATATATAAGGGTTTTATGGAAATACATGGCATTGTAATAGGGACCATATTTTATGAATCTAAAACTAGGATTTCCAGTTTTATGAGAGTGAGTCATATTTATGGGGACAATGGATGGGATATTTGAAATGTGGATGGTAGTGTAAAATCCAGAAGGTATTATCATCCTAACAGCTGGGATGTCCTACACGGACATCAGATGATGGGTCCTTCAATATATTAATTTGCACCATGCAGAAACTATAAGCTGGGGAACACTGGTCTGTACCAGGCCGAATCTCTTTTATTTTTAACTGTTTTCAGACTTTAGTATAGTCAAGTGCATTATTGATCTCAGAGGGAACTCTGAACGTATGTAGAGGTTTCCAACAGAAACCTTTTTGGTGTTAATGCGAAAGGAGTTGGGGGACAATGCCTTTTGACCTATTGAAGAACCCATACCAGGAATACAGTTTGGGAAACGTTTCATTGGAATCATTAGAAATTATTACGTGGCTCAGTTGGTTAAGCATCAACTCATGATTTCAGCTCAGGTCATGAGCTCATTGTTCATGAGAATGAGCCCCACCTCAGACTCTGTGCTGGCATTGTCAAGCCTCCCTGGGATATTCTCTCTCTCTCCCTCTCTCTCCACCCCTCCCTCCATCCCTCCCTCCCCCTCTCTTAAGATAAATACATAAAGATTATAAAAAAAAGTTTTTACATGGCATAAAGTCATACTCCCAGGGTTAAAATCCAGAAGTGTTTTTTTTTAAGTTGTGGAATAAAAGAGTACCAATATATATGTACCAATATGTGGAGGCTTCTCTCTTTTCCTTTCCGTTTTCTTTTTCTTTTGACCCTAGTGTCTATTACTTTAAGCTCTTAAGAAAAAAAAACAAAGACAAGACTGAAAAATGATTGTGTGCGTGTGTGCCCATACACCCAAGAGTTAAACTCTTGCTGTGGAAATGAATATTTACTGCTCTGGAGAATAGCTCTTTCCCAGAATGAAAGGTAGCCAAACCAGTCTCATTGCTACATTTTGTTTGATGTGTCTTAGTCTTTTTTTTTTTTATTATTATTTATATATTTTGAGAGAGAATGCACAAGCAGAGGAGGGGCAGAGAGAGAGAGAGAGAGAGAGAGAGAGAAAATCCTAAGCAGGCTCCCTACTGTCACTGCAGAGCCCAATGCAGGGTTCGAACTCATGAACCGTGAGATCATGACCTGAGCCGACACCAAGAGTTGAATGCTTAACCGATCGGTTGAGCCACCCGGGCACCCCTGACGTTTCTTAGTTTCAAATATCATTTAGTAATGTCGATTTATTGACTATTATATGCAAGACAATGAGCTGAGGAAGAGGGACAGGTAGAAGTTTCTTAGATTCCAAAAACTTCAGTTGAAGAGGAGAAAGAAAAACTGAAAAATGAAGAAAAAAATGGAATGATTTGTCAGTTTAAAAGCAGAAGCAATGTCATGAAGCTGAACATAAGGGCCGTGAATTGGTCACCTACTGCCTGGCTGTAGTAGAAGGAGAGAGGCACACAGAAGTGAGAGGGGTCTGTACAGAGTCAAGGGTTTTAAGCTCTTTTGGGTTCATGGGTCCCATCTTGAAACTGAAAAGCTCCTCTGTGTGTGTGTATAAAACAAAAACCCACTTTGCTACCACCCTAAATGAAGAAGCTTGACTTTTGGTCGTATTCCCCTCTCCTCTGTTACCTTTAAGAAATAGAACATTCGTGGTAAAAGATGCGTCCCCTTACCCCACAGCTCGGGTCTGGTCCTCTATCCCCACATCCACACAAAACATCCCTCTCGTAAAGTTCGGCTGTGTCCTCCTTCTGGGGTTCCTGTTTTATGTATGCGGGTGTCCAGAAAGGATATATGAGGCTTTTGCACAGTATTTCTTTATTTTGCATAATTGGCATGGTGATGTACCTGTGCACTAATGGTTTTTAAGGTATGGCCTCAGGCACTTCCTGCACCCTGGAAGCCCATTTCTAGACTGTTTTGTAGAAGATGTTAGGACTTGAGCAGGTTCTAGAAAGTGCATCGTAAGGTGCAGCATGCCAGGGGACTCCCTAGAGCAGAGGCAGGAGGGAGGCTCTCTTAAGGCTGTCAGCCTGCCTGGGACTGGGAGTGGGGGTAGGGGGGCAGGTCCCCCGGGGCCTTATAGAATCTGGTTCCTAGCCCTCACTCTTTCCCATAGCTTCCACGTGGCATTTAACACATCCTTCCTCAGGGGTGCTGATCTTTTTAAGTGTCTAAGTCCTGCTTCTTCACCTGGGCAGTAAACTCCTTACAAATCAAGACTCTGATTTTTGATGTCCTTGCCTCTCCTCTTGGTGCCTTACCTAAGAAATATAATACTTTTTTTTTTTTAAAGTACTGTACAGCAGAAACATTCGTTGGGGTGTTAGGTCTTTAAATAATTTCCAGCAACTAAACTTGAGGCATATGAAGATAAACGCTTGCAATTTAAGCCATCCAGGAAGCAGTAACGTGGCTCGGGCTTTCGTTTGGCATGGATATGCGGCTGGTGATCACTGAGCTTCCCTCCTGCCCTCGGGGTGGCAAGTGATACAGGTACATTTTTGGTTGCTTGTGGACCAGCCTTCACACCCATCCAGCCAACCAGGAAAGGGAAAGCTCACATGGGGGCTTGGAGCTGCTCTTGTGAGTAAGGGACAAACGGATTCACAGGGATTCCGCATATACAGTGAGGCCAGGGAGGATAATACCACCACCACCCACCCCTGCCCTCGGTCAACGAGGCAGATTTTATGTTGTTTGTACAACTGTACGTTTTTAATGTGTGTTTTTATATTAGTTTACAGCCTTTCTCCCCACCCCCCCCCCCACCCCCCCGGACAACCAGAGATTATTCTAGGTGTCCATTGCCTGCCCTCTCTCTGATGGGGGATGTCAGGCAGTGAATGTGCGGGGAAGCCTTGGAATGTTTTTTATTCCTCGTGGTTGACCCCATAAAGTTTCCCTGATGGACTGTGTGTGTCCATGATGGCAACAAACACAAGACATTGTTCTCTTTGGATGGACACATTATAGTGTGTTTGTGTATTTAGAGAAAAAGAAATATATCAAAAGTCTGGCGCCTGCTATTTGATTTTATAGTCTTAAAAACAATGCCTAAAGTAGTTGTGCTCGTGCGGCTGACTTGGTAAGTTTTCTTCATGGTCCTTGTATGTCGATAGTCTGTGATTTGTCTTTCACTGCCTGATGGGTGAATTCTGACCTACAAGCCTCCCATCCTTACTGTTGTGCTTTGGATTTGTCCCAAGGTGGGACATTAGGGACACGACAGGTCACTTGTCAGTAATTTTTTTTTTTTACATTTATTTATTTTTGAGAGACAGAGACAGAGCGTGAGCAGAGGAGCGGCAGAGAGAGGAGGAGATACAGAATCCGAAGCAGGTTCCAGGCTCTGAGCTGTCAGCACAGAGCCTGACGCGGGTCTCGAACTCACAAACCGTGAGATCATGACCTGAGCCAAAGTCGGACGCTCAACCGACTGAGCCACCCAGGCGCCCCTTTGTTGCTTTTTAAATACCAGTGCAATACAAGATGCTCAGGGCACTCTGACCATTAGAATCATTCAAGCCCACTGTTATTTTATCCATCTTAAAGCTCAGACGCTGGTTCATCCTTGGAAGCATTGCAAAGAATAGCTTCTCAGCCAAATCATGTTAAAAATTTTTTTTTTCTTTTTACATGTTCACATTTCCTGTCAGAGTTGAGTGCTGAATTGCTTTGAAGGCTAGGCTTAGGAGTGCCACACTTAAGCCTGAATATGAATATAAATGCTGAGAGTTCTGGCTTTTTGGTGGGGGGCGGGGGCACAGTGCTTGAGGACGGGGGTGAGGTTGTGATGAAAAGCTTTGTGCTACAGGCACCCGGTGAGCCAGCCCAAAACCACTTGAAACCAGAGTTGGGATCCAGAGGCAGCTCAGGCCCTGCCCTGTTCAGTGCAGCGTCAGCCCAGGGGGACCCGATGGAATAGGAGCAGATTATTAGACAGGGAGGGACAGGAAAAGGAAGCTTCCAAAGGGAGAGAAGAATGGGGGTCATTGGGCCAGGGCCCGGGAGGGGTGCGCCGATTGTACTCTGAAAGCAGGGAGGGGCGCAAGGTCAGAAGCTGGCTCAGGGCTGGCGAGGCAGGGACCAGGCAGGGGAGCTTGGGAGGAGACGGAAAAACCAAGTAGCTGGATGCAGGAAAGGAAGAGGTAATGCAGGGTCTGGGCTGGGCTGCTGTTGTGCACTGAGCAGAGAGGTCGAGGTTTGACCCTCTTACGTGTCATCACAGGTTGTGCTCAGTGCTCTGTAGGAACTGACGCTCCTTGAGCACGGCGGTTCAAGGGCCAGCCCTTTTGGGGAGTCCCTCCGACACAGTGCTCAGCCTTCAGGAAACACACAGCAAATAGGTTTTCTACAAGCAGGAGCCCTTGGGGGACCCTCTGCCTCTCCTGTAGGTTCTCTTAGCTTCTCCAGTGGTTCACATTTTACTCCCCAGGTGCCAGGGAGGGGACGGGAAGTGCAAGACGGTGGGGTTTCAGTGTAGTCTTTCTTTTTTTTCCTTTATGGTTTTGCTTTTCCGTGTAACTTACACGACGAAGTCAGAAGAAACATGTAGAGAGAAAAACGGTTTGGAAAAGGCTATGAGGTTTGGGTTCTGAATTGGACCCAAAGTCGTGGGGTGGCTTTGTGGAAAAGTCGGTCTCCATTCCTCTCTGGGTGTGTTTATTACATACGAAATGAGGACTTTGCAGTAAGGAGCTCATAAGTTTCTTTTAACTTTAGCAAATGCCCTTGGAAAATGTGTTGGGTTGAAGTAACCATTCGAACCAGATGGTAATAAAGCCATCTGGGACCAGGTGGACCAGGATTTGAATCTCTACTTCACCACCTACTGGCCTGTTGAGGCCTGCAAGTTACCTTATCTCTCTGACTCTCAGTTTTTCCATCTTTAAAATGGGCAAGAGCCACTGCATGAATTGAGTGCTTGAAGCTGTGGCTTAGCCCACTGCCTTGCCCCGTATGAGCCCTGAGACGCATCTGCTCTTACTACCCATCTGGAAAGGAACTTAAGTCACCAAGAATATTAATCACAAAGGGACTTCCTGGTTAGCGAGCACATGGTAGCACGTTTCTTCTTACTCTTCACGGCTTCTGTTTTTCTCGAAACCTTTCTCGATTTCCTACTCACCAGCCAGAGAAATGACCCTGAACTCTTTGCTGCCAGGGGAAATTTGTGAGGCTCCTGAGGAGCTGGTTTGTCCTTGTCTGTGTGGCCTTTACCGGGCTCCGTTGCCTGTCTGTCTGCGTCCCCAGACCACCCGGGACACTTAGAGGCAAGGGGTGTCTGTCCTGGATTCCCATGTCGCACTCCGGTCCCTGCATGCTTCCTGCCACCCGGCACCTTCCAAATGTTTTGTTGCCATGAGACTGAAGCGTTGGGGGACAGTGTCTGGGAAGGTGTTGCATGGAAAGAGGGAGGGCCTCTTGGCACGGTTCCGGCGTTCTCTCCGGCGGTTGTGGCTGCCTCGATGCTCCGCAGGCAGCTGGGCCTGTGACCCGTAAGGCATTCCCCCGTGGACATTCTCGCCCCAGAAACGTGTGGCTACCTCCCCCGCAGCCTAGGGAGCTTGGGTGACAGACAGACACCATAAGGCAGAGTTTTGAGCCTCTCTTCCAAAGTGGCAGAATGCAGTACGTTCTCTCTGTTTCCCTGGAATCTGAGCAGGTAGGTTTATCTTTTAGACCTAAGTCTGAGAGCTTCAAGTACAGAGGACCGCCAGGATTAAAAATTAAAATGAAACATTTCGTGTTGTTTTAGATAAAAGCGAATGAAAGAAGGAACCAAATAATTTCTAGGGTAGAGAGCAAAGGATAGGTCCTGTTGCAAGTGATAACTACTCCCCCCTTTTTTTTTTCCTCTTTCTTCCCTTGAACTTGGGATCCCTGTGTATCTCAGACAAGCATCAAAACCCAAGATTCAAATCTGTTACTGAATCCATTCCAGAAAAGCGGGGAAAAGCTACCAATTTGTCATCTGCTATAAAATTTCATAACCTTTCTTTTTTTTGATATTTTTGTACTATTATTCACTCGGCTTGAAATTCTGCGCCAGATTTGTGCCTGCTCATTTTACTATGTGTGCATGGCTGTGGTCTTTATTTTATAAGTAAGGACTGCCGGGTTGAGTTAGCAGTGCCCAAAACGCTCACACTGCAAGTCCTCTAGGCAGGCTCTCTGTGGTTTGAGGCTCAGGCTATTTTTGGGTACGGTCAGGAGGGAGCTGGTTAAAAACCTGACTTGCCTGATTCCCAGGGTGGTCTTTCTCTGCCGGGATCGTGGTCAGTATAGCAGGAGGGCAAGACGAGCAAAGCTCTCGTGTCACTTCCTGCGTGAGATTGGTTGGATAAGAAAGAGGAATCTTCATCTGTCCAAGTTGCCAGCTTTTATAGCTTCCCAGGAGAGCAGAAGCAGCTTGGAAAGATTGTGAATTTTGTTTTTCACTGGATATGCAAATATGTATTGAGGAATGCTGGTAATGGGCTTGTCTTGTGGCTTTGGGATGGGGAACACACTACACAGACTTGTGTGCTTTCTCGAATAAAGCGAATGAAAAGGCCGTCTGCCAGGTGAGTCAGATAGGGCACCGCGGAGGTGTTCAGCTGTCTTTAGACGACAACGAATTTTGAAGACAGCGACTTCCTTGGAAAGTCTTATTTTGAGGGTTTCACCAAATTTCGGCTCAATATTTAGTTAACACAGACGAATCATTACGGAACATGTTAATTCTGTTTTTCCATTTTTATACAATCAGTCTACCATTCCCTTTCAAATACAATACTCTCAGGTTTTGCTCCTAAGCAGTTTTCTAACTTTCTATTTCTATTTCAATATTTTCTGCCACCCAGACATCAACAGATGGACAGGGACGTTTCACTACCTCCCCCCATCCTACCCCCCCCCCCCCCCCCCCGAAGTTCTCACGAGCCACACACACAAGTGCCGAGTTCCGCCTGGCTGCCTGCTTTTTGGCACAGGCCTTTGGTTCCTGAAATGCTCAGAGCAGACCAAAAAAACAAAAAAACAAAAAACAAAACAAAACCAAAAAACCCCAGAACTTTCTCAGGTGAGCCAGTCCAAGAATGTCTTTTTTTCCTTGAAAAATAGTTTCCCGCTACACCCACTCACCCACCCCAAAGTGGTGAAGGCAGATACAGTCCAGACTCTTCCATAGCTTTGCCTCAGTGCCCCCTTAGAAATGGCGTCTCCTTGGTCTGGTGGTCCCCGCCACGGGCCGGGTCGCCAGGGCGTACGTGGACCACACAAAAGCCCGGGGGCAGCCCATGCGCAGCCAGACCACACCCCACCTCCTTGCCCGGCCCGTGCTGTGGTTCTGATGCCTTCTCATCGGGCTTGCAGGCTGTAATAACGGAAATAGCAAAAAAACGTCAGCCGACTCCTGTCTGCGTGTCGGCACTAGTCCAGGGAGTTTCAAAGGGATGCTTTATTGATTCTGTAATTGCACAGGAGAATGGACAAGCTGAGCTGAACCTCAGGGCCAGGAAAACCCCTGCTCCACCAGCAGCTCCGGACGAGCCAGGGTTTGGAAAGAGCTCACAGAGCCTTTGCAACTCAAGGTGAAGTGCACTTAACCCTTTCTCTAACGTGTGCCCCTTCAAGTTTCTTTCGCGCGTATGTGTGTCCGGGCCACATCTCACCATACGGATTTCAAATGTTTCATTTCCTTTGAGTCTCATGCCTTTCCCTGTTCCTGTTTTGTGATTCTGCCTCTCACAGTGCTCTTGGCACACCTGGGGCGTGAAAGATAGTTCCTCCAGGAGCCTCTTTAGAACAATGGACTCTCACTGGCCACTTCTCATGAAATAAAAACCATAAAGCAGGCTTCTTCAAGACTCATCAAGATACAGTAGCCCATTCTCTGCTAATAAGCGGATTGCTTTCCAGACCTGAAGGAGTGGACCAAGCTGTTTTGCGAACACAATTGAAAATTAGCTCTGTAAACTTTTCCTGCTGCCATATTTTGTACTGGCATTTGTATCTGTACTGTTCCCTTCATTTGGTTAGAGAAGGAAACAGTTGGAACACGGACATTTTTAAAAACCAAAAAGGAAGTGCAAAGGACTTGACAGAGCGTCTCCCTCGGAGACGGGCTGGAGACACCTGACAGTTCTCAAAATTGCTCCCTAACATCTCCCTGATAGCCATCGTGCTGTGGGGGAGATTGCTCACTCCTTTGCTGCCCTGTTCATCTTTCTGAGGGTTCAGGGACTTTGAGTGCAGACAGGACGGTGTCACTTGCCTGCAAGAGAAAAGAGGCCATCCCCCCATCACTCAGTACTCCTCCTCTTGATTGAAAGCCACGATACTGATGCCTTAAGGTGGGACTTTGCCCTGACTTAAAGTCTCCGCAGTCTCCCTGTCCCTCATGGTTCACTACTCACCTCCGTATCGAAAATTTTGAGCTAAGGCTTTTCCTGGATTCCAGGTGCTTGTTTTCAAGTTCCTAGAAGATTAAAAGATTCCCATCCTCCCTCCCCCAACCTCCTTACTCCCAGATCTCTCTCTCTCTCTCTCTTTTAATGTTTATTTATTTTAGAGAGAGACAGAGCGCGGGCAGGGGAGGAGCAGAGAGAGAGGGAGACACAGAATCTGAAGCGGGGTCCAGGCTCCCAGCTGTCAGCACAGAGCCTGACATGGGGCTCGAACCCACGAACCGTGAGATCACCGCCTGAGCTGAAGTCGGGACGCTTAACTGAGTGAGCCACCCAGGCACCCCTCCAGATCTCTTAGTAGACATTTCTGGGATGGAATTTGTCATCTTTTCTTCTGTACGGGCGCACGTAATTCCAGTGCCACCTTTCCATTCGCTCGGCGTGAAAACCTAGGAGTCCTCTTTATCATTGCTGCCCCTCACTTGTCATATTCCCTTAGTTGCCAAAGTCTCTGACTTGATTCTGTGCTTCTCATCCTTTCCCTCTATTCTCTGTGCTGGGTTTTTCCTCTCATTCAGTCCTTCGGTATGTTTTCTGCATATTATTGTGGTAGCCTGCAGCTCACAGCGCTGCCTCCATACGTTTCTGTTGGAACAGTCTGAATCATGTCACATATGTTTGTTCAGAACCTTCAGTGGCTCCTTTTATTGACAAAAGAGCCCAGATTCCTCAGCCAGGCATTCCAGGCCTTCTGTGATCTCCCTGCACACGCTCCTGCAGCACAGTTTCCGGTTATCCTTAATCTCCTTTCCATGCGCCCCCACTCCTACCTAGCTCCCCTCCACCACTCTTTTCCTCTCCCCGTGTGGCAAATGCTTTTTCTCCACCGTGCGTTTTGAATCTGTGTATTAGTTCATGTATTCCGCAGCCACTGATTGAGTTCCGTCTTAATGCCAGGTCCTGGGCTATGTAGTAGATACATGGAGACAGTGCAGCCAGTGGTGGTTCCTGCCGTTGTGGTCTGTTAGGTGGAGAGTCAGATAGTAAAGAAGCCAAGGAACACACATGTAAAATGGAGTGATTATATACATAGAAAGAAGTGCTTCTCTTGTTTTAAGAGACGGTGAGAGAGAGGAAGCTGTTTTAGCTTGTGTGGTGAGAGAAACACCACCTTTCCAAGAAGGTGGTATTTAAGTGAAGGTTTGGAGGCTGGGACAGGCCACCGTACCTCAAGCTGGGAAAGAACATTTTTGGTAGATCGGACGGCATGTGCAAAGGCCCTGAAGTAGGGTCTGCCTAAGTCTTAAGTAAACTGAGCGATTCTGCTCCTTCTTCTGTTGAAGTTTTCGTTTTTCTTGTGCCCACTCTATTCCTCCTCTTAAACCACTTTGGTTTTCCTTTATAGCACTTCTCCATTTTGCCTCAGATTAAATCTATTGAGTGAGTTTTACTAGAATGAGGACAGTGACTCTATACTTACATTTCCATTTCTCTTACTGGTATCTTCCAGAGGACAGACTTCCATCTAATGGGATTTAGAGATTATTTGGTGCATTGTTTATCGATGTTGCAAATTGGGTTTGGTAAATGACTTACTTTCAGCCAACAGTGGAGTTTATATTACTCACTGTGTCCCCTGGCTTGTTTACCCAACCATCCTGGACTTGATAGAATCTTTTCAATCCTCAGACCTTCCTGCTCTTCCAGAGTACCTTGTTTTCCAGCTCATAGGTCAAGAGGAGTTGATGTTCGTTACTATCCTCTTTCAATTCCCCGTGGGATCAGAGAGCTGGCACGATCTGAGGCTCATCCGTGCTTTGAGCTTGGGGTTCATGGGAGGCTTTTTTCTAGTTCTGGGCAGAAATTTCGGTGAGCCAGCATGTTGGTCAAACTCATCTGGCCTACAGACTATGGTCTTGAACAGGCCACACTATTGATTGATGTGGTTCAGCCATATGTGGATGGCTGAGTGTGGTTGTGATCCTGGAAATTTGTTAAGAGTTTGAATGAGCCCAGTTTAGTGGGCCTCCCGTGTTGGGTGAATGTCATGGTAGAGCAAGAAATGGGGGCAAAAGATACTCATAAATCTCATGTCTTTTTTTGGTTCTTTTTTTTTTTTTTAAAGTGGTTTGGCTGCCTTGCCCCACAGAACTATAACTTGGAACCCCCCCCCCCCCACATTTAAAATAAACAGAAGTTGAATGCTAATGGTTGGCCAGGGGCATGAATTCAAAGCTCCTTCTTCTTGTTTTTGCATTGAACACATACTTAGTAAGCACTTATTTTGCCAGGGACTCTGCTCCGAGCGGAGGAGCCGTTATTCACCAGGGGGTTGAGTGACTTAAACTCAGAGCAGCTAGTCTCTTCTCCTCACCTTCCATACTACAAGTGGCCTCTTGGAACAGAGTTTGAAAACCACAGTCTGTGCTAGCAGTAAAATGAGCACACCTTGTAGGTTATCAGCTGACATTTACAAGTTAGCATATTCCTATTCTGTTAATAAAAAATCCACATTTGTGCTTTTTACCTTTTTCTCAGTAGGCACTTGGGAGTATAGGAGCTGCATTATGCATTTGCTTCTACCCAGGAAAAGTCCCATTTTTTTTCCCTCTCAGTCACTCCTTACCTCTTCTGTCTGACTTGAACCTTCCTCCCACCCCCTGCCCGGTAGCTGTCTGGTGGGAGTGTTTTGTTTTTCTGGTTGGAGCTTTGGTTTTTTGAAGGCAAAGCCTGTGTCTTCTGCTTGAATCCTGCAATAGTGAGCACAGTATAAGCACCGGTTACTCAGTGAATCCTGAGGGTCAGCTTTCCAGCTCAGCAGTGACACCGTGCTCAATGTGTCGTTCTCCCAGACGTACAGGAAATGAGTGGAAAATTTGGACTATGGGTTTTTGTGGGATTTGAAAAACCTGCTGTTTTTAGATTCCTATTAAGGTACCACTGGGACTTAACAGCCATTTATGATTCTTAGGCATGTGGTCCCCGCTCCAAATGTATAGGCCTTCCAGCACCCATGGTTTGGGATGGTAGAAATATCATGAACTCAGAGTTGAGAGGAGCAGACATTGAATCCTATCCTGCCTGGCGCTGGGGCACTGGGCGAGGTGTTTATCTTGGTGCCTTTCTTCGTTGGTGACATTGCAAGTTTTGTTTTTTTCTTAATTATTACTTTTTTTAAACATATATTCAGTTTTGACAGAGAGCTTGTGCACACGCGAACCTGGGAGGGATAGAGAGGGAGAGGGAGAGGGAGACACAGAATCCGAAGCAGGCTCCGGGCTCCGAGCTGTCAGCACAGAGCTCGACGCAGGTCGTGAACTCGTGAACTGTGAGATTGTGACCTGAGCTGAAGTCAGCGCTTAACCGACTGGGCCACCCAGGTGCCCCGTGACCTTGCACGTTTCTGGTGAGGACTGTGAATGAGATCCGGGATGTGCTCCAGCCAGCACCCGCGATACAGCCAGAGCTCGCATAGAATGGACACTTTCCTTACTATGACCTGCAAGCCCCAGAGGAAGTGTAGGATCTTCTCAGTTAGCAGAGGAGGCGCTTCTCTGTGTCCGCTGGCCAAGGTGACTGTCCCCACTTTACTAATGTTGGTTAGACTGTTATTAAAGCATCTCTCAGCCCTGTTCATCATTACTCATTTCACAAGGTACATGTCCTGGCAGAGGAGTCAACATCTGGTTTTCTGGTGCGTTTTCATAGTCTGTGGGTATATTTAGGGCCACACATGAAATCCCGTGACCCAGGACAAACTGATTGAATGCAGCTGAAGACACACACAGTCGGGAGACATAGTGTGCTTTCCTGCCAGGCTGCAGCCCGACTGAATGGGGGAGGAGTTCGAAGTGTTCTGGTGTTCAGGAAATGTCCATGAAAGACACACAGGCCAATCTGGGAAGCTCTTGAGTTGGCCCTGTGGGCAGCTGCCCCTCCGTTGCTGGTTCCCTTCTTCTTTGTGCCCATTTTTTAAAACATGTCTGAGCATGGCCACCGGCAGGAGATGCTCCTTGTGTTAGCAGAAGCCAGTCTAATCCCAGATGTCCTATAAAGTTGAACGGTTTGTAAGCGGAGGCAAAGGGCACACCTTTAGGACTAATGTGTTTTTCCTTGGCAGAATTCCAGGACAAGCCCGTGTCCTTGCCAAAGGAACAGCACCTCCGGGCCTGTGACTGGGATGTGCTGAGTGGCTGGGTTAGTCGGAGGGGTGGGAGCCAGGGGCCTCCTTCTCACCAGTGGATGCACGCTGGGGCTTGCCAAAACTCTTTGTGTTTCTCCACTTCCGTATCTGTGAAATGGGGTTAATAATACCCAGGGAAGGAGAACTCACAGGACTTGTGTGCATTCATAAGCTTACCCTGGGAAACCACTTTGAAGGATGGGAAACTATCGAAAGTCTTGAAGGTATTGTAAACGCGCACGATCCGAGGTGCGTCCGTCTTACGCCTTTGGTTTGCCCGTTGCCACCAAGGGGTTGAAGGCCTCAGATTCTGGGGCTGGGTGTTGGGTTTCAGGTTGTAGTCGCCTGCCTCTTGATCCAGTTTTAATTTTTTTCTGAGGAAATCATGGCTTGTTTTCTGAGGTCAGACACCAGAACTTTTACTGGAGTTCTGGTTTACTTTTTTCCCCCTGTGAAAGGAAGGAGAGAGAGACAGAGAATATGTCTGCCTATAATCTGTTTGTAACTTTCGTTGAAAGTGGCATCAAAGAGTTTCAAGTCTTATGTGGCCAAGAGGGAGGACTGTTGCCTTTTTGTCTCTAATGGTCAAATCTGGCCACTAGATCCTTCCCAGAAGTGTGAGTGCTCAGTAGTCTTATTGATGAATTACTTCCGTATCTAACGGAGGAACTTGTTGCAACCTGGACAGGTAGTAATCTTGGTTTTCTTTTCGATTATTTTTCCACGCTTCAGATTCACTGGAAACGTGTTTTCAGCCTGGCTTGGGTGGAAACTTGTTTTTAGTTGTGGGCTCTTCTGACCTCACTGGGAGGGTGGGAAGAGAGGAGGAGATCAGGCAGAGGGACTCTATATCCTTGTAGCTCAGAGTGGGATCCTGGGTCAGCAGCATCAGCATCACCTGGGCGGGCTTGTTGCAAACACAGAGTCCACTGTCCCTCTCCGGCACTGAATCAATCTTTTTTTTAAACCAAGATCACCAGGCCGTTCATATGTATGTTAAGGTCGGAGAAGCACTAGAGTGTTTTAAATTCTGTGCATTTTTTTTCGAATCGCAGTAAACAGAGGGAGGTGTCGGTGGTTCTTGGTTGAGAGGTTCATGTTTACGCTGATGCTCTTACATGCCCCCTTCTTCCGAAGTGTCTACATTATCACTCCCCTAGATTTCCGACTTCCTTTATGTGTTGTCCTTCACTTGTGTTAGAAAGCTGTGAAGTGTGACTGAAACTAGCGGGTGAGTTAATGTTTCCTGTTCCACATCACACCATTAAGATGTCGAAGTGTCTGAAAGAAGACGCTCAGTACCCAGATCGCTCAGTGACTGCAGACGGCTATAAGAACTTGGGCCGGGTTGCTTGAAAATTTCAAAAGGAAGCATCTCATGAAATGATGAAATAGGAAACTGAGGCCGTGTCAAAAGGGGATCAGGTTATGACTTGTGTGCCATCAGCAGCGCACAGGCAGATGGGATGCTGATCATAGCCGGGCTAACCGTGGTCTGGCTTTGTGGAGTTCTGGCAGGTGGTGACCGTTTTAAGAGTAAGCCTGCCATGTCAAGAGAGGGCTTTAGGCGGTGGCTTGGTAACATCGTACGCTTGGATAAAGGAAGGGTCAAGCCAGCCCCTCTTTGGACAGGAGGTGCCGAGACCAACAGCCTCTTTGTTTCTAGGTCAGCATTCGTTATGCAGGTGTCTCTATCCTGAGTCTGGCTGGCGACTGATGTTTGCATATCGTGGTTGTCTGAAAATAGCATGAACTACAATTTATTGTCATGCACTGGGGACATGGCCCTCAGATAATTTATGCTTCTTTGAAAAAAAATGTCAAATTATATAAATCCAAAATTATTTAGGAAACACGTGCAACTTTGGTTGCCTTATTGAATAGAAAGATAACTAGATTGCCCTAGCATAGAGAAAATATTGAAACCATGTGTAAGCTTTATTCTCTTTTCTGAAATTATCAACAGGGCATACATTTACCTGAGGGTAGAGGATGGCATTGCCTAGTTAAATTCACCTCTAATTTGTTTAATTTTTTTTATCTTGGTGTCAAAATTGAGGAAAATGATACTCATTCCGTTTCTGCAGTTTCGTTCTTCTTTTGCTCACTCTAAGGTGGTTTTCCCCCAAAGAATGTATTGTAGAGAGCTTTTCCTTAGGAAACATCTCTCTTTGGTAGTGATGGTGACAGGTGTCCTTTGGAATGTCTGTCTCTTGCAGATTGGTGGCTTCCTTTGTGATATGAGTATGTCTAGTCTCATCTCAAGGGCCATCCTAGTCTGAGGCTTCAGGAAATTTTGACATCGTGGAGTTGGACAGGCACGTGTAGACCCTCATGCTGGACCTTGGGCTCACCAGACACTGGTTGGGACAGGAGGTAGAAAATTAGATGAGTAGCACCAGACAGGGAAAGCTTCTTTATTCATAGCTGCCTTGGATCCCTGTTTACTCTCCTGATCAGCCCCACCTTGGATATGGTCTGGTTTTATACACATGTATACGTGTAGATATGTACAGTATATGTACATACACACAGTGCATGCATTTGTGTCCACGTACGTAACTGTGTGTATGTTTCTGTATCTGTTTATGTGTATATGTTTGTATATGTGAACTTTAAGGGCATAGACAGATATGTACCTTTTCAGATATATGTGTATATGCTCTTATGTCTATATTTATGCTTTTAAAAAATTATTTTAGGGAATATCCTGATAGAAATGTTGGGGGTGCAATATATTTTTTTAATTTTTTAATATTGGTTTTATTTTTGAGAGAGAGAGAGAAAGAGAGCACGAGTTGGGGAGGGGCAGAGAGAGAGGGAGACAGAATCCAAAGCAGGTTCCAGGCTCTGAACTGTCAGCACAGAGCCTGATGTGGGGCTTGAACTCACGAACCACAAGATCGTGACCTGGGCTGAAGTTGGCGCTTAACTGACTGAGCCACCCAGGCGCCCCAGGGATGCACGTATTTAATCCACTACACAGGTGAGGACACTGAAGGTCAAAGCAGTGCAGTGACTTCGCTAGCCTCCTGGTGGAACTAGACCCCACGCCTCTGCCTTCCTACTGTGTGCTCTAACATGGTTGGACACCTTCTCTGTCACCTCTTTAATGCACTTACGCGATGGCTTGTCAAACTCCAGACCCTCGTTTTGGCCATATATTTATGTGTTTGGAGTACAGTTTACTTACTATTGCTTTATGTTGCTTTTAAAATATATATTTATTCATTTATTTATTTTTAGATAATATTTTTATAAAAGGACACTTCAGAATTTTTTTCATTATTGGAAAACTAGTATGATGGTGGACCATAAAGGGAACTGTCAAAATAAACATCTAAGTATTAAATATATATATATTAAATATATATATATAAGTATTAAATAAAATATATATATATATATATGTGTGTGTGTGTGTGTATACACGTGTTTGTGTGCACACACACCCATGTGTATATATCTCCATTTGTCACCTAAAAGCACCTTATGTACCACCCATGGTATTTGCATTGTACTTTGAGAAACACTGAGTTAGACCAGAAACCTCCACATTAGTTTGCAAATGTTGTGGCATATTGAGAGATCCATCTCTAAAGGTCATTGCCCTTACTACACTACTGGTGGGGACTAAAATGTTGGCGGAGATCCAGTTTCTTTCATATCTTCTGATAGCAGGTGTTAGGTACAACCTCAAATAAGATCAGTCCAGTCTCATAAGGACCTACAACGTTTGGAAACGTCTACTTGTGATTTTTTTTTTTTCATAGCTATGCTGCAAGGGTTGAGGCTGTTAATTTCAGACATTATTTTCCCTCTCATTCTCCTTTCCCCTTATGTGTCATTAACTTATGATTCCTACATTCTTACGTTAACCTTTAAAATATGTATATCTATGTATGTATACATACATGCATATGTACACACACACATATACGCATATAGATATATATTATTGATTTAGTAGATGCTTTCTTAATTCTTTGCGCTGATATTGGCCTCGAGTGAATAACTTGAATAAAACATTAAGATTGTGGTTGCCCCAAATTAATTTTTTGGTTTTGTGTTTATATCCTGTCTTTGGATTTTGGAATCTCAGGTGGGCATGATAAAATATTGTGGTTCTGACAGTTAATAATTTCTCTATTAGCTTTTTTGAGTGGAGGAGGAAATTGAACTCTTTTATCACTTCAAAATAATAAAAAAAAAGAACCAGTATTGAATTATTACATTATGTAAGATGGTAGAAGGAAAAAAAATGTTTTTTGTCTCTGCCATTTGAACCCAGCGCCCTAAAATGAATGGCGTGTTTAAGTTATAGAGCCCATGCCGGAAAATTCAAGAAAAATGCCGCTTAGCCCTTGCTTTGCTGTGTTTCCTTTTCCTGTGCAGGAGAATATGCAAATTGCCTTTCTGTGGATGCTCTGTCACATCCTTGTAAAGGTTCTGTGGGGATCCATGCATCTTGCTGAGTTGAGCCTTGTGCCAGCTCTGAGAGTTTGATTGTTTTTGCTAATAGAGACAGATTTTGTCATTAGAGATACCCAAGTGCGATGCTGCCTACATTCTTTTTGAGTCTCTGGTCACAGAAATCCCTTTGGCTTTAGGTGCAATTTAGTAGAAACACACACACACGCGCGCACACACACACACACACACACACCCCTCAAGCACACAGAATTTGACTGTGGAATTGGCAAGGAATAAGTGAGCCAAATTTGGCCTGTAGAAATTAACACTGGCAACTTCATGAGTAAAAATTACATGAAAAGCACTCATGGGGGAAGGAAGAAGGAAAAAAAAATCTAGGATAACAGTGCAACAGACCACGTTTCCTATCCAGTCTGTCTTCTCAGGGCTGTTTGTCTAAACAGCATTGCCATTTTTTCTAAACAGTACTGCTGGTGTCCTCGCTCTGTAACATGAAGTGAATCAACTACACAGACCAAATGCTCGTTGAGTTGAGAGTTCCTTTATTTGGCCAAATTAAACCCAACAACCTCAGCTCTGTCCAAACTTGTGCTAGTCTAGGGCCAGCTAAGATGCCTGTCCCCATTTGCAGTTCTGCAGAGAAAAACGAAATGATACATTAACCGTTTCCTGTCCCTTAGACAAGGAGGAAGTTAGCTCCATTAAAACTAATCAATTTTTTTTCTTGTCTCTGCAAAACTGGAAATATAATACTTGGAGATTGTCTCAGACATAAAAAAAAAATCATAAGAGACTCCATGTGGGTTTTTGAAAGGTGTAAGTAGTGATATTACAGGGTGGATGGTCCATTATATCCCCCTGCCACCTTAGCGTCTGCTAAAGAAGACAGTCCAGAAGCACAGTGCTTATTTTTAGGGCAGTTTGGAATGGTTTACGGTTTTGGTTTTGGTGCAGGGTTTTTCATGTCCTGGCCCACAAGCTCAGATACAGAGATCATTGGAAGTCTAAAATCAATAACGATGGAACACAGCCAGTGTGAAACAGATGCTGAAATAAACCATCTGTAAATTCCATGGTGGACGGAAGTTGGGGCTCAAAATGTTTATTTGCATCCTGTGGACTGCTGGAATAGCCCTGAGGATGCTGCTGATCTATACCATTTGCCTTCAGAACTCTCTTCCTTCCAACCCCAGCTGTACCTGCTTTCTTATGTATATTTGAAGAATTGCTTTGGGCATTTTGTAAGGACCTTCTCTAATATTTGTGTATACATTATTGGGAATCCACTGAATAAGGGTGGACTTTTTTCTCGCAGACCGACTGGTCCCTCCCGTCAGCAGCCTGAGTAATCATTTCACAATGTAGATACGATCATGTGTCATTCACCTGTTAAACACTAAGCTGAGATCCCTTTGCTGGCCTCCGTCTACCCTCATGATAAAGACCGAGTTCTGTCCAGGATCTCTAGTGTGAATTCTGCTTTCTTCCCCCACCTTTATTTTCTCTTGCAACCATCCTGGTTATGTCTTACTCTGCTCCTTGGTGCCACAGGGTCTTTGCATATGCTGTTGCTTCTGCCTGGAGGATGCCTCCCTCTCTTCTCCACCTCGTTACCTCCTACCTTTCCTTCAGCTCCCTGCTCAAGTATAACCTCATCAGAGAATTCTTTCTTGATCTCTCTAGTCTGCCAACATTCCTCTTAGACTTTGTTCTGGTCCCGTAAAACTCTACCTTGTGGCATTTATCTTAATACAGTTTACGTGTATCTTTGTTTCTGTCTTCATCAATGCCAGTCTTCTCACTAGCTCCAACAGGGGATAATATCACTTCCCCGGGTACTGTTGTTTACTAGTCTCTAAACAATGCCTGGCACAAAGTAGATATTTTTTTTTTTTTTTTTTTTTTAAATTTTTTTTTTTCCAACGTTTTTTATTTATTTTTGGGACAGAGAGAGACAGAGCATGAACGGGGGAGGGGCAGAGAGAGAGGGAGACACAGAGTCGGAAACAGGCTCCAGGCTCCGAGCCATCAGCCCAGAGCCTGACGCGGGGCTCGAACTCACGGACCGCGAGATCGTGACCTGGCTGAAGTCGGACGCTTAACCGACTGCGCCACCCAGGCGCCCCCAAAGTAGATATTTTGTAAATATTTCTTCAGCAAATGGCTATAGTAGTTGGTCTGTTGTTCCTATTTTGAAAGATATTGGAGTCTCAACTTTCTATAATTTTGAAAACTTTTGAAGTACTATTTTAAAACAAAACCAAGTAGTTTATTCATAAACCAAGTATTTACGCTCTAAGTCGTTCACTCTATTTTTTAAATTTGCCTTTAGGTTACAGGGCTGAGGCTCTTTTTTTAGGGGGGTGATTATGTGTTTTGTGGGGTGAAGGGCAGTTTGTGGTTGTGACTCTTAGAGCCAAAGATTCAAACTTTGGTTACTAAAGCCTGTATTGGAAACAACAACAACTAATTTGTGAGTTTTGTTCTGCTTACATTTCCCATCCCTAATAATGCTCCCCTCCCCTTAACTTGGTATTAGGGAACCATATATGTCCCCATAGCCACATCTAAGCCACTTACAATCTCCCGAGCTCGCTGTCTGTACCTGTGAAATGAGAGGGTCAGATTACGTGATATCTAAGTTCCCTTCTGGCTCTGATATGCTAGGTTTTATTTGTATAAGTATTGGTTCTCACATCAGAGACCCAGGTTCAGAAACGTTTCTGTGTCTGCATCTTCTAAAGCTTACATGATTTCATGGAGGATTTAAACATTTTTTTTTGTTTTCAGTATGAGTGAAACTTACAATTTATAGATTGAAAAATTATTATCATCCTTAAGGATACTATTTTTTTTTATCACTGGGATCCTCATTGCCCCATTTTTTTAAGAGCCTTTATTATTGTTTTTTTAATATTTATTTTTTGAGAGAGAGACACACACACACACACACACACACAGGGACAGAGAGTGAGTACAGAAGGGGCAGAGAGAGGGAGACACAGAATCTAAGCAGGCTCCAGGCTGTGAGCTGCCAGCACAGAGCCCGATGCGGAGCTCAAACCCACAAACTGTGAGATAATGACCTAAGCTGAAGTCAGATGCTTAACTGACTGAGCCACCCAGGCACCCCTTTTTTTTGAGCCTTTAAATAGGTGATGTATGAGAAAGTAAAATATTCTCTTGACAAATCAGTTTGGGCTGCACTTGGTTTCTAATACCCATATGTCCCTAATGAATTTCCAAAAGGTGGGGCATTGTATACTTCATTACTGGAATGTGGATTCCATGGTGAGGAATGCTATTGTTTGGAATACATGTGTGCATGTGTGTCCTGGGGGTGGAGGGAAGGCTTCTGGTGCAGATGCCCTTAAGGTACGAATAAGAACTTAATGTTGTATTTCCAAATAGCTGGATTTCTCATAGGGTGTGATGATGGTAGACATTGAGAGTGACCTTTAAGTTTTTTAAATGAACACTAACAACAACAATAAGAAAGTGCTAGGAGAATATAGCGTTCTCAGAACATGGCAGTGGGTTAGTAACGCGAGGCCAGGTGCAGGATTTGAAAACTAAACCGCCGCGCTGGTAGGTGGTGCTGATCCATCAGTGAGTGCTCTTAAAAACTTCCAGGAGCTGATCTTAATTATCCTTTTTATTTCATGTGCTTTGTGATTGTTTTACTACCCTTGATCCCTGGCATTTCATGGGGATATCCAGTCTCACGAGGCTACACAGAAGTACCTTTGAGATCCTGGCTTCTGCCTTCTCCTCATGATCTGCTTGGTCTTCCTGTGCCCTCCATTTTCGGCCCCCAGCACAGGGCTGGACCGTGTCCAGAAGGCTCCATGAGCCGCTGTCAGCATAGTCCTGGGAGCTGAGGAAATTCCCCCTCAGCTGTTCCCCTTTTAGTAATTAGAAATAGACCTTAATCTTAACCAGTAAGTCCTTCAGCGAGCTGACAGATGCATCGGTGGAAAGACTGGTGGTGCCGAGGAGGTGCCACCGAGATGGGCATTGCCTCCATTCTGGAAGGTTCCTAGGCTTCCAGAGGCAGAGGCCGGCACCCAGGTGGATAGTGACCAAGCGCTTGCTGATGAGGATAACCCCAAGTGGGTTGTGGAGGCTGAAGACTGTTGAACTTGGGTGCTGTAAACTCAGTGCCGTGGATTGTTCTTAACAGCTGGCGCAGATGTGAGCCTGGGATCAGGAAATCCCCATCACTTCCCAGTGACAGTCAGGGAGGTGATTGGAAATGGTTTTAGAACTCTGTTCTGAGAAAGAGTTGATCTGTTAGGAGACAGTGTAGAGGGCCAGCAGGACTGGCGTTTGGTTACTTCTCTGTTGCCCCCTCTCTGCCCTTTGTGGTCAACACTCTCATGGCTGGTTGAGCATAGCTTCTCACCAAGCGACCACTGCCCAGGGAAGGGTGCCTCCATGGCTTTGGGTATTTCTTTTCTGTCCTGCATTCTTGCTTCTTGACCTACCTTCCTCTTCTCATCTTTGTCTCCTTCCCTTCATTATATATCTGTTTATTTCACAAAGAATAAATGCTTATTGCTAAAAAAAAAAAAATAAGAGAAAAAAAAACAAGAAAAATGCATATAGGTAATGAGGGGAAAAAAACACCAAAATTGTTACTAGTAACGTTTTGTGGTATTTCCTTCCATTGTTTTTTCCAGGCATGTGAGAGCACACACCCATATAGAGTTTCAAAAATGAGCTCACACTGTACATGGTGGTTTGGTTTGTCTTTTCTATTTAAAATATATCATGGGGCTTCCTCTGATAGGCATCAAAAACCAAAATAGATGGATGAAGATATATTAAACCAAGGGGAGCAGAATGCTAATAATATGTAGCATCTAGGAGGTGGGTAAGTAAGGTTTACTCAATAATTTCAGTAAAAGCACAGGACATAAAGAGTGGACATCTGGCTGTATCATTATTACAGGTCATATGGCAGCACTGTATTGTCTTGCATGGGTATATTGTCATTTATGTAGCCAATTCTGTATTGGCTGGACGTTTGGCTTAGATGTGTGTTCCAGCGGGGGTGATAGGGGAATGTATGTGTGTTTTAGTTAGCTGAATAGCTAGTTGACTTTTTCCGCCCATCCCGCCATCTCCGTCTGTTTTCAAGGGAATGGAAACCGTGTGTAGGAATTTGGGTAGCAACTCCCATTTCGTCAGGAGACAAAAGTACCTTTGAAATTCTTACTGTTAGTTTTGCTCTTAGTGTATAGACAGGTGGTACATTAATTCTCTCGTTGGTTTGCCTATATTAAGCAGAACAGTATCTTTAATTAGACAAACATATTTAACCCAAAATGTGTTTATTCTCCCCTGTCTATTTTTTTTTTTAATTTATGGGCACTGCAAGTCGCTCACAGTGGTGCTCAGGTGCACACTCGGAAGGTAGAGGAGGGGTGGAATCAGGAGACAGGCAGACAGTGAACTTCACCAATTAGGAAGGCATAAGCCCAGGCTCACTTGGGATCACAACCCCTGTGCGAAGGACCCATCTTTTCTTCCTGTGTCCTTTCTTTCTGTTCTTTATCCAGGGAGAAGCTATGGTAGCATCATTTTGAAGGATTCAAGAGTGACGCATCCCTGGCTTAGCGTTTGCCTCCGGGAGTAGCTGGGCTCTCCTCTGCCCCATCTATGGTTGCCTTTTGTGTTACGCTCCAGTCCTTGGTCTGGCTCAGTTTGGCCACAGTGCCATGTGGTGTTCCTTTCCTAACAGAGTCGGAGCATTGAGTGCGCGACAGAAAAGGCATCGGGGCCCCCTTGGATCAACCAGAATGTGAAGTACGACAGGCGCTCCAACCACAGAAACCTGTCCTTCACCCCACTCTGTAAATCTCATGATCCTTTTACACAAAAGAGTTTGGGGAGATAGTTATGATAAGCTCCAGAGATGTTTCAGACAAGGCATTTGAGACTCAAAGACATTAAGTCACTTGCCCAGGGGTGCCCCTGCAAGGCCAAGTCTAGGGTTCTCCAGATCCTGTAGGCCATGCTGCCTACTCCTCTTGGTGAGGGTCCTCAGGATGTCGAATAGATTGCCGTACAAGAAAAAGAGCCATTTGTCTAGAAAACACTGGCCATTTGAAGACTGTAAGAGGAGACCGATGGCCTCAGGGCAAGACACTGCCCTGTTGGGAAGCACTTGACCTTTCTGTCCTAAGAAGAACATTCATGATCATTGCTGGGAACTTTGGTCTTCACACGTCATTCATGGTGTTGGGCATTCTGATGAACGTTATCTCACCTCTCAGTCAGTGAGATGGATCTTACAATCTCGGCTGCTCGCTCCCTCGGATCCACTCCTCCATGAGAGGTGGCAGCTTCCAGAAGGATGAAGTGACCTGCCCAGGATCATAGCTGTCAGCATTGGAGGCAGTATTGGAATTCAGGTTTCCTTCACTCCTTAGTTGCCCCTCGTTTGTTCTCCCCACCGGAGGACGTTAAGTGTTGATCGCTGCTCTTCATGGGTAGGGTCGTTCTCTGTAAGAGAGTTTGCCTGCCACCTGCCAGCCAGCTTCACATAGTCAGACATGATGGTGAGAAGGCCGTTCAGCTCCTGTAATTCCAGGACAGAGTTGTCTTCTCTGCAGGGACACCTGGAGCAGATACGTAAAATATAAATACACGAAGCAAGAGGTTGCAGATTTGTAAGAATCTTTATATTGTGTTGTCTCAAATGTAACCACCCGTACTCAATATACGTGGACTTAAAAATTATTTTACATCATCTGATACTTCTCGGACAGTGTGCGAATTCTCTTCTGTGTCTTTGCACACGTTGAACAACAGAGCCCCTAAAACTTGCCCTACAACCCTGCATCTCTTGTAAGGAAAGTCTTGTCTGTGTGCCCTGTCTGCTACACATACGAAGCCACGTGTGACAGGAACAGTATAACTCCCGTAGGCTTTCAACATTAGCAGTAGGTGAGAAAGTAGACAAATACCAACCCTTCTTAAGAAAAGCCATATTACGGGGCGCCTGGGTGGCTCAGTCGGTTCAGCCTCCGACTTCGGCTCAGGTCATGATCTCAGTTTGTGAGTTCGAGCCCCGCATCGGGCTCTGTGCTGACAGCTCAGAGCCTGGAGCCTGCTTCAGATTCTGTGTCTCCCTCTCTCTCTGCCCATCCCCTGCTCACACTGTCTCTCTCTGTCTTTCAAAAAAGGAATAAATGTTAAAAAAAAAATTTTTTAAAAAAAAAAAAGAAAAGCCATATTACAAATGTTTGTTCTGGGAAAAAAGACAGTTGTTACTTTTGTTATGCAAAGGACAAAAATAGGATGTGTATTTCGACTCTGCAAAAGTAAGGTATCAAGTGACAAAGCATATTCCAGCTGAAGTCCTGATTTTTCCATGAGATCTTTCTCTCAGACCTCAGAAGCACAGAAGTGTACATTTGGGGACATTTCTGAAAATTTTTAAAATATTTAAAAAAATATTACAGCAGGGTTTCCATTTGTTTCGTAATTCCTTTGGGAATATATATGTATGAAACATTGGTAAGATGTGTGTGGGCAATTTTAAAAACACATGAATGCATTTTGGGGTATGCAACCCCAGGGGTGCACCTGTTGGCGAAAGCAGAAAGCACAGTGCTTCTTTTGAGTAAAGTAGCATCAGGAAATAGAACTGACAGTTGGAAGCATACCATCATTTCTTGGCATTTAACACAACTTCGAAACAAAAATAATCATCCACCTGAAATTTATAAATGCTCTGTCTCAGGTACGGAAACCAACTTTTTACCTTTTTCAAAAGATTGCGGACAGTTAAACGGGGTAAAAATAGCAAAAGATCAACAATATCTCACAGTCTGCTTTCTAGTCTTCATTATTCTTTTAAAATGGGGAATAATGTATCGGTACAATTAGTGAACGTTGTAACGTGCCCAGCACTATGTGTGAAGCTGTTACGGTATCATCCCTGAAACTCTTGAGTGGTAAGGCCTGTAACTGGCCCTGTTTTATAGCCACAGGAGCCAAGGCTCAGACAGGTAGAATTACTTGTTGGAGCTGCACAGCTTTTAAAAGGCACTGAGACTTGAACCCAGGCTGTCTGACCCCCACAGTCACCCAACTACTGGGATATGTTACTTCAGTGTTTTTGTTTTAATTTTTTTTCTCTATTCACTTCAGAATATCCTGAGATCTGTTTGTCGTGAGGGAAGTGATTTAGACTTAGGTCTCTTTTCATCCAAATAATAGGTAAGTCTTAGTATGATCGTACTATGGTGGACAGAATCACATGCTTGTGGCCCAGTACCTACTGATGAGGTCATAAAGGCCTGTGTTATCGGCACGCTCATTCATTCATTCATTCGCTTGTTCATTTGTTCACTCAGGAAATACTTCCGTGGCAGTTACGTTTCACCTACTGTTCCACACACGGGGCACAGAGCAGTGGATAAAACCAATATATGATCTTGTGGTGCATGTATACTAGTAGAGAAGACAGAAATCATATAAATAAATGGTATGTCCCTTGGTACTAAGTGGTCTAGAGAAAATACATTAGGACAAAGAAATGGAGAATGTGAGTGAGGGGTGTATTTTACCTAGGAACTTAAAAAAATTTTTAATGTTTATTTTTGAGAGAGAGAGAGAGAGGCAGAGCGTTAGTGAGGGAGGAGCAGAGAGAGAGGGACACACAGAATCTGAAGCAGGCTTCAGGCTCTGAGCTGTCGGCACAGAGCCTGATGCGGGGCTCGAACTCGTGAGCCGCGAGATCATGACCTGAGTCGAAGTCGGGCGCTTCACTGACTGTGCCACCCAGGCGCCCCATTTACCTAGGAACTTTAAGGAAGTAAGGGACAGTGAGACAAGAGGGGGGTGCTTTGAGGATTTCTGAGGGAAGAGCATTCAGGAAGCCAATGAGTGCAAAGACACTGTGGTGAAAGCCTGCTCCTTTCATAAAAAAGCATACTATTCACAGTAATCTGCATTTGCATATTCCTTCCTGATTGGATGATCATTTATTTCTCTGGGGAATGTCATTATCCATCCGTATTAAATGATCAGGTCCCAAACAACCTAAATATAGCACTTCTGGTTCCATAGTTTTCGTAAATATGGAATATAGCCCAAAGGATTTGTCCAGTGATTGTATCTCTCAGATACATCCTTTCCTGGCCAGCTGAGTGACTTATTTTTAGTGGACTGTGGCCTTATCCTAGGAATTGGAAAGCGAGATCTACATGTTCTATGGGGCAGTGGTTGTAATAGGCTGAGAATCTTGTCCCTCTGCTTCTGGTTACCCCTCTAGAGCAAATAAAAAGGATTGCCTGTATGTTCTGAGAATGAGTGACTAGTGCATTATGGCAGAGGAAAACATCTTTGACTGGTTTTGATCTCAAATCTAAAAAGGTTTCACATTAGTGACATGTTATTCGATGCTGTATTCTTAAAATTTATTTGGCAATAGTTTTGCAGATTATTAATATCGATCCACTGGAATTCATATTTTCTTGATGGAAAAGTCTTCTGAAATCCACGATTTCCTGCTGGACATTCACAGCAAAATGTATATTTAAAACCCTTGTGAGTGTGCGCATGGTAACAGCTCTGTGGAAGCCTGATTAGCTGGTTTCCAATTTGCCAGATTTTAAGTTTTTTTTTTTTTTAAACCATTCTTTCTTGTTAGGGAGAGTATAAAGGCATCAGAAACCCACTCACAGCATTTCATTGCTGATATCCCTCAATATAGAATAAACAATTAAACTGATTTGAGTATGAATTGTCTGTGAAATATTTCCTTTATGCCTGGCAGCCCTATGCAAAAATTTCTGCCTGTTGCAAATTGAAAGTCTTCAAGTTGCAAACCCCCCTGAAGAACGGTTTTGATAATAGGGACGTTGTCAGACCCTTAACTGCCGCACACTGCCGGGAGCCTCCGGAATAACGTTTAATGTAGTTGTCGGGCAAGGAGTCAGTGGCAGCAGTGAGGATCCCTGCTTGAGTGCTCCCTTTCCTGACGGGGAATATAGGGCAGTGATCAGGCGGAGGGTCTCAAAGGAGGTCTTAAATCACTGGGTAACATGAAGAATGGGAGGTACACAGGCTGCCAGGGAAGTGGCCACAAAGCTCCTGAATTGCAGAGAGACAGATAATTCCTGTATGAACACCCAGATGACTGGGAACCTATTCCTTATGGATTAAACAGTACCCAAGGGCACTAAGGCTAATAGGAAATGCTGAAACGGAGATTTTTGTGGTCTCTATTTTTGTACTGTTTATGATCTGCCAGCAGGGATACTTCACGGCATTAAAGACATGGCCAGAAAGCAAGAAGATGTATATGTACACACACACACACACACACACACACAGTTCCTCCGTATCTCACAACCCTGATATCACATATGGCCTTTGCGGACGAAGTATTGTGTGTTGTTTAGTCTTGGAACTTCTTTTAAAGATAGGATGTCATTTACAATCTTCAGGCCATATGTTTACTCAGACTTAAGAAACACGGGCTAATCTTTTTCTATTTTGAGGAGTAATAAATTGAAAAGATAATTACATAATATGGTGCATAATGTAACTCTGGCTTGAGCCATATGTGTTTAATTTTAGAGAAACATGCGTGATGACAGGTTATGAAGGATGAAACTATTTTAGTCTTTTTAGGGATTAGAAGCATGATTTTTTTTTAAAAGTGTCCTTTATCCCCCTCACCCCTTCCCCTGAAAAACAACCCAATACACAAACCCAATGAATAGCACCCTACTGAAAGCAGTTTTTTTTTCTTTTTCTGGTGGCCACTGGCAAAGAATCTAAGTAAGAGGGCATATTATTTCCAAGCTCTTGTAAAATGAGATGCAGGCTTCTGTGTGCTGGGGGGAATGGGTAGCATGCGGTTCCTAATGCGAGAGCAGAGTGGAGATGCTGCATTTAAAGTCAAGCAGAAATTTCTCATCTTGAGTATCCAGTTAGAAACATCAGTTATCTCTTCCTTATCGAACGTGATAGTGTATCTGATACAAAATGTCATGGTGGGAGAGGTGCAAGATTTTTTTTCTTCCTTCTGCAAATATCTCTTGAGTACCTTTGATGCTCTACCCAGGACACTTGGTACCTAAGGTGCAGAGTCAGCTAAAATACTGTCCGTAAAACTATTAAGCAAGCAGAAGGCTCGTTGACAGAGACCCACTTTCAGTGACGCTTTAGAATGTGTCACTTTGCCCAGGATCCTGGCCTGGAGCAGGATTGTCAGGTGGGGTGGACAGAACAATACCCCCTGAGTATATCTCCATCCTGATCTCTAGAACCTGGAAATATGATACGTTACATGGAAAAAGGGGAATTAAGTTTGCAGGTGGAGTTAAGGTTGCTAATCGCCTGACTTTGAATGGAGGAATTATCCTGGATTATCCCGTGAGCTCAGTGTACTCGCAGGATTTTTAAAGTAGAAGGGAGAGACTGAAGAGATAGAACCAAAGAGAATTAGAGCTGACCTTGCCTGCTTTGCTGGTTTGGGATATGGAGGAAGGGGCCACATGCCAAGGAACGTGGGCAGCCTCTAGAAGCTGAGAAGGGCAAGTGAGGAAACAGATTCTCTCCTAGCTCCTTCCAAAGGAACACAGCCCTGCCAACACCTTAACTTTAGCCCCGTGAGACCCTTTTTGGACTAGTGACTTCCACGACTGTAAGACAATAAATGAGCCTGTTTTAAGCCAGTAAATTTGTGGTAATTTGTTATAGCAGCAACTGGAAACTAATACATTGGAGGAAGACCGTGTGCCTGCCGTATGGTGATTAGATCGGATGTTAGCAAACATGGCTGCCTGTTAGAATCCCCTGGAAGGGTTTAAAAATGCCGATGTCTGGATCTTGGGACCCTGAAACTCTAATTAGTCTGGGGATGAAGTGGACACGGCCATTTTGTAAGTTCTCCAAGTGACTCAGATATGCAACCACACAGGTGGAACACTGGTGTAGGATATCAGCTTTGGCATTGGATGAACCCGACTTCCTGTCGAACACCTCCTTTGGGCCACCTGGGTGTGTGAGCAAGTTATTCTCTTAGCCTTAGTTTCCCCTTCGGTTATGTGGGGATACTGTGTGAACTTCTACCTAGGGCTGTGTGATCCTGACTTATGGAAGGGCATGTGTCTTTCTCATGGTTCTTGCTCAGTAAATGATAGCTACTGTTTTGACTCTTGTTACAATGATTAGGGTGCACAGAGGCAGATCCCCGTCTGAGACAGTCCTAGACACAGAGCCTGGCCAATGTGTATGGCTTGTATTCACAACTGCCTTCCAAAGCAGCTGCTGTGATTATACCCCTTCCGTGGAAGGTAGAGAGCATCAGAAGAGCATCAGAAAAGTTAAGCAGAAAAGTTAAGCAGGAGCCTGCACTTGAACCTGGGTGTCACTCTGAGTTTGGGGCCCTGCTTACCTAGCCCTCCTGAGTCGTGCAAGGCAGATGTGTAGGAACGTGGAGGGTGGCAGCTGCCTGCCCTTGAGGCCCCTTTGGTGGCATTTCACAACCCATTACCACTGTCAGTCCCCGGGCTGGGGGTGGCATTTTACACTGGATTCAGTCTCTGCATGATAAACCGTATTGCCCTGTTGCCTGCTGTCAAGGAAAAGGAGGTTGAAAGCCATGGGAATGATGATTCTTAACAGTTATAGGCTGTTTGCCTCTGTCTGCCGTTTAATCTAATCTCAGGTTCAGTTGATACTATTGATTAGGTTCTTTTCAAAACCGTATGCGGCCTACGGGGCTTCTCCACGTGGGGTAAAATGTTATTCTTCTCCTCCGTGAGTTGAGAAGAAAAGGTGAAAGTATACAATTAATTTGCCTGCACTTTCTCGCAAATTGTATGCTGGATTTCTGTGAAATGCAGTATGGAACAATATTCCAGGCAAATTATTGTTATTTACTGTGACTTTTGCCTGCGTATTTAAAGTCAACAATTATGTTTCCTTTCTGTACTTAATGGCCTTTGTACAACATTTTTAGAAACTTGGTCAGGTGTCACTAAGAGAACCTGAGCTTTGACCCTGTGGTTCTTGGGAAACAAGTTAACAATATCAGAAGTAACAACCAAGTCCTGTTTCCAAAGGAAATAGCCCAACACATTGGGGCTGGCTTACCCCTCCCTTCCTTTAAGGTAGTTAATTTTCTGCAGGCCCTTGCCCAGAGTCTCTTTTGTTTTAGGAAATGCATAATCTTTTGTCATGCTGGCTGTCAGTGTCACTGAAGACAAATAGTAAAATTGAATTTGATAATCTTAAATTCTTTCTTCTTCACATAGCATGCATTTGGATGGCAGTTCTGTGGTCTTTGGAATTCTATCATTCCTTGGGTCCTTTAGAAAGGAAACTTTGAAAACTGACGTATAGTTGACATAGACCGTTACATTAGTTTCAGGTGTACGACATAGTAATTTGGCAATTATATACATCATACAATGCTCACCAGGGTAAATATAGTCACCATCTGTCACCATACGGTGTTATTACAATATTATTGACTATATTCCCTATGCTGTACTTTTCATCCTGTGACTTGCTTATTTTATAACTGGAAGTTTGTACCTCTTAATCCCCTTCACCAATTTCCTCATCCTGCACCCCCTCCCCTCTGTTTATTCTGCACTTACGAGTTTTTTTCTATTTCTATTTCTTTATGGGTTTTTTTTTGTTCATTTGTTTTTCATTTTAGGTTCCAGATATAAGTTAAATTATATGGTATTTGTTTTTTTCTGATTGATTTCACTTAGCATAACACCCTCTACATCTGTCCATGTTGTCACAAATGGCAAGATTTTGTTCTTTTTTTAATGTCTGAGTAATATTCCATTGTGTGTGTGCATGCCCACCACCTCTTCTTTATCCTTTGTTCTTTTTTTTTTAAAGTTTTTTTTTTTATCATTTTTTTTTGAGAGAGAGAGAGCAGTGGGGGAAGGGCAGAGATGGATGGAGACGGAATCCTAGGCAGGCTCCATGCTGTCAGCACAGAGCCCGATATGGGGCTGCAACTCACGAAGTGGGAGATCGTGACCTGACCTGAGCTGAAGTCAAGAATCCTTTTTCTGCCAGTGGATATTTGGGCTGCTTCCACACTTTGGCTACTGTAAATGATGCTGCAGTAAACGTAGGGTGCATATATATTTTTGAGTTCGTGTTTTTGCTTTCTTCAGGTAAGTGACCAGAAGTGGAGTTACTGGGCTCTTTGATAGTTCTGTTTCTCATTTCTTGAGGAACCTCCATACTCTTTTCCAGAGTGGCTGCACCAGTTTGCATTCCCACCAACTGTGCCCAAGGCTTCCCTTTTCTCCCCACCTCCCCACCCTCACCACCACTTGGTATTTCTTGTCATTTTGATACTAGCCATTCTGGCAGGTGTGAGGTGTGATTCTCATGTACATTTCCCTCATGATGAGTTATGTTGAGTGTTTTTTCATGAGCTTGTTGGCCGTCTGGATGTCTTCTTTGGACAAATGTCTTTTCAGGTCCTCTGCTGATTTCTTTTTTTTTTTAACGTTTATTTTTGAGAGAGAGAGCACAAATTGGGGGGGGGGGTGCAGAGAGAGAGGGAGACAGAGAATCCAAAGCAGGCTTCAGGTTGTGAACTGTCAGTGTAGAGCCTGATGTGGGCTTAAACCCACGAACCATGAGATCATGACCTGAGCCGAAGGCGGATGCCCAACCAACTGAGCCACTCAGGCATCCCTGCCGACTTTTAAAGTGAGATTATTTGTTTCCTTGGTGTGGAGAGGAAACTCTTTCTGTTAGAGGTGGGATATCTGTGTATCACATCAGTAATTGTTCCCTAACCCCAGCCCGAGTCCCATAGTGATGTCCTTCTTTTTGTGGTTCCCTTACTTTGATCACAGTTTAGCAGCCATCTGCCTGATGGTTTTCAGTGGTGAGCTGCATATTTTTTTTTTTTTTAAATGCTGTCTCCTGTGTGGAGGTCTGTGCAAGGTTTTTGTTCTATCAGGGGCTCGTCGTCCTTGCCCCCACTGGGACTGATGGGAGCAGCTTCTGTCCAGCCACGTGTGCACATGCCAGGGTTTTGTGAATTTGAAGAGATCCAAGTTTATTCTTCCCAATTTCCAGGTACTACGGATTACGACATTTCCACCCAATAAACAGAAGGGAAGACCTAACATGCCCCTGAACTAGACTTTTGAGAAACTAATCTGGCTTTGCTTCCACGGTGTGTTATCTAATGACTGTGTGTAAAAAGACTACCTGATGGAAAGACTTTGAAACCGTCTCCAGAGTCACTTGACATGGGATGGAGGAGGTGCCCAAGATGTGCAAAAGTTAGAGGCAAGTACAAAGACCAGCCGTCATCAACCTGTATTCCCTCCACCTTGAAGGACAGTTGTTAACATTTTGTCCTCTTTGTTTATGTTTGTATTTAAAAGGAATACAGCGTTTCACCTGTGGCCTGGATGCCCTTTTGTCTTTCCCCTTTTTATCCTCCGAAGCCAGTGCCATCGGGAGTGGGGGCTCCCTCACTCCACTGCATTTTTGTACGCTTGCTTACACACAGAGAGCCTTCTTTCGAGAGTGTTTGGTTTGTAGTTTAGCCTCAAAGGACATTGTATCCTTACTACCCTGTGCTTTTTTATTCAGCCTTGATTTTGAGAACCATGAGCGTCGATCTGTGCAGGTCTAGCTTACCTCACCAGAAGTCTACACGATGTTCCGTCATTGAAGGATGCATTGTGCTTATTCATTCCAATGTCGGGGGAGATTTATAATTTTATTTTTATTGCAGCGAACAACTCTGGCATGCATGAGAGTTTCCTTAAAGACCGAGAAGCAGAAATCCTGGGACACCCGAGTGTACTTACTAAAGTGTACTGGTCCTCAGTTCCGAGCTTGTCTCCATGGCACGTTGGGAAGCATGGCGATGTATCATGTCTTCCCTCAAGGAGCCTACAGTGGTGAGCAGGTGGCGGAGGGTAGCTCTCTGTGCCCAAGAACCGCTTATTTGGGCTGGACAGTATTGGTGCCCTCAAGAGGGGGTAATGGTCTGCTTGGACTAACCCTGGTCTCTTGTGATGGACAATTCGAGTTGCGTTGTGTCCACTGACTGCACCTGTTTGAGGAGCAAGATCCCGCTATGTTGACTGAATGGCAGTCAGGTAGTGGCATGTTTTTCTGTTTCAGGTAGTGACACATTTTAGAAACGGAAGGCATCCCCCAATTCATCCAGCAGGAGAGCCCAGCAAAAGGTGTCCTGCACGCAGCCTGGTTTTGAGCTTTCTGAGCTGTTGCTTTTGGGGGGCTAACAGAGCCCCAGAGAGAAATGTTTGAGGCAACAGCGCCCAAAAATTGAGCGAACGAAAACAGAAATACAAGAATAAAAGGGAGGAAGAATTTCTGAGTGAATGAGGCCTTTGCTGCTCCTTCTCCTCCTGAGGTGTGATATGTAGATCTGTCCCGTGCTTAGGCCTGACAGCTTGTGGGGACCAGATGAATTTTTCAGTCAGCATGAGAAATGCCATCCACACCAACTGATACCCTCCCCTGGCAGCTGCCTCACTATCTTTTATCATTCCTCTTGATCCATCATCCAGAGAATGCTAGAAGGCACGAGAATGTAAGTTCCAAATAGGAATCGGTGCCTGTTTTCTATCTTGGTTTATTTTCAAAAACCTTTTTGAACTTTTGAACTGCTGGTACCCACGGGCCACTGTGCAGGGGAGTCGATAAATAAAGATAATGTTGATGTGAGTACGGCTTCTTTCATATGTAACTAGAGAAGCATGTGAGTTCCAGATAAGCTTTTCTTAGAAAAAATAAAATTCTAAATGTCAAAGTTTTTTGAGTGGGGGTAGCAAGGACTCCAGCACTAAAAGACCTCCTTCGACCTGAGCCCAATGAAGAGAGACTCGAGCGGATAACGCGTAGGTAAATTTGGCTGAAGGCCCTTCTGTTTTCATTGAACATAGGCTTTCCTCCCACTTGCGTGTTCTCTTAAAGCCTCTGCTTACTCAAATTTTACTTTTCCGTGTTTGCCTGTAATGGTCACTTTCTAATTCCTCCCCCACAATATTGAGAAACGGGGGAGTCAACCTCTCACACAATGTGGGTCCTGGCTGTGGGAGTTTGTTCTTTTCTTCTGTTCCGACTTCTGGGAAAATAATCCAGCTTCTGTTATTTCACGAGCATCTTTTGAAATTGGAGGTTTTATGTTCAGATAAAGGCACATGTGAAGCAACGATGATACGTAAATAAATGAAACAGAAAAGCCCTGTGTTATGAACACCTCATCCAATTAGGCACCTGTTTTTCAGATTGTTTGTTAAAGTTTTGAGTTAAATAGGTTTAGTGCCTTGGTGCCTAGGGTTTTATTAGCCCGTGGATGATGTTGATAACGATATTGGAAACAGAAGTGTAATATTTCCCCTGCTTGCCAATTTTTAAAATAATTTTTAATTTTTAAAAATTTTTTATGAATTCAGCCTCACACACCGCCCCCCCCCCCCGCCCCCAGGAAAACATGCACTGCCAAGTGCAAGGTGGAAACTAAAAGCTTATCATTTAGAAAAAATGTCCATATCTGGAGATACTGGTCATAATTTTTAACATTAGGTGAATTAGATTTGGCATCAGTATTTCACACGTTAACTTTTTATCACTGTGTCTACATCTGAACTATTTTTGGATTAATAGATCGATAAGGAACATGGTAGGCATTTACTACATATTTGTTGTATTAACAACCGGGCATTTTTCAATGACTTGATTCAAAGCTCATCTCATGTAGAGATTTCACAATTCAATAAACGTCTGTAAGAAGTGGGGAGGTCAGTGTTGGTGGCTGAAGTTAACACATGAACTGATTTTGCTCTTGCTAAAGTTTGAGCACGTTGCTGTCCATTTTTGTTTTGTTTTGTTTTGTTTTGTTTTGTTTTGTTTTGTTTTGTTTTGTTTCGTTTCGTTTCGTTTCTGTCTTAAGTGTTTTCGGTACGTGCTTTTAGGTAAGTGTTTTAGGTGGAGATACTGGTAAGAGAGGATGTTTTTTCATGTTCCACCTCAGTAGGCTCTGCCGTTTATCCTCAGTTTACCTCCCCATCCCCCACCGCCCCTTTCTTCTCCCTCACATGCCAATAGTGACTCACTCTGGGTGGATGGTACCGCTCTGGTCTGTGCAGAATCAGGCATTTCAATTTTTATTGACTTTGGAGGAATTGGCAGAGTTTTTAGAACTTTAGCAACCTCCAAATAGTTACTTAATTTGAAACCTGCTGGAATTTTTTATTACTAAACTACATGGTGGGAGGCGGTGGGATACAGGATGAATGACCCATTAAAAAAAAATATCTCTATAGCAGAATGTTTTTCTTTACCACTTGGGCTCCTTAGAGAATGTATTACCTTGTGGGGTTGGCTCTTGGGGCGATGTGTGCATGTACATACCATGGTATACCAAAGTGTGTTCATATGTATGTGTGCGCGCGTGCGCACACACACACACACGGTTGCTACATTTTCTAAGGCCGAGTAACTCAAGTTTCTTTCCTAACACAAAAAGTCACTTCCATGAAAAGTTGCAAAATAAACATTATAATCAGCGAGGCATCACAAATAACTTTTATGTCTAAATCAAGCTATTAAATGCTTTTTTATTTTTAAGTAGATAGGGGAATAAAATAGCTACATAGTTCATAAAGTGGTATGCCATTACTGCCTGCTGTGCCCAAGAATTATGCCAGCTTTTTACACTCATGAAGTAAAAGCGGATTAGAACTGTGATCAATGTATTACCCTATATTTCTTATTGTGCTTTATATTTCCTTTTTGAGCACCTTTGTAGACTAAATGGCTACTAATGACATAATTACAATTGTTTGTCACCACCATAATGCGTGATTTCCTATCTCATCATGAAGATGTAAGTTAGATAAAAGAGGAGTTTTGGCAGGAAGACAAAGTGCAGTGATTTATTAAAGGCCAGATGTGGTTGTTAAAAGCTTTTCTCCAGAAGGCTCAATTGAGTGATGTGAAATAGGAATGAAATCGCTCTACACACCCAGCCTGTGGCTCTTGGTGTGAGTGACATAGTTGCTCATGAAAGCACGACAAATGAGCCACATGTTTTATTGTTGTGTACAAATTTTACGTTGGAATTTAAACAGGGCGAGGAAGGTTCACCGGCAAAGTCGGTGTTTAAAGGAAACTCACGAGACTCGAGTCCTGGCAAGATTCTTCAATTTGTTCAGTGCCTCGTAGCGAGAACCGAACTGTCTTAACATTTCTGTCCAGCACTGTTCAAAAAGAGAGAGGGGTTATGCGAGCATTCAAAGAGATCAGAAGCAAGTGGAGACAAGATATTACTTACACGCTGTTGACATATATATCGCACACATAGACTCGACATATATACACTCAGATTCGATAGATGCTTCTAAGGGAAAGGCACCGTTTCTGGTTTTAGTGTTATTTGCACATGCAAAGCTCTGTTAAAATAATGTTAAGACCCTGGAGTGAGAGAAGCTATGAGTGGTTTGAAGAGTGTTCTCAAGCTTTTAGAGAAGGAAAAGGGTGGGGGAGAAGAAAATGGTTATTTCTTAAAGTCATGCTCTGGTCAGAAGGTAGTGATCTGTTTCTCTGTACTTCCTCTCTCCTCTCTTCCCTCCCCTCTCCCCCTTCCCCCACCTCTCTCTCTGTCCTCTCCCTCTCCTCTCCCTCTCTTCCTCACCCCTCCCCACCTTTTCTCCTCCTCCTTCCTTCACTTCCCTGTAAAATTTTATACAGAGGAGAGTTACATTGTAGGATTGGTTCTGTGTAGTGTGGAACTTGGAATTGTGCCGGACATGGGAACTCTCCTCTCTCTTCCAGGGTGGATAGGAAAGTTACTTTAAATAGTATAAATGGAAGACCTAGACTTTTGAAGAAGAACTCTGTGAGTGGTGGGGGGGTGTTCATACTACTGTGACCTGCCCTCCTCTCTTAGTGCAAAGCACAAGGTCCTCTGCATGTTTTCTGTCACATCCTGTAGATTTATTATACTCGGTGATTACATGTGTACTTGTAAAATTACTTAATGCTCATTCCCCCACGTCCAGGAAGGGATTGTCCTGTCCTATTACCTGACACATAATGTACATTTGGGAAGTATTCGGGGCTCCCGGATGGCTCAGTCGGTTGAGCATCCAGCTTTGGCACGGGTCATGATCTCGTGGTTCATAAGTTTGACCCCACATCGGGCTTGCTGTTGTCTGCAAGGAGCCCGCTTTGGATCCTTTGTCCCCTTCTCTCTGCCCCTCCCCTGCTCTCTCTCTCTCTCTCTCTCAAAAATAACTAAACATTAGAAAAAAGATGTCTGAAAAAAGGACATATTTATAGACTCAATCAAAAGAACCACGTGGACAGTAGCCTGTATGCTACATATCACTTGGAGATCGCTAGCAAATCCTTCCAGATAAAACTTTCCCAAACTGTAAATACTTGTCCACAAAATTAATAGAGCAATTTAGGTGGATTTTTGCCATGCCCTTAACTTGAAGTTTGGAGCCTGAGAATCCACTTAGAGTCCGTCCCTTCCGAGTTGATTTTTGTCTCCCAGGCACCTATCATGTAATTCCAGAGACTGCCACTTGATGGCCCGTGCCCAACCCTTAGACCATTAAGAGAAAAACGTCAGAAAAACACACGTTTTCTCAACCCCCTGACTGTGTGTCTTTCATTTATGATACACATTTTCTTTATGACTCCTGTGTTGACCCTTAGAAAGAAAGAACCAAAATGGAAATGCAAGGAGTTACGTTTCAGAGACATAAGGCACTTCGGACCAGCGCTGTCTCCATGGGCTTGAGACGTGTGAACCCACCCCAGGGCCTATGCTCAGAAGGGCCCTGCCTTTGCTAGAATGCACTGCTGTTACCATCTTGAACTTTTTTTTAAATTTTTTTAACTGTTACTCATTTTTGAGAGAGAGACAGATTGCAGGTGGGGGAGGGGCAGAGCGATAGAGGGAGACGCAGAATCTGAAGCAGGTTCCAGGCTCCAGGCCCCTAGCTGTCAGCACAGAGCCCGACGCAGGGCTCCAACCCACGAACCGTGAGGTCATTGCGTGAGCCGAAGCCAGACCCTCAACCGACTGAGCCACCCAGGAGCCCTTTGAAATTCTTAATAGTTTGAACAAGGGGCCTGCATTTTCCTTTTGTGCTGAGTCCCCTGGTTTATGGGGGTGGCCCCGCCCATAAATGCATGTTCTGTCATTGTAACCACATGTGACTTTCTGTTACTTGAAGCCAGGTTGCCTCAGGACTGGTCTCACCTGCCCGTGGCTCCTGAAGGCTTTTTTGAGCCTTGGTTGGTGGGAACCCTGCCCTCCCTGGACACAAGTGAACAGAATAAGAGTTGGGTTTTAACTCAGACGTCTGGGTTCAAATCCTGGCCCCATAGTGGGCAAAATGACTTCACCGTTCCCGGCTCAGCTTCCTCATTTGCAAAAAAGGAGATGATCATAACACGCCTAGCTCATTAAGCTGGAAGTGAGGGTCAGATGAGACAGTGTGTGAACACGCTCCTCAGGTGCCCTGAGCACTCGGTCACTGCTGTGTCTTGTTGCCATCGCTGGGCAGCACATTTCTGGCTACATGTGACACTTGCTGCCTCCTCCTGCTCTTTGTGGTCAGTGCTCCGCTGAAGTTGCGGGATTGTCCCTGTGCTTCGATGTGCTAACATGTCAGCCCTCAGGGTTCCGTGAAGCCCGGTGCCAGAGTTCCAGGGAAGCCTTGACTCGGCTCTGCTCGCTGTGTCCCCCTGACCAAAGCCCTGGCTCCCGCTACTCCCCTCTGCTCCCCCCTGTATGTGGGATGATTCATGAGCACGGCAGGGATTTGCGTAACCAAACTCAGTATTCTCTCACCCATTTCTGTTTCCCAGCGGTTCAGAGATGTCTCTTACTCAGCGGGCCTTTTGCAGACCATTGAAAACACATCCGAAGCAGACGAGTAACTTGTACATAAAATTCCCTCCCCCTTTCATGCCAAACATTGACCATATGAGAGGCACTCGGGTTCTCGGGGAGGGAGGAGGGATGTGTTATTGGGGACGGACGTGCTGTGGGATACGATCCATCCCTTCACCTAACAGATGTCGGGTGGTGTTGTAAGCACCGGAAGTGCAACCATTCACAACACCGCAAGACCCTTGCCGTTGTGTGGCTGACATTCTAGTAGGGAGCAGGTATTAAAGACCGCAAAGAACAGTGTCAGAGAAAAGTGCTGTGTGGAGAAGTAAGACAGGGCGGTGGAGTAAGACTGCTTCTGGGCCACTGTAGACAAGGTAGCTGTAGCTACAGCTGGGCCACTGTAGACAAGGGAAGGCTTCTCAGAGGAGGTGGCGTTTGAGCAGATCTGAATGGCAAGAGGGAGGCAACCAGGAGCAGGGTGGAAGGTGAGCATTGCAGACTTGGAACAATCGGTGCTCAGACGCTAAGGTGCCACGAGCTTGGTGGACTTAAGGAGCCCAAAGAAGATCAGTGTGGCTGGAAAGAGGTATGCAGGGTGGACAGGGGAAATGAGTTGGGCAAGAGAATTAGTTGGGGCCTGACGGTGGACAAGGTCATGTCACCCCTGAGCTTTGTTGCTCTATTATTTTCAAGCTAACAGAGAACTAGGAATCTGTTCAGTCATCAGCTGAGTAATTAGATCAGCTAAGCAACCTCTAGGCATTAACTGGAAGGAAGTAGATGATTTTACCTGGATTTATCCACTTTAGTTCTTTTTTCTAAAATTTTTTTTAATGTTTATTCATTTTTGACAGAGAAAGACACACAGCATGAGTGGGGAAGGGACAGAGAGAGAGGGAGACACAGAATCCGAAGCAGGCTCCAGCCTCTGAGCTGTCAGCACAGAGCCCGACGCGGGGCTGAAACTCACAGACAGCGAGATCATGACCTGAGCCGAAGTCGGATGCTCAACCGACTTAGCCATCCAGGCGCCCCCGCTTTAGTTCTTGAAGTAAGAAGCATTATCTGGCGGTGCCTGTGCTCAGTCGGTTGAGCGTCTGACTTTGGCTCAGGTCACGATCTCACAGTTTGTGGGTTTGAGCCCCACATTGGGCTCTCTGCCATCCGAGCAGAGCCTGCTTTGGGTTCTCTGTCCCCCTCTTTCTCTGCCTCTCCCTCTCCCTCTCCTTGCATCTCTCTTTCTTTCTCAAAAATAAACATTAAAAGAAGAAGAAGAAGCATTATTATTATTATTATTATTATTATCTGAATGGAGCATTTGGAACTTGAGTTGCAAGACAAGTCTCTTCTCTACTGGGACAAGCTATTTAGTTCCCCAGTCACCCACAAATGGATTATGCCTTTGACACAAGGTTGGTCTAATTTTGAAATGACTAAGGGCTCATGGTGACTGCTGGGTAAATGTGAAATCATATGCAAGTATGATGTGGCTATCATGATTGATAATCCTCACTTGTTAACCTTCCCTGCTAAAAATACCTAATTTTTAAAATTATACGAATGTATTTTTCTGCTCATTAAAGAGGTTTTCTATTACTCATGGAGAAACCTAGCAGATAAAGTCAAGATGGATATAGTTACCTTACTCAGTAAATGGTTCCTGGATACTGGTTCACCTTCATAGATAACTGACCTTCTTTTTTAAGGTCTGGAATATTATAACACATGGCCACCACCTATAGGATTTTCTCTCTTAATATTACTTGTCTCTTAGCTGGACTGAGTTTGAAATATGGGAAGATTCAAAAAGAAGGGTTTACTGTTATTTTAGAAGACTTGTCTTTAAAGAGGATCACAGTAGTTTTTATAAGATAAAAAGTGACTTGTGGTCACCTTGGATTTGGCTTATGGATATGAGCAGTTTACATGTTGTTCTTTGGGAGGAGGTAATTATCGTGGAAATTGGGTCTAGATAGTTGATGTTTTTGATGCACAAGCCGGCTTGTGTCTCCATCTACTTCTCAGAATCTCTTGATCTGCTCAACAGGACACCTGTGTATGTCAAGGAACCAGCTAGGGTAATATTCCATTGGTCCAGTTTTCCAAGATGAGTTTTAGGAGCCGTGTAAATGGCCCCAGGGAATCTGTATTTTGAGATCTTACACTTTTTTTATTTCATAGGCATCCTTTGGAAAGATGATGTCTGGTTACTGGAAGACTTTATTGTTATGTTTTAAAGAATTTTGCATTCTGCTTAGAAGTCATTTTTGAGTTTTATTAGAACACTTACTCGCAGTGGTGCTAATTATTTTAAATATGACCCTGGAAATGGGCTATGTCAGCTTGAAAAGACTATTTTTAACAGAATTTGGTTTTAAAGGCAGGTTTTATAGACATTATAGTAATACCATTGTTATCTAATTAGCATCCACTGTGCAAATGTATGTGATATTAGAGAGGCAGGTATACATAAAATTATAAATTGTGGACATTTTATGAGTTTTTTTTATCATGAGTCTTACACAGTCATCATTACTTAACAGTGTGAAATGTGGCCTTAGACATTACATCATACAAAGACCAGGAGACACACACACACACACACACACACACAAACCCTGAGGATCAATTTTTGATTATGATAAAGTTTTAGTATGAGGCATTTCTGAATATGTGTCATGAGCATGAGTCATGATTTTCACACCAAACCTGACCTATTAAGATTATGTTTCGACTTCAAGGGGTTTTTAGTATTTAAATTCTAAACTTAATTCTAAGGTTTCAAAATGATTCACATTCAAATCTACTTTTATGTTTTATAATTAAACAAGAAAATATTGCTTATACCTACATTTTTACTATTCTTGGACATATTATAATTATTTCTTTAATTTCACCAATAAAATAGCCCATTTCTTCATTAGTAAATTACAAGGGTATCTCAATAAAAAAAATTTTTAGTGTAAATGTGGCTTGCCATCTCCAATTGCCTTTTCAGTGTGGAATTTTCTTCTTTCGTTAGTTCTTTTTGTAAAATGCGAAGATACTTTCTAGGTAAATTAATCCCTCCCAAGCAGTAAAATCACTTCCTTTTTGGAAAGAGTTATTAGAGTCGTCTTCTTTATAATCTTACATAGCACTACTGTTAGAGTGAACAATGCCTGGAAAAATTACACCAGTTAAAAAAAGAATGATTACGACCCAGGCCAAATGCACTGCAATTATGTGTTCATGGAAAAGTGAGCTTTCTACCGGGAAAGGCATGATAGAGATGCCCATGAAATTTCCAAAGTTTAAGTATTTTTGTAAATTAGGTTGTTCCTAGTTAAACAGGTGGCTTTAAAGGCTGGTTTCACTGTTGTTTTAATCATAGTTTAGTTACCATGGAGAAATATGCAAGTTAGCATTTATACACAGAAGTGAAATTTATGCTGCATAGATAATAGCCTAAATTTAGCTTGACTTAAGTTTACCACTTCCTTTTTTTTTTCAGCAAAAAAGAATAATAATATATCACATATATCCATTAACAAGTTAATGTCTTTAAACGCTACTGTTACATTTTTAGAGAATTTCTCTTCTCCAGCATCAACGGACCACTTCTGTCAATGTGGTTTCTCCCAGTGCTGAGCATAAGAGAACACATTACATTTGATTTGCTTGAACTCTGTCATCCTTAGGTTTAATAGAGAAGACTGAGCGAAGTTTAAGATCTTCATGTGGTGTAAAACTACTATTTGGACATGTTAGGTCTCGTTGGGTTTTGTCAAGAACTATTATTTTGTAACTGAAAATCTTCCAAAAAATGTCCAGTGGTAACGGGACCAATTGGATTGCAGACCTCAGCAACAGTTCTGATGACCATTTGCCTGTATTTTCTCTCAGAGAAATTCGGAGAGAGGTCTTTGTCAGGTACTGTTTTGATCTTAATGTCCTCTTAGCTAGGTAATAGATTTCTTCATCCTGAATTAAGAGGTCTGTCTGTGTGGGAATCCAGCAACCGGGAGCTGCCTTTCCTGCCATTTGCTTTGCTTGGTACCTCAGAGTGAAGGCTAAGTTTTCAAGGACAAATGTAGTAAAACTGTCCTGATCCAACATGAGGTCCCCCAGCACGGAGAGAGAGCAGCAGATCCCTTTCAACACCAGCTGTTCTCACAGATATAGATTGCTGCAGTGAAATTTTCTTAATATAATTCAGGAAGCTCTAGAGAATTCTCCAAAACAACTGTGCCAACAAGGAAAATGTTGAATTTTTCATCAGCTGCCCAATGCTGAGAGTTAGTGGGCAATCCGTTCATTCATGACCAGATGTTCAGTGTGGTAACGCTCTGCAGTTAACTTGAACCCTGTGGCCTGTTTACCATTGGCTGCAAGGACATTGGCAGCAGCCTGGCATTGGAGAATTGAGGCCCGCACAAGCAAAAGACCGAAGCGTGTGTCTGTGGCTTCCTGGTTTTCACCAGCGACCAGACAAGGTAGGGAGTGTTGACAGAGGGGAAGGACATCACATCAATCATTCTGGAGGCAAGGAGAATTTGCTATAGGATTGTGTCTTGGGGGAACCGTTGGCAAATTCTTCCACTCTTTTTTATTTGGGAAGAAAGGAGGTCTTTGTGTAGTTGGACAGATTTTTTTTTTTTAACCTGTGTCTAAACCATCAAACTTTTTTTGTGGTGGGGGCAGTAGGTGTGGGTGGTTAAGACAGTAAGAAAAAGGCTTCTAATTTTAAACTAGAGGAAGTCAATAAAGTTGACTCTTAACATTGAAAGCTTACTAGGTCCAATCTGGAATTGGGAATATGTGATATTTTTGCCCTAGGTAAACTTCCTTATTATAGGTGGGGAATATTTAGATCTTTCATTCATGCAGAGTCCCCTCTTTCCTTCATGCACATGTGTGGCACCCAGGACTTTTGTGTGAGCTGTTTTAAATAACAATGGTTAGGGAAAAGGGGGACTAGGAGGAGTAGGGGTTTTCAAAGAAACACTATGATTTTCTACCTTGGAAAGGATTCTTCCTTAAAATGATTAACTGTGTTTGATTCTGGAATTGCAGCATGCCAGGCACGGGGAGGCAGAATTTCATAACAGATAGCTTGTCTCAGACGGAGGGCTCTTTTCTTTTCACCACTGTGGCATTGCACAATCCTTTTCTTTTTTTTTTTTTTTTATTGTGGTTAAAATATACATATCATGAAATTGACCAATTTAGCCAACTGCATGATAATTTTAACTCTTATTTCAAAGCCCTATGGGCAAGGGAAAGAAAAAAAAATCTTTCTTATTGGACCATTTTTAATTTGGGGGCTTAAACACCACTATCCCAAAAAGAAGTTGGCCTTTGTTTACTTGAAATTAGAAGCCAGTCGTCATGGTATAAACCTCTTTTCTTGGACACTTGGCTTGTTTTTTCGTCCTTGTAGAATCCTCGGCTCCCCCTGGCACGTCCTTAGTGACACCCATCTCTGGGGGCACACAGGTAACCTGGAGGGTCTTTGGAGCAGAAAACCCTTGGAGGAATAATGTTTGCCTTGGCAGAGCTGTCTGCCCTGGGTTCACAAGTTACCGCGAGCACTTCCTTTGCATTTCCTTCTTGCAGAGAGTGCAGGTTGCACGTTGCCCCGAGATAGGGAGAGTTCTCATTACTCCCATTTGCGGCCCTTGGAATCGCCCTGAAGGAGCATGTGTTTCATCCGTCCGGGTGATTTTTTTTTTTTTTTTTGCAAAGTCCTTTGGCTCGGCGACCTGGAAGGAGGAGGTGTTGAATTACAGCAGGTACCGGCTGAGGGCCGCCCAGACGCCAGGAGAAGGCGACGTGGTGTTTGCTGGGATGCCGTCTTGCTGCTGATAGGAAAGCGCGAGCCAGTTTACAGTAGCTCTGACTCCACTGTTACCTTTCTGCAGTCCTCTCCAGCTGCTCCCAGCCCTTCGGATGCCTTCGCCGTGCACACAGTTTGTTCTTGGGTGTGAAAGCAAACAGTATTTGAGTTGGCAGCGGCCTCTCGTTCAGTAGACTTTGCTGCCTCGGCAAGAAACCGCAGCAGGAGCTGCTGCTGCTAAAGGTTTCCACTGGCAGGATGGCCTTTTCCCACATTTCCTTGGTTTAAGGAAACAGATTTCTGAACTTTTTTTTTTTTTTTTTAAAGACAAAATGCCAACATTTAACAGCTGGAGTTCGTATATAATTTATGGTTTTCACTTTGTGTTCTTGTGGATGTATAAAAATGAAAAATCCGCAACTATTGTTAAACGATGCAAGTTTTTGCAAAAAGAGTGATTAAAAATAGACCCTCTGTTATGAGGAATTCAAGAAAGTCATTGTTACCCAAACAGGTACTCTCAATTATTCTATCTTTAATGGTTTTTAATTGTTATAATTTACTCATATTCTATTACATCTCTCCGAGGAGATGTTTCTGAAAGCTCTTTGTTTTTCCTTTGAGGAACAAGTAGGAGTTTGTTCATTTGAACCTCTTCTGCTTTAAAAAAAAAATTGTATTTTAAAAAATTTTTTTTACACTTCTGCATGTTAATCCTCACTCCAGGTAACCCTTCTTGTCACAGAGGATCTGTCTGGAGAATCTTTAAGAGCAGAAGGTTCTTAGACCTGCCGCCCGTCAAGGTGACAGTCTTTGTGATGGAAGTTATCCAAGCCTTTGTTACGCCACAGAACCTACCTCTTGGGCAGGCTTCAGTTTTCCTGTTTCCTTCGGGAGGGAAGTTTATCTCCACACCTTACACAGTTAGCATATATATTCCTCATTGGCTGGAGGCCTGGGCTGAATTGGTAACTTATCGGAATCAGGAAAGACTGCAGCCAACCAATAAAAAGTGACTGAATACCACTTCAAGATGGGACGAAAATACAAAAACGCTACCTGTCGGTACACAGACTCGTGGGGTTTTTGTTGGCCTTGTCATTTCTTTTTCCACTGAGAGAGATAACGATTCTGAGAACCTTTATTAACACTCCCCCCCCACCCCCCGCAAAGCCGCACTCTTAATGAAAAAGTGGCACTACCATTGCTGTTTTCTCGATTTCTCAGAAAATAAAATAGGAAGTGAAAAGGCCATCCTCCTTGGCACAGTGTGTGGCTCTAAAGATCATTCGATCTACATGTTAGATTCAGGGTCAGCACATGAGCCGTGATGAATAACCAGGGACAAAATTTTTCTTTTCTTTTCAAGGATAGTGGCCGTTAATCATTTTTATCTGCCCGCCTTGTAGACTTGATTAGATTTATGACGTACGCCGCATGTTTATGGCATTTTTATTATATGTTGTTAATTTGTTGTAACTGCCACTGCCTTTTTTTCTTCTTCCTTTTTCTCCCCGGAGGACTCTTGAAAGCAACCAAGTGTCAATTGTTACCTCGTGCTTTGGGAAACTTTATTTAATTTTTAATTTTGATAAAAGGCGTAATAGCCTCTTGGATGAAAAGCAGCTAAAGGCCACCGGTCACAAGGCGTATCTCGCTTCACGCACACCAAACATTTCCAGTTGTGCTCCGTGCGTACCTGTGTGTTTGTTGCTGTGGCGGTGGTGTTGTGCACTCAGACTGGTTGAGAGAGTGCACGTCGATAAATCATGTCACCTGAAACCTAGAAGGGAGAGAGGTGCTGAACATGCATTCAGCTGTGATTTTCTTTATCACTGGAAAGTCATATGTGTAGTTTTCAAATCACTGCTAGGTAAGACAATTGCACGTTTAACATTTAAGCTGCTTTAAGAGTCAGGCAGTTGAATGATGCATTTTAGAACAACACACTCTTTTTTAGCTTACTAGCTCTCAGAATGGATATGGAATCTGTTAAATATAGAGGCAATTCTTTAAATAAGGCCGACAGTTAAAATTGGGAAGCAGGAGAATTAGATTGGAAATGATTTACGATGAGTCTACAGGACATTCAAAAAATAAAGTTAGAAAAGGAAATCCACTGGCTGTATTGGCTACATGACAGCAAAAGATTTTTACTTTTCATCCCTTTTGAATTGGCTGGGTATATAGGCAATGCATAGAAACAGACTTCCAGGCGGAAAAATTGACAGAATTTTTTTTTTTTTTTTTTTGTTAGTGTATGTTCTGGCATTGGTTTGGTATTGGCGTTATAAGCCTCTGACTATAACCCAGTGAGTTTCTTGTTTTGACAGTTACAAACTTTTTCAATAACAGAGAACCACCCATTCTCTTAAGGGCATTAGACGTGGAAGTAAATGGAAGCCGAACTGAACAGCCGCTTTGTTTTTGTCATGCAGCGGGAACATATGGGTCCTTAATAAGTACCATTGGAAGATGACATGGGTGTGGCTATTGAGCTGATAATGTGTAATAATCACAGATGCGTATGTCACTTTCAAGAATTGGTATACATTTGTTCACACTCCACCCTGAGGAGTTGATGTATATTCCGTGGAATGAACAATATGAATTCAAAGAGGCAGATCATAGACAATACTAACTCATTTAGGTATGAGGTGGTTTCCCTGACAGCCAAAACTTGTTCTGACAATGGATGACTGAAGCCTCTAAAATGCTTATTTGTCATGGGCATAGAAAAGGAGTATAATATTAGATATTTTAGATACAAAGTCCTTGGTTGTTGCAGTTGTATCGATAGGAACTTAACCAAGACAGAGAGAGAACGTTTGCTAACTGGTAGGTGGTTAAGTTAAGAAGCCCGTGTTTGGTTTTAGCGTGTGTGGAGATGTGCAGTGCCCTGGGGTGCGCAGGGGGTTGAGTTTTGCGTTGCTTCACCTCTACCGCCTTATGGAACGGATAGTTCAGGGTGTGTTTAAAACTGCTGTAGGCAATTTTGAGAAAACCGAAGTTCATACTCAGATACCGTCCTTAGGAATGAGGTATGAAAACATGTGAGATATTTCTTTACCCCCTTGGAGGATTTAAGCTACAGCTTCCGGAAGAGGTAAGCTTGAGGTAGTTGGGTTAGGAGAAAAGATGTGGTTTTCTGGTTCATGGGAACAGAATGAATAAGCAACAGAGACCAAAAGAGCTTGATACTTGAGGAGAACAACGAATAATTCATCTCGGTTGGGACATGGAGTTCATAGGAGGGAAGAGAGAAAATGAGTTGGAAAGGGAGCTGACTTACTACCGTGGAGAATTGCAAATTCAGGTTCACCACCAAGGGATTTCCTTGGTAGTATCAATTAATATTAATATTAATAATAGCTGATAACATTTGCTATGGGCATGGGAACAAGCCTGGTGATTTATAGTTCATTAAGCTTTACTTCTTATACAAATCCAAGGAAGGGGGTACTATTATTATCCATAGATTACTATACAGATAAGGAAATGGAGTCTTGGAAAGGGTATGCGATTTTACCACAAGCGCAGAGTAGTGAAATGGAGCCCTGATTTCACATTGGCTCTGTGACTCCAGGACCAGCCTTTTGAAGATTCTGACTACACAGCCCTTGGGCATGACTAGGGTTTTTATGAGCACAGATGTCTCTTGGTCAGGGCTGGGCTCCGGGATAGTTCATGTGTCACTGTTTTATAGAATATAGTGGGGAGCCCAAATTAGAGGAAATTGTGATGTTTCTGAAGAGCCAAAATCCTAGTCTTCAGCCGGGTAGTTGAAAAGATTGGAAAGGTGATGATGGGCGGTGGGGGTGTATATAAAAACCTGTGAAGTTTCATCGACTAGATTCAGTGTGAAGGTGATGGATGATTGAGAAAATCAGGTTGGTGTTCCCAGCCCTTGTACCCAAAAGAGGAGAGGGACAGGCTGGGAAGAGATGAGTTGGGGTTTGGATGGCATGTTAGGTGCAAGAGTTAATTTCAGGCAGAATCTTTCTGGAAGATGATGAAACACACATTCCACATAACCTTGGGAAGGTAGTTTGGCTGGAGATGTGGATTGGAAGCCAAGGGAGTATGTATATATGTGTATATACATACATACATACATACATACATACATACGTACATATATGTGTGTGTGTATATATACATACATATATGTATACACATACATATATATATATACATACATACATATATATATGTACGTATATATATATATATAGAGAGAGAGAGAGAGAGAGAGGCAGGGGGATTGGTACATTTAGTGAGGGGGGCGAAGAAAGACTGGCTGGAGAAGGAGATCAGGAAATAAATAAGCTTTATGAGATAAAGAAAAATCTTTCTGCACATTGGAGATGACAGATTTGTAGGCCACGCTTCAGACACATACCTATACATATTCATATTTGTATACATATTCATGTACATATTTATATATGTATTCCCATATACATTCATATGTATCACTGTGTATTTGTATATGTATCATGAGCATGCTCTGTTCCCTTAAGCACACATATGTATACTTGGGAGGCTTTCCCACCTCAGTTAGCAAGTGTGGGAGCGGCTAGGTATCAGTCTGTCCCATGAGTGGCCGACTCAAGAGGATTCTGCTCCTCGGTGCTGCAACTTGAGGGCGGTAGAGGAGAGATGGAGTTTCCTTCTAGAGTGTGCGAGGTTCAGCCCAACACATAGAATTTTATACACCCCCCAAATGCATTCCAACACAGAAGCCTGGCTGCTTTAAATGCTATAGTAAATGCTAAATGATCTATAATAGGATTTTACAGAATTCAGCAAGATTACCATTATGTTGTGAAATATGGGCTAAGAGTGTGGTCAATAAATGTGTTAACTTTTCATTTGGGGTGATATTTTTCTCCTTTGAAAATCCATTCATCTGCTGAAATGCATATGGGAAGCTCGTTGCTTTCATTGCTTTTGCCAGTGATTGTAGTTAAGAATTTTTTTTTGACTTCCCTTCCCTCTACCTCTTGTTAATTACTAATAAGCTTAACAGTTGAGACTTCTGGGTCTTTATTTTTTTTTTTTTCAACACCCAAAGAAATGTTATTGCTGAAGACTTTTTGGTATTATTGATGGGACAAGGACATAGTGCCCCCCCCTTTCGTGTAGCCACAAAGTGATTTCCTTGAAGGGCAAAACTTGCCCTCTCACGTTAGTAGACTTGAGTTTCTATTTCTCGTCTTGATTCCTTAGGTTGGACACTTACAAAAGGGTTAGAAAGGCTTGTAACACCTTGAGAAGCTTCACTGCCCCCCACTTCGCATACTGCCGGTATTGGCCCTCGTTTTAAGAAAATAGATTTAACAAAATCCTGCAGGTCGTGACACCAGTGTCGACTTTGGGATGCGGTTCATGCGTCTCCTGGGAGTCTGTAGTTGGCCATGTTACTGAAGACCTTGTCATCATCGCTTGAGAAGTCATTCATCAACGGAGGTCACCCTGACTTTTGAGACTCTAGTAAAATTGGCTTGAACCTTTATCTCATTCCCCCTGGGAATTCCAATGAGGATTCCTGGAGACTTCATTTTGGTGATTGGTTTTGGTTAAACAACTCTTGATATTCTCCCTTCTCTCTGCTATTCTCTTTTCTCCTCTCAGAGTTGGAAGTTAGCTCCTGCCCATAATTTCCTTCCACAGAGCTCATAGATGCCATTGGAGTTGAGGAAGTTCCAGAAGTTTGCATCAGAGACATTTAGAGTTAAATGTTCAACAGCACTATTCTCTCTCTTTTTTTTTTTAAGTTGATTTATTTTGAGAGAGAGTGTGTGTGTGGGGGGGGGGGGGGCTGGGGGAAGGGCTGAGAGAGAGGTAGAGAGAGAGAATCCCAAACAGACTCTGAACTGTCAGCACAGAGCCCATCATGGGGCTTGAACTCATGAGCTGTGAGATCATGGCCTGAGGTGAAACCAAGGGCCAAATGCTGAACTGACTTAGCCACCAGGCACCCCCATGGTGCTGTTCTTAAAACCTGTATTTGCCCATGCGAAGTTTGTCCTTGGATAGCCTTCTCCATAGACCATGACCTCCAAATGCCTAATTTGTCACTTCTTCTGTTCTCTTTTCCCTCTTGTTTCTTTACTTCTTGCCTGTCTGCTGTTACCTGTACATATTACTTAAAGACAACAGTTTAACTTTCTCTTTCTGTTCAGCATGTCCTTCCAAGCTGTTTCCTAGAGACCCTGTCTTCCAAATTTCAAGCAGCATATCAAGAAGGAATCACTCACTAGGGAAACGATCACCTTTCCCCTAGCTCTTGCATACCCACGACTTCTTTGCATGGGGCAAAAATTAAGACAGCTTTGCAGACATGTTAGGGTTTCATTCCAATTTTGGACCTGCCCATCAAACTCCATTCCTTTCAACTTTTCCCCTTAAGTCAGCCAAATAGGTTGTGTCTGGATTTACACAGAGGACTGCTAAGTGCAAGCCCTAAATACTGGTATTTTTTCACTGAAACTCATTTTCTTCTGCGAGGCCAACAGTCTCTCTCCTCTGCATCCTGGGTCAAAAACCCCAAATCTCAGCCTTACAAACTCACTAGCTTGTAGGAATGGTTAACAGCATTTTATGTGTGTGTGTGTGTGTGTGTGTGTGTGTGTGTGTTTTTTTTTTTTAGTGATCTAATCTTGCTTGTAAAGTTTACCACTTCGTATGTCTAGCGTAAAGCGGGTCTTCTATGGTAATGAATTCTCTCCCTTCTCAGGAAATTAAGGATGTTAATGGTTAAGTAAATGCTTAAGTAGTGCTTTTTGATGCAGAGCTAGCTGAAAGCATTTGCAGTGAGGGAGCCACCTGGAGCCCCCTCATCTCCTCCTGTTGGTTTACCATAATAGTGTCAGCCAGCATGGCCATCTTATAATTAGAGGAGGGACGTCAGGCAGTTTCCCGATGTTGTTATCTTTTACAGTTTTCCCGGTGACATGTGTGACCTGGAGTTACAAACACAATGAAAAATACCCGTCAAGCATGAAATGAACACTTATTGGTTACTTTGCATGTTTTGATACCCCATGTAAATGTATAAAATCTACTCATCACCAGAATAGTGGTTCCCGATTCATAGGGTCCCAGAATCCCAGGGTTTGGGAAAATATAATCCTTGATGATTTCAAGATTTAAGTTAGGATGAATTTGGTTGTAACCAACGGGACCCTCTGGTGAGGTAGGCTTAAACAGTGTCCCTGGCAAGTCCTCAGTAGGTAGACTGGCAGGAGACTTGATCTAGGTCTCTCTCCTGTTTTCCATGGTGTTGGCCTATCAGACTGTCCTTATTTGCACTTGTTAGATGGTTCTTGGCAATGGCTGGGTTATACATCTCCTTGAACATGCCAAGGAGGAGAGAGAAATACAGGGAATATTTTCTTAAAAATTTCAGAAAAATTAATGAACTCTAATTGGAGTGCTTTCCAGCATCTTATACCCTCCCGAGGGCCAGGGAAGTAGAAGATGTTAATTGGCATATCCTAGGTGACATTTTTTTCACCACCAGAACCAAGGTGGAGTCCACCTAACCAGAATAGCATGACCCCCCAAGTATCTATTGGTCCCATTTGGGAGTGGTTTGGAGGAAAGGAGGGTGGGTAGACAGTTTCAAATGTACACTTCATTGAGCTGTTCTTTAGGTTTCAAAAGGCCTAAAGTTAATTCAGTCGTTGGTATGAGATAAGACTTCTGGGGTTAACCAAACTGTCAAGTGTTTTGGCTTTTGGCCATAAATATGTCAATCTGTGAACTCTGATTGGCAATTTGGTAGATCCTCTGTATTGAATTAATTAATATGTCACAAATAAGTATGAAAACTTAGTGTCTGTGTGGGTGGGAGTGCTTGGAATTTAATAAAAGTAGTTCATCGTGGTTTTAAAAAATCAGGAACCTGTTGTCTCAGCCTTCTGAGTCAATAGCAGATAAAACTCATTGTAATTCACCTAAGAAGTGATGACCAGCTGAAATGCTGTGCAGATGTGGAAAGAAAAAATGACATTTGGGCGGTTGAAATCATCTTATTTCCAAAGTTTAAAATTCAGCGTCTCAAGTCCTTTTTTTTTCTTTTCTACAGATATGGTTTAGTTTTAAGTTTTACCAGCTTGTTTTAAAAACATTAATCATATGGAAAGAAAAAGATGATGAATTTTTAACACTGCCACGATAGTATCTATGACTCAACAACAGAAATTGTTGTTCGTGGAACCACCACAATACAATTGTCTTGGGGAAGAAGTTTAGTTGAAAGGCTGCAGAAGAGAGCCATATGCAAGACTAGTGAGAGGCGAATATGGTAATGGGAGATTGTTTTACCAAAAGACATTTTTCCCAAGACTACACTGAAACTGTTGAGGAAACCTTATTGTTAAAGAATAGACACTGTGCATATCAAACACTGAAGAGTGTGAGTGTTGTCAGTAGTAATGCGAACTTATTCTGAGATGCAGGAGGTCTCTCATACTCAGTGCGCTTTGGAAACATTTCCCTCAAAGTGGAGGAAGGTAAGGGAATCTTAAGTCATACTGGGTACATTATCAGTGCAAAGAGATACTTGCTCTGAAGCATTTGTCCTAGACTCATGCTGAGCCTCTTGGACGTTCGCTCTGGTTTTACCTGACTTACACAGCTTTGGTTGTTTTGGACTCACAGCCGCCCCAGTGGCCAAGCTAGGAAATCTTGGCCAGTGGATAAGGGTCTTGTGGACGTAAAATAATAACCCGCTGTTCCCCGTGATGAGGCTGGCCAACCTGATGTTCTTGGGTAGCCTGCCTGACCTTCTGTCCACTAGGGGTCCACCCTTCAGGCTCCTCTGTGACCTTAGAAGACAGATTGTTGTATCTGGATACCTTATTTACGTAGCCTTTAGTTTTATATCCCAGCCTCCCCTGCCTGCCCCCATCTCCTTGGTTGATTATTTTTCAAACTTTGCCATTCTTGGGTATTCCTCACGTTTCCCTGCTTTTGATCTACATTCCACGTATCCCTATCCTTTATTCGCTTTTATTTCCCTTGAAGTCCCCTTGCTTGTGAGAATGCCTATTTAAAAAGGAAATTTTACATTATCCCTTAAAAGAAAAAAAAAATAGTATCAGTTACCAGAGCCTGATGGTAACCTAAAATAAATACTACGAAAGCCAGAATGATGGTGTACCCAAGAGTTGGCAAAATGTTTCTCCAAAGGGCCAGTTAGTATATGTATCTGGGTCCACACATCATATGGTTTCTGGTACACCTCACCTCCTGCATTGTAATTCCAAATCAGCAAGAAACAAGACGTAAATAAATGGGCGTGGCTGTGTCCCAGTAAAACTGTGGATGTTCGTGTAATTTTTTCATGTGAAATACTACTCTTTGCTGTTTTCTCTGAATCATTTAAAAATATAAAATACGTCCTTATCTCATGGGCTTCATAAAAATCAGGAGCAGGCCAGGTTTGTCTCTCGACCATAATTTGCTGACCCCTGATACAAACTACTCTTGTGTTCTCTTGCCTACTTCTGCCTAAGGTACTGGGCCAGAGAGGTTCTTTGTTAAAAATGTACGTTAGTGTGTATAAGGTGTCACTTTGTCCTTGACATCATGAGAAGGGGTCAAAGGAAATTGGAAAGAGAACTTCCAAGTATGCAGTTTGGTGTGATTTGTTACCATGTCCATAGTACGTAAAATCATTGGAGTGGTTTAAGTCTAGAACTTTGAGAACCTTTGCCTTTGTTGATTTGTTTTACCCACTTCTTTTTTTTTTTTTATAATTTTTTAAATGTTTATTTTTGAGAGAGAGAGAGGCAAGGGGGGGAAACACAGAATCCAAAGCAGGCTACAGGCTCTGAGCTGTCAGCCCAGAGCCTGACGCGGGGCTTGAACCTATGAACCACGAGATTGTGACCTGAAGTCAGATGTCTAACCGACTAAGGCACCCAGGTGCCCGTCTACCCACTTCTTCTAATCCTCACACAGATGATATGAAGGTAGAAATACAAAGAGCACACGAATGGAAAGGTGGAGAAGGGGAAAGTTTTCAACATAACACCTTGAAATAGCCAAGATCAGTGATGGGAGAGGAAGGGGTGAAAAAATGGCCGTTATTGATAAAGGAGCAAAAACTGAAAAATCCCTTGAGACCAGAAGTTGACAGAAATTGGAATATTTGGCCAGTCAGGCCATTACCATCTCTCATTTTTTCTGTAGTGTCACAGAGTGTGATACTGTGTATTTTCCATCCCTTACCCTGTGCAGGCTTCTTTGGTATTTGTGTCATATCATTCTCTTCTGGAAGTTTCTAACGTTAGTATTCCTTCTCCGCTGGCAAGAACAAGGGAAGTTAGTGGCCCAGGATAGTGTCTCTTTATCCAACCACTTTCCATCTTTTTGTGGTGATTCATTCAGTGTTCAACCTCCAATACAGGCTTTTTTGGGGGTGTGTGTGTAGGTGGGGGGTTCTTGATTACATTTTATGTACAATTTGGATAGGAATTCTTGAGTTATTTCTTGACAAAATTCTTTATCAGAAAACCAGGACCAGTGTGGCTTCATCTTCTAACTTGAAATAGAGATCTGCAGGATGCAAGAATTTCAGTGTTAACAATATTTGGTTCTGAGGAAGCGTTTCTATGGAGCATTCATAAGGTAACAATTATTACTATAACCTAAAAAGTAATCAGTCTTCATGTTACCAGCGCAAAAAAATGACTTTTAATTCAAAACAAGTTTCTTAAAACAAAGTTGTTTTTCCAGGTTGCTTTACTTTCCAGTATCAACATGAACCAAGAAATCTTATACCAGGAGTATTAGCTGATATGTTCTAAAGTGTGGTAGTATAGTTGTTAAGTAATTACCCAAGTTGGGGAGAGGGATCTGGCTTCAAATTCTGGCAAAGCTACTTAGTAACTTTGTGACCTTGGGAAAGTTACTTAATCTTTGTAAGCCTTAGTTTTCACATTTGAAGATGGAAGTAAAAAAAATAAATAAATAACCACCTACCTCCCCGTAGTATCCTAGTTTATCAGATGCTTTGGGGTTAAATGGGATTTTGCAAAAATAGTTCTGAGCACAGTGCATGGCATATAAAAAGTAATGTTCCCTTTATGTGGAATTTATTTACCTAATTAAACAAAATATTTCAAATTACTGTCGTTTTGCTGGATGCCCAAGACAGAGTTAAATAGAAGGGGACATTTAACTCTGGGAGGCAACAGTGGTATATCACCTTGTCACCTTTCTGCATTTTAGATGTCTTGGTTTAAAATAATTTTCTCTTTTCTAGAAAGAAAGGATGCGTGGTGTTCATATAAGATCAGAATTTGGGGGCTTTGCATCAGTGCATGTCTTAAAGTTGCTTAAACCCAGGAAACATTGACTCACACGTTTTAACACTTTAACATCAATTCAGTTGGACCTGCTTACCCGTTTGCCATTTTGTTTTTATTCTGCAGTTTTTTATTAATTTTAAGAATGAAAAAGAATCTAATTTGCACATCATTTACTTGTAAGTTTCTATCGATAACAGATGAATAAATAGGACACTTATCCTTATCTTTCCTTCTTTCTCTACCAGTCACTTTTTTTCTATTCCTTGCATTAGCTGCTACATCTGGAGAATGTGTGTGACCTGTAGAAGTTATCCTCCAGCCACATGGTTCTTGGATTGGTTCTAGGAGATGAGGGAGGGCCACAGTGCAATGCTATCGAAGGGTCAAGTGGAAAAGGTTAAAAGAAAGTTAAACCGAGAACTCGTTTATATGAAGTTGAGTGTTGAAAATGGTGGTACTGTTTTTCTTGGGCCTCCTTTTAGGGGAGAACAAATTTTGAGCGTAATTGAGTATGTAAGCTCAGTGTGTTCATAGGTTCACAATTTCTAGGTTGGTATTTTTACCAAATGGCTAAACCAGAATTTGGAACCAGGTTTGCTTTTCCCAAGCTTGGGTGATTACTTACCAACTTGAACTACCATTGTTTTGGAACATAGTTAACCAGTGTGCCTGGTCATTTTAAGGCACAAATTTTAAGACACGAGTCACAACTGTTAACTTCTAAGGCAGAAATACTCAAATATTCAAATATTCTCCATGTATTGATTGACATAGTGGGACCAAGAGCCACATTTATCCAGTTCTAAGGAGAACCACTTGTTAGTATAGTCCCTGGCTTTTGGGGATGCAGCCATATTAGTTAGCTGCTCCTGGCCTTAGTTTACTCGTAATCTCTGTGAGGATCCCGTGGTAGACTCCATGTGAAATAGTTTTGTAACGTTTTGTAATATTACACAGCCCGTCAGATGTTATCTGATGTCATCTTTGAAATAAGTGCTTCATCTTCCGTCAGTTCACCCGGTGAGTAAGAACACTGTGGACTTTTCTTTTATTCTCTGGATGGTTCACGCAGCATTTGAGAATTGGAAATTTTAGTGTGTACTCAGTGAATCTGGCATGTTCACTGTCCCCAGTTCATGCCCCTCCCTTTCCCCCATCCCTACCATCATCAGATTTAGCATCCTTTCAAACTAGGAGAATAAAACAAGAAAAAAAGGGCTCATTTTTAAGAGTTATTACTTTAATATGACCGTGTACTATGAGTTCTCTGGCAGCTTTTACAAAATCCTCTTTCCTGTTAGGACCTTCTAGCCTTGTTTTTATCGATAGCTAGTACAAGTGATTTCTTCGTCCTGGTCTTTCTAATGACAATATTATTTCCACGTGTGAAATCAGAGTGTTTTACTTGGAGAAATGATTTCATTTCCTCACCACGTTTCAGTCTAGAATGTCTCCTTGTACTTTTTATTCTTTACTTGGGGATACATCCAAGTTCTCAGATATTAGGACCTAAATTTACTATGATAAGCTGAGAATTTACTGGAAGATGTCTTTTTAGCACTTCTTTCTAGATTTTTATGTCTCCCAAGTTCAGATATGCTATACAAAAATGTGAAAGCAAATCCCAAAACAAGTGTATATGTCACTAAATGACACTGAGATCATATACCATTTTTTGCCCATATCACACTGTTTAGTCTGTCTGCATTCCAGCTGTTTCTTTACTCAGGCCACCTTGTTGTGTCTTCCTCCAAATTTATCTGAGTAGAAGAATTAAGAGGGAAAAAACACAACAACCCTTGGGATCTCCTCCTTGGAGCAAACTGGGCGCACCCCTGACCGGTTCCCCACTTTTGCTACCCTACCCTACATAGATATCTGTGAGCTTTGTGCCTTCTCCTCCCTCCCCCGCCCCCCTCCGCTGCGCCGTGACTATATTCAGAGGGAACTGAACTGCTTTTCCTCTGATCTGGTCACTGATGGATTCTTTTTCTCTCTTATGGCAGGTCTGGTTTAGTTTTGGGGATATGGTTTAGTTTTAGTTTAGTTCTGGTCTGGTTTAGCCACTCGATGTGGCTAGAATTTTTCGAAAGCAGATTAAAATCCTGCTTCAAGTGAAGGACCAAGTAGCCTTCTTATTCAACCTGTTAGCCATTGGTCTGAAGATGGCTGGTAGGCATGGGCAAAAACCAGAATAAAAGCATATGAAGCCAACTTTGATACCACTCTCTGTCTGATCAAGGAGTACCAGAGAAGTTACATTAATTTTATTTGCCCTTGGCAAGGAGATGATGGTACTTTCAAGTTGTGGTAATGGAGAACAGCCCCATCACTTGATTGTGCAGTCATAACGTTGCAGCTCTTTTTCTCCTTGGCTGTAGTTTTAGGGTTCAGATAGTCCTTGAACTCATTTTCTGACAGGTTTTACAGAACGAGAACGCTAAATCAATACTTTCAAAAGAGAGTCTTATCTTAATAGCGTAGGTACAAAAATACTTCTGTGTTTTAGTGGAAGTTACTCCGTTATAACCCTTTATGGATGCTCCCTGCTGAGAAAGCATTCTGGAAATGGATGTCAACCAAGGGAGATTCATTCATTCCATACGTTTTCTAATTTCAAAAAATGTACACCATCAATATTTTTTCTTAATTGAACAGTTTGTTGAACAGACGGGTGCTTTAATTATGGTGGTCTAAATTTACACACATTGCAGTGGTATTTTGCTACATTAATTACCTTACTTGTCAAGAGTAACAGGTAATTACTACATCAACTCACCCTCCTGCAGTACATGGAAACATAACTTTATTTGAACAGATACAATAAACCAGGGTAGAGCCACCCTGCTCCTTAGCTTCCCTCAAAGGATGGCTGTTCCCACGTGTTTGTTTCATAATGAGCCAGGTGGAGGTGAGCTCCCCTTTTCTTTGTCCATGCAAGAGGCAAGCCCAGAAACATTCATGGACTCCAAGCGCGTGTGGACTGGAAGGAGCCTTTGGAATAATTGAATGCATCAGACTTCTCCTTATGGGTTTCAGAGAGAGGGAGTGACTTTTCTAAGACCACACAATAATTGAATTAGTGTCAGAACCAGAATTGGCACCGATTTCACCCCACCAGGCTGCTACAAAGTTTAGCGCATTTTAATGATTTTTTAAAAATAATTCTAGAAAAATCGTTCGGTATGGTACACTTTGAATATTCATTCACTGCATCTCCCTTGTTTGAACTTCTAACCAATGCTTTGGCTGCGTCAGGAAGAGTATTTATCCTGTGTTCTGTTGAACTGCCAGGTACATCTCCTGTCATTCGATTTCCTCTCTAGTATACTCGTATCAGCTTTTATGACAAGTTGTGTTAAAATTCTACTTTAACATGTTGTTTTGTGTGTTTTTTTTTTTTTTTTTTTTTGTAAAGGCGTGAACGTTTTTGAGCATATAGGATGCCCCTAGCAAAATTATGCAGCGTTCCCTCTTCTGGTTGCCATGGCGTAGAAAGAAAGGATTTTGTTAGCTTTTAGGTGTGGCGTGGAATATACACAATGACATAATAGAGGCGGGCTCACTTAAAAGGCTTTGTCCCCTTTTTAGTCAAACACCTGTGACAAAATTACGAACTGTGGTTAACATATACTACTTACAAGTGGTTTTTCAGAGTCATCCAGGGTGGAGGAGCTCAGCTTGCAAAAAAAAGTTTACTACTCTGCTGCCCTTGCACCTGCAGCAGGAGTGAGGTGACTTTAAAGAGAAGTTCAAGACGTCGAGGGTTAGGGATACAACTTGCAGAAATTCTGTGAAATGGCTGGTAGGAGACGGTGGGCGTCTTGAGGTGGTTTGAGCTGTACGAGGATCTCCTATACCCTGCCTCCACCTCATTTCCTGAGGCCTGAAATGCCGGCCAAGAGGCTTTATTCCTGTAACTTCAGTCTGTCTTGTGCATTTCGAATCCCTTTGGGCTCTGCAGCTCATTATATCATAGCTGAGAGTTACTGGGTTTTACTTTCTCCTTAGTTTTTTTTTTTTTTTCTTTTTGAATGAAGGATAGTTTAGGCTAATTTGATTTAGTCATTCAGGCATCCGGCAGACCTCCCTTGAGTGCCTACTGTGTGACAGTCATTGGTGAGGGATATGGGTACCTAGTGAGAAGGGACAGACCCCTGCTTTCATGGAGTTTCCCTTCAAGTAGAGGGAGGCAGGGGAGGCAAATCGTGAAAGGAGGGAGCCGTATATTTCCCCATAATGAAAATACACAAAGGAAATTTTATACAGCTCATACCTTGGGGGAAGGCTGTTTGTTTCATTCAGTCAGGAAAAGCATCAGACATAAGACGTAAGGGTTGAGAATGATCTCTGTATATGAAGAGTTGGAGGAAGAACTGTCCACTTATGAGGAATGATGGAACCAAGCCCCAGGGTTGGGAATGAGAGCATGGTATAGGAGAGGACGACCAGCGTGGGTAGCCAGGGGCTGGTGAGGATGGAGCTGGGCGGGGGTGGGTAGAGAGCAGGAGAGGCCGGAGGTGTAATCAGGGTCCTGGGGAGCATGCCTAAGGGCTGAGTCGTCTTCTTAGACTGATGCAAAGCCCTGAAAGTTCACTGTTTCTGAGTCAGATGTCAGAATGAGCCACATGGGTGCCCGCTGGAGAACAGATTGCAGAGCTTCAAGTATTTCCTGGAGAATAGACTTCCCTGGGAGAGAGGATAAAGTCGTCGTCCCCTGAGGTTGGTCAAGGAGCCCTGGAAAAGGCCACACTGGAGACAGACTCCACTCCACTGGTCCTGGCCTTTAGTGAATTAGGAACTCTGGGGCTAGAGTCCAGCAGTCCTGTTTTAACAAGCCTTCGGGTGATTCTGATGATGACTCGAGCCTTCATCAGGGGTTGGGGAGCCCCTTGGTAAGGGTATTAGTGCCATAAAGGACTCTCCACTTCTCCATACTCACTGTTGACTTTCTCCGGAAGACAGGACCTAGTAAAGAGGTACAGCCAAGTGGTCACCCAGTGCTAAGAAAAACACGTCCCCTTTGACCGTATTCTAGTGCTCTGTCCTAGTCGGTTTCTGGAGCTAAATAATCAATAAAACCCACTTTGTTTTTCTGAGGGCTAACTACGGTATTTATAAAGGAGGAGGTGGTTGGATTTTTAAGAGGTACTGCTGTTTTCTGTGAACTGAGTTGCCTCGTTTCTCTTGTTCCAATTTTCTCAGATCATTTAGAAAAGCAATTTCAGTGTGGATAACCCCTCTCCTTTCTCCCTGTCAGTGGTAGAAAAACAAGTGTTTTGTATTAAGTTACACCGTTGAGACACCTAGCAAAGGGTAATAATATTCTTTTTATTTCTGAATTACTCAATAATATATTTGGCCTTGTTTTTGTTTTGGAAGTCCTCTTTCTCCCAGGTTATGTTTTTAAAATCATTGTAGAAACAGAAGATTATTCTGGGGCCCAGTGTTTGTGCTTGCTCACATCTACTTTGACCAAGAGTTCCATTCGATTCTCCGATGGAAGATTCTCCTCATCCTCCACCCAGCCTCGTCTACGTGGCTCAGTCCTCCTCCCCTTCAGTATCTTCAGCTTATAGATAATTTATGCTCTGAAGCCTTTTCTGACCTCTTGGGCATAGGGCCCATTTTTTCTTAGGTTATTCCCATGCATTTGTGTTGGTTTCCCAGTAGACTGTGGGCCTCATGAAAGCAGAGATGTTCGTGGTGTCACTTCCAACCTATGTCAGCTACAGACTCAGGGTTTGGCCCACGGTTGGGTTCTGGAAACCTAGATCTCAAGTGAATGCTTTCTCTCTTCGTTGATACTGATCTGTGACTCCATTTATCAGCAACAGAGTTTTGGAAGACGTAGTGGTGAGTCTTTTCTAAAAGAAGGATACACAGAATAATAAGGCATGGTACCACGGATCCAGATGGGGGGAGTGGAGACAAAGCCCAAACGAAGTGCTTATTTAGGGTAAATCCTAATGAAAGCTGCTACAAGGTGTAAACTGTACTAGGCAGGATGTGGGGGTGCCTGTAGCTTCTGTGACTAACAGCGCACACATTTTGGAAGCTTAACATGATAAAGGTATACGTGGGGCTCTTTTCACATCAGTGTGTGTCTGCTCAGCCTCCCCCATTCTGCACTTGCTGCAAGGAATGTGGGGTCCCCGTAGTTTTGGGGGGACAGGAACTGTATTTGTCATGCTCGTAAGTGATTGGCCTTGTTTCTACTCCCATCTGAGTGACCAGCAATCAGTCATGTGGCCTCAGCCTAAATGCCAGGGAAATTGGGCAATGTAATCCGCCTGTGTCCCCAGGAAGAAGAAAATGAAATGGAATTAGTTATCATGTGATAGTCCCAAACAACATGTTACTTTGGTTTTAGCCACTGGGCTTTGATCAAAAAGAAGCATAGCACCTTCTGTTTTTGTAGCCTGCTCATCAATAAATACCCTTGTTCTCCCAGAGATCAGGAAGAGTGATAGCCCTCAGAGGCATGTCACGAGGAGAATATCTTTCATTTAAATCCCAACCAAGAGCCCATCTTCCTCTGGGATTGGGCAGGGAGATTTGTTGATGAGCCAAGGCCGTAGCATGCTTTCCCTACGCCATCCAATGAAATATTCTATCCCAAGTGGTAAATCAGTCTGACGATACACAGATTGGCTTTTGAATAACAGGCCCTGTTTATGCTCTGCAAGTGGCTTTTTCTGTTCTCCTGCTGGAGGTGACAGGTTTGGAGAAAAGAGTTCACCCGTGGTGAGGACCACCTGAGCCCTCCCCACTTGCCATTGGTATTGGCTGGCAGAGCACCTAGGCACCGAGAGTTAGGTTTTAAGGAGAAAACTAAAGTTGCTTTTGAAGACTTTGATTTTGTGTGTGTGTACTGATCTCAGTTTATTTTTGCCCAGAAGGTGATAGGGGAAATTTTTCATGATACATTAAGTGATGAAAATATGTACTTAAGTATTTACTTTGTGATGCCCTATTTTTTTTTAAGTAAAGGTATATTTCTTCTCGTATTGTCTTGCTGATCATGGTGGTTCTCAGGAAAGAAGCTGAAATCTTTATAGTCATCTGTCTCCCTTCTTGCTCTCCTTCCAACTCAGGGAGAAGCTTGGCTGGGCCAGTGGAGAGGTCTTCAACAGCCAGATTATGAGGGCATTGTAAAGGTCAAGGGAAGGGTTTTGATCTTTACTCTCAGAGTACTGGGGAGACAGTGAAAGTATGCAAGCAGGGAGTTTGTGCAGGGTGGATATGCATGTGTGTGTGTGTGTGTGTGTGCGTGTGTGTATCTTCCTGTCTGAGAGATAGATGGATGGAGAGAGAGAAAACAGTAAAGGATGATCCCACTTGCTGTGTGTTTTTTGGCTGTTGGGAGAAGAGCCTCCACAGGAGAGTGAGTGTGAACACAGCACGGTGCCCTTCTCCCCGCTGACGTGAGGGAGAGGTCTCCCGTTTTCTGCCCAGAAGTTACTTGTCAATCAGGAGCCTACCGTCCCAGCTTCAAAGCAGGCAGTGCATTTGGGGTAAATATTTATGAAATGCCAGGCTTGGTGATCAAGATGTATTTTGCATTTAATGAGCAAATGACTCGGAATTGTTTTAAGTTATTAAAAGACAAGTTGTCGTGTGTCATCATGGCAAAAGGAGAGGGGAGAAAGTGTCATTATGTAGCAGGCAGTTTACTGACAGCTGTGATCCACAAGCAGTCAACTTCTTTAAACAAAATTATTTACATATTTTTAAGGGCTCAAGTATAAAAATTTAATTTACTCGTGTAATCCCACCGGAAGGACTTAAGTAAGACCATTCAGTTGATTCAAGGAATCTGAATTGAGTGCGTAAGGGGCTATAAACCCTATGTTTGGGACATGAGAGATAACACAAATCTCTGCTCTCAAGATACTTCTGGTCTGAAAAAAAGCCAATCAGAAGCCACTGATAAATGAGTATAAATGTAAAACAGATGTTTCTTTTTGAAGTTCAGAGAACTTTTTCAGATTCTATAACCGATATTTTCGATATTGCTTGTTTTTGAATACCAAACATACAAAAATTCTGAAGAAAAAATCTCACCTAGTCCCATTTCCTCCAGGGCACAACTGTTAGTTTTACTGTTTTTTCTTGTTTCGTTATTGACACCTACTTTTATATAGTTGGTACAGTTTTTCTATCTTGCTTGTTTCATATCACATTACAGCAAGCGTTTGCACACATTTCCCTGTTTCCACTATCATTTTTAATGACTCTAAAATGTTCCTTTGTCAGACTGGTCTATCATTTACTGGCTTTTGTTCTATTGTTACTGACATTTTAGGTAAAACAGATTCATAAAATTTGTCCATTTATGTCTAAAGCCACCTTGCGCACTTCAGTCTTACAATAAAACATTAATGGGGAACCGAGATTTTTTAAAAAAGCGTGTCTCTGAACTCTGTCCTCCAAAAAAACCCCAAAAAACAAAAAACAAAAAACAAAAAAACAAAAACCAAAACAAAGGCTGAACTAAAACCTTGTTACAACATTACATTCTTAAGAGAATAATAAGGCAATACATTTGATACATTATCTCTGTTTTGTTTGTTTGTTTGTTTGTTTGTTTGTTTTAATCATTGGACATGTAGCTCCTATTCTGAAACTGGTTAACAAGGTACATCCTGTAAAACCAGGAAAAGTGTTTGATTCTAATTTGGGAAGACTTCGTGCCTAAATTGGAAACTTTAGAGGTGTCATTTCTTGCTCCTAGCACTCATTCCCCTAGTGACCTTTTCAGTCTACATGTTATTTATTTTGCTTTCTTTTATTGTTAAGAAGTCCTTAATATAAGGTCACTCCAAGGTGGCTGTTGTCTGCATTACCTTAATGCACAGACTTGACTGAGCCGGTTGGGCAGAACCGTCAGCTTTTTCTTCTTGTCACAGAAGTACTTGGATTTTGTTTAAAAGGCATGGGATACCTGTAAGAGCCTTGTACGGGCAGTGAGCCCTTTGACAGGTGTACGACTTAGAGGGAAGAATGAACCGCAGGGTTAGAACTCACATGGAGACTGAGCACAGCCATCCACCTATCCCTTGAAACTTGGGCAAAGGAAGGCGATCAGATGCCGTGGGTGAAAATGCTAACCAAAGACTATTTCCCATTATTTTATGTAGGAGAAATCATAATGTTATGTGTCGGTATGCAAACTCCCTCCCCCACCAATCAATTTTCTAAAACAGGAGATGGCAGAATACAGCTCTTGGGACCAGTACCTGTTTTTGCAAATAAGGTTTTATCAGAACACAATACCTATTTGTGTTACTTACTGTGGTTACTTTCTTATTACAAGGACTTTGTTGAGTAGTTGCGATAGAGAACTTCTAGCAACTTAGTCTGAAGTATTCACGCTCTGGCCCTTTACAGAAAAAGTTTGTCAATCCTTATTCTAAAATATGATGAAAGCATAGCAAATGCCATATCTATCTATCTATCTATCTATCTATCTATCTATCTATCTATCTATCTCTACTATCACATTAAAATATAAAAATATGTAAAACATTGATTACCAGTGTGATCTCAGCATAACAATATGTATATATGTTTTAAATATGGCTTTTTCTTTTCACCAAGAACATCTGAGACGCATCCCCTTTGTTGCTCCCTTTTCAAAACCTCTACAGAAGTTTCTGACATAATACCAATTATATTGTAACTTGACACTTCCCCTCACACATTTCATTAAAAATGTTCTATTTAATTTTGGAGAATGTCATAGAACTTTTTCTTTTATAAGCAAGAGCTAAAAATGTTTGCTTTAGAAATAAGTATTTTCTATAAAATTTAGATATTAAAAGGCAAGAGGCATTCAATTAGGAAAATGTCAACTGGATATACATTTGCATTGTTTGCTTGTATTTCACTTCTTAGAGGCTTGGTATTCGCATCTATAAAATGGGATCAGATCTCCTGACAGGGCTGTGAGATTAAGAAGGAAAGCTGCATACACCTGATGCAGTTTCTATTCACAGCTTAATTAGAGGAGCAAATAATCACAGCAAAAGTTTGGAATTTTTCCAGATTTACCATGCTTCTGTTTAGGTTTAGTGGCCTGGAGATTCAGGTATGACTTGGGAGCCAGGGAGAAATTAGAAAGCTCTATTTATTCAGGTAAGAGATGCCGGTAGTTATAACAAACATTCCTGAATCTCAGAGCCTTAACTTGGTGCAGTTTTATTTCTTAAGCAGCTCAGGCTGGTGCTGGCTGGTGAGGGACAGGGGTGGTGGCCCTCGATTGTGTTTCTGGGCCCTTGGCAAATTCCATCCACTGACTCCACCATCTGCAGGAACTGGGAGTTCTCCACTGGAGCTCTGGGTGCACAGTTAAGGGAGGAGGGAGGACATTAGTGATGTTCAGGAAACTTCAGGGTCAGAATGAAAGTAACATACCCACTTTGATCTATTTCACCAGAACTTAGTCACAAGGCCCCACCTAACAGCAAAGGAAGCTGGGAAATACATCCCTCCTCTGCATCCAGGAAGAAGAAATGAATTGATTGGCATCTAGCTGGTCTGTGCCACACACTGGCCATACCTTTTTAGGTTATTATGGAGGATGAATACTTACCATATTTAAACTGCACAGATACCAATAATCTGAGAATCTGTTAACAGGTCAGGTACCCCTGGAAATAGCATCATTTGGAGACAGTAGTGCCCATGAGAGAGTGAATCTGTATACTGGTTTAAAAACATGTTTAAAACAGCCTGGAATCTGAATCTGCTTCTCACATGTTAGGTGCGATTTATGTATTTTGACTTTTTAAAATCATAGATCTATTGTAAGTTTAGAAATACGTACTTCTTCAAATTTTACACTCAATGACATTTTCATTCCCAAAGAGATCTATGTGGGCTCCTACTTATTTTGCTGTTCTATAAAATCAGAAGTCATACATAGTATTGAGTAGAATTCCTTATCAAGATGCCAGAGAGAACATTTGTTGAAATACTACCACTGTTACTTAATTCAAAGTGTACGTTTTCCAATGAACCACATCAGGAGTGTTTTCAGTTTTTCAATACCTCTAGTAGATATAAGCATACCTTTTTTTAAAGTTACTCATTTTAAATTATGATTGTATGAAAATTTTAGGAATATAATAACCATAAAATGAAGGACAAACTTTATCATACCCAAATAGAAATTTAATGTAAAGTAGAAAGAACTTGATTGCAAGGTTTGGTAGCCTAGAAATAGGATGTATAAGAGGATGTTGAAGAACACTTCTGAAAAAACCCTCAGTAGGTATGGTTTCCCAATAGATTTAAAACAAACAAACAAACAAACAGAAAACGAGGGTTGCATTTAGTGATGTTTGTAAAGATCACATTTGAGGTAGTTTCAACAAAGATCAAACTTTTCTAATGTTGAAAAAGCACATATAAGCTAATAAACTTTTTGGTCATTCCATGGAAAAACAACTTCCAAAAAAATGTATTCAGTGTCATAAATTTAGTGAAATTTATTTCAGATCGAAGTTGCTCTTGACCATATTGCAATCCAGTGGCTTCGGTCAAAAGTCAAGATTGTACCTGGACGTATGTGGTTAAAAATACTCCTGTTAGCTTCCCTGGTACTCCTGGCCTTTCCTAGTACCTGTCACTTTGTCGTTGGCGACATTTGAGGCAGAAAACAACTCGAGTCGACAAGGATAGTTTTCCAGTCAGCTATTCCTTTTTCTCCAGTGCTTCTTTGTTGTATTGGAGTTCACATTTACTATTCATGAAACCCATTTTATCAGTGACCATATCAGACAAATGGAAGCTAAGCGCTGGTTAGTATGTTGAAAATAAACACGAGGGTTCTCATTAATGTCCCTGTCTGAATAATTAGTTGAGCATCGTGTACTGAGCAGCAGCGAAGGCGAGCTGCTTCTCACTGGAGCGACAGGCTGACAGCCACGTCTTGGAGTGTGGTCATTAGTGTGCCCCACCATCTATGTCATGTTACTGTGTCAAATTAGTTAGTGTCCCCTTAGGAGAGAAGCCGGACCCACAAATTATCCGCCTCCATCCCTGGAAACGGTGTTTGTGAAACCTGCGATCGAGTGTGAGCAAATTATTAACACGGCTCATAAATTAACTAGTTTACAGGCTTATAACATTTTACAAGTAGATAATAAAGGGTAGAAAAGTTTTCCAGTTGCTTTGCCCTGATGTTAGGGCTGTGATCTGCCGACTTTTCCTTGAGGAGCCCACGGCTGATAGGTTTTTTAAAAAGGGGAGCAAACACATGGAGTGTCAGAACAAATGTTTGGGAAATGTAGACTTTAAAAGGAAGCAAGTGTAAACCCCCTGAAAATAATATAATTAACTTCGTTATCTCATTGCTCTGATAAGTCGATGACAATGGCCCTCTTTCTTGTGGTGGCAGTTGCTCATTAATGAGTTCACCAATTAAGTTTGAACGATTACAGCCTTTGCCAACTGAAATCATCTTTAAAAATATTTTTGATGCGTTCTTACCCTGCACTTAAGCTGCCTCGTTGAAGAGCGAGGCTGCTAACGCAGCACGTTCAATTCATCGAAGAAGGAAGATGCTTAAGCCGTGATACATTTGGCAAACGGTTTACACTCACATAGGCAGTGCATACCTAGGACACGTCACGTGGACCCACCTGGCCTGAGTTCATCTCTTACCAAGAAGAGGCGCTCACTGAGAACACCAGCCCTTAACCCTCTTCCGAGCTCTGGTAGACAGACAGCCCACATAGTTTCCGGAGCTACGACGTGACTATTCAAATCACGAGAACTTCATACACCTCCTTTTCAGTTTCAACTTCTCTGATGAGACTTAGAAGACGTGTCGCTCGTGGATTTTTGTCTGAGTTGGCTGTTGGGAGAGAACGGCACACGTGCACGCGGCGGATCTCAGGCTTTCTACTCATTCTGGAGTTCCGGTTCCCCGTGTTACGGTGGCTCCTGTCACCTTGAGGGCTGCATAGGTGGCATTATCGTCCCCAGGATCTATGCAGAAAAGGCCTGGCGTGCAAAACCTTGCTACCGGCTGCTATTCATAAAATCTCTCTGAAACTGCTTGAGGATGAGTTGACTTATCTGTCAGCAATTTCAGCTTACTTGGAATTGGACTCGGTCAATGTTCTACTCATAACCTCACCAAGCCGTGAAAGCTCACAGCCTCCACCCGTGTGCACATACACAGGCTGGCTGTTGCCATGAGGAGGCCGTGTCACGGCCTCCCTGTTGTGCATGCAGCTGGAAAAAGAGCCATGAGCTGCGGCAAGTAAGGTTTGGTGTTTGGCTGCCAGGCGAGATAGCTTGTCCTTTTTTTTTTTTTTTTTTTTTTCTTTCCTAAACAGGGTGCTTGTGTGCATGTGTGCCCACATATATTTATTTCCACTTGTCGTTTCTGCTTAGATGCATTGGGAGAGACTGAAAGACTCAAACCCAAGGCAGAATCCACATTTGGACTCAGGGATCCACCTGGCCCTTATTTCTCAGGATAGCTTAACGCGCTCATTATGAGAATTTATCCTAAACAATGAAAGAGGAAGGGCGTTAAAGGAACTCTTCCTTGTAAGTAAATGTCAGTGCCTTCACAGGTGACAGTTTCCCCAGCTGCATACCATTTTGCTTCCTTCTCCTGTGTTCTCTGATACTGAATTCAGTGTATGAGCAAATGAAACGCCGATTCTGTAAGGGGAAAGGTAAAATAGACGCTTAGATACGTGATCGCATATTGGATGTTAAAGTTGCGTGTCCGCAAGGAATACCCGAGGCTCCTGTGAATGCCTGGCTTTTGAAGCATCACAATCGGGACTCTTCGGGGCACCTGGGTGGCTCAGTAGGTTCGGCGTCAGATTTCAGCTCAGGTCATGACCTCACTGTTCGTGAGTTCAAGCCCCGCGTAGGTCTCTGTGCTGACAGCCTGGAGCCTGCTTCGGATTCTGTGTCCCCCTCTCTCTGTGCCCCTCCCCCGCTCATGCTTTGTCTCTCCCTCCCTCTCTCAAAAATAAATACACATTAAAAAAAAATTGGGACTCTTCAGTTAAACCTCTCCTATTCTCTCTGCTTTCAGTGTCCCTCCGTGTGTTGCAGTCCTGTGGCATTATGCCTGCCTCCAACCAGTGACCCCCCCAGCTTTTTATGGCTGTGAGACTCGTTAAAAGCTCAGGGTAAGTGGCAAACATTACTACTGTTGCATCCCGCTTAAGAATAGGGGTCCATCTTTGCGGGCGGCCCCGTAGAACATGTGGTAATTCCTCTGAAGGTAATGGGATGAGTCATTATTAAGCCAGAATTCTACAGCCAGCAATAATAAGTTTGTTGTCCTCCAGGCTAGCTTTCTGGCTTGCAAGAGTAGGATCTGTAACCTGGATCATATTCGTGGAAAGGTGATCTGATACAGAGAGTGCAGATTTTGTCTCTAAAACAGCCCGATGATAAGCATTGGCAGCCTCGTGGGCCATACAGTCACTGTTGCAGCTTTGTGGTCAACTCTCCCGATGTGCCATCACAATCATCCATGCACAATATGTAAACAAATGGGTTTGACTGGTTCAGTGAAACTGTTTCCAGAAACAGCCACTGGGCCGTATTTGGCCCAAAGGCCGTAGTTTGCTGACCCCTCACCTAAGCATCAAAAAGGTAAAGAGGATACCTCCTTGGGTAGCGGTTCCTCTGATCTCGAGCAAACCATTTATCAAGAAGAAACGAGAATAATAATAATAAAAAAAATACCTGCCCTTCCTACCACACAGGGTGTAGTTTTAAGGATGAAACAAGATATAATGTATATGAAAGCACTTTGAAAATTTCGAAACTCCTTACAAGTATAATAGATGGCTCTCTACAGTCATTCTGGTTCACGTAGTGGAGTCTGCCTTCTTCACCCTTTTAATCATATTGGGCTTTCATGAGCTAAATGAGTGTGGGGGAAAGCTCTTTTATTTTCTAAGTAATGTGGTTTTTCTGTACGTTCCTTCCCCTCTGCAGTTGATGGACAAGCTGTTGAAATGTCTCTTGAGTATCAAATATGGATGAAGGGATCTATGGGTAGATTATGGCAGGCTAAAGATCAAATGCCAATGAACAACGATTAAATTTCTTTTAATCATCAGATTCTGCAAGTGGTTTAAAATCTTCCACCTTTAATAAGGTCCTTAATAAACAATAATGCTTTGGATGTCTCCAGCTATGTTTGAATTTCACAAGTGTTGCATGTCACAACATAGAGACTGGTTCGGCAAATATGCTTCCTGGACTCGTAGTTGTAATTAAGAGGGAAAGTCATACTTAAACAGCTTGGTGAATCACAATTCCAATTCATGAATTTTCTCATTTTTTTCCTGAGAGGAAAAACGGGATCGTCTTCAGACATGTTTTCATATCATCATATCATTTAAGAATTGTTTTCTAGTAGCAGAGATGCATCTAAGTTTAAAAACGTTATTGCATATTCTGTCTGATAAAAGGTATCTGGAGGAGAGCAGTTAGTGCTGTCTGTCTTTCTGCTCCACCTGCCTGTTCAAGGGTTGTTTTGTTTTCAAGCTCACATGATGGCTGCTGGCTTTCCAGCCATTGCCTCTACATCCTGAAGAGAGGCAGAAATGCAAGGAATGAAAAAATTAGCCTTTCAGCTGAAGCAGGCCTCTTTACACAATTAATTTTCCATGAAGTCTTAATGACTTCCACTTAAGCCTTTTAACAACCCCTAACATTAAGGACATAAGGGAAGTGTATCCTTAGACTTGAGAAATTTGATGTCCAGATAAATTCCCTGTTCTCCTAGTAAGGAAGAAAAAGGTCATTGCTTACTGAACCACAATTGTAATTACTTCTACAAAACCCCAGTGTGAATTTTTCTTACAGGTTTAATTTTTGTTTCTTTTCGGTGAATGTCTTCTGTCATCAATTGACTTGTGTGTATAATCTCTAATTTGAATTTTCCATGTACGAATTTAAGCTTATTTGATTCTCACTGGAGATACATACCCCAGTAAATATTTTAGGACCATAATATTCTTACTGAAAGTGCCGTGGCAAATCTGAGAAATGGATTTCTTTCCCAAGAGAGCTATCAACCAAAATTTAAACTCAAGAATTTTGTAATGAATTTTGTGTCCTTTGGATATAAGCTTCTGTCAAAGCTTGAGTACAAGCCTGAGGTGCTAGTGACATAGAAGCTTACATTCCAGTTCTCGTCATGCCATTGTCTGCAGGGGATGTTGCTGATGGCTGCACTGTCCCTCAAAGAAGGGACAGAGCTGTCCACTCTGTATCTCTGTGATTTGCTGGCCCCCCCATCTCTACTGAATACTTACCTAGGATAATGGGGAAGACAAGTAAGTCACCCCTGTCCAATTTTTCTAATTCAGATTGGCCTGTATGTTATTCATATGAAAAGTTGTATCTCTGGGGCACCTGGGTGGCTCAGTCGGTTCAGCATCCGACTTCGGCTCAGGTTATGATCTCACGGTTCCTGAGTTCTAGCCCCGCGTCGGGCTCTCTGCTGACAGCTCAGAGCCTGGAGCCTACTTCGGATTCTGTGTCTCCCTCTCTCTCTGCTCCTCCCCTGCTCACACTCTGTTTCTCTCTCAAAGATAAATAAAGATTTCAAAAAATTTTAGAAAAGTTGTTATCTCATAGAATAAATAGAATGAGACTTTCTCATACTTCATTCTGTAGTCTCTGCCTGGACCAGCCTGTGACAGATTCTCCTGAATCATGGTGGTTGATGCATTCACAAACATTATTGAATGCCGTTTATGGACGTAGGAGAGCAGTGTGGTGGTCTGCTTTGAAGTTTAGATCAGCCTAGAACCGAATGTTACCTTTTGCGTTTACTGAGTGACTGAATGATGTTGAGCGAGTTACTTAACATCTCTGTGCCCCTGCCTCCTCATCTGGGAGTTGGGGATAAAACCGGGAACGGGCTTCCTGTGAAAATCTAGTGAGGTGATGCTTCTACAGAGCTTAGCACAGATCCTGATGGGTCATAAATGCCAGCATTGTGCTACACAGCCCAGGTGATGTGGTAGAAATCCCGATCTTTGAACAGTTTTTACTGTCGTGTGCCTGGTTCATTGGTCATCGTCTTACTTGTGGACAGTATGTGTTTCACAATCCATTGCTTCTAACCCAGTTTTCTCTTATAAGTTTAAGTCGAGCCTTGGGAGGCGGCTTTGATGCCTGTCTTCAAGGGCCCTGCAACCATGCATGCTGTTGGACCGGCCTGCTAACAGAACTTAGATCTCTGGGTCCCTTTTTGACGATTTCCCCTGAGAGGCGTGCAATTCTTTTTCTATTCCGTTTTTTACTTACTCAGACAGTGGGCCTGCCTAGCAAGCAGAATTCGCTAACTGCTTTCAAGTTGGTATTGTTGATGATAATCTGAAACTCTGTAGGGTTTCACTCATGCAGGCTGATCCTACACGATGCCGATCTTGCCCTGTTTCATCCCGGGCCCTGCGTCCATGCTGAGTCTGCAGGGCAGGCCCTGGTCCCCCACAGATCTTCTTGGGAACAGCCCTCAAAGAACAGTGTCAGCTCCTTATCAAAGCTGCTGCATGACTGCGTCACGGATTGTAGCCGTGTCCATGGATGGCCCCACTGGCAGTGTGTCCCAGAGATTGAGAATTGGTGGTACCTAGTTGATGGTGGCTGTTTTTTTTTTTTTTTCTTTAATGTCTTATATATTTTTGAGAGAGAGAGAGACCGTGTGTGAGTGGGGGAGAGGCAGAGAGAGAGAGAGAGAGACACAGAATCCGAAACAGGCTCCAGGCTCTGAGCTGTCAGCACAGAGCCCGACATGGGGCTCGAACCCGTGAACTATGAGATCATGACCCGAGCCGAAGTCGGACGCTTAACCGACTGAGCCACCCCGGTGTCTCAGTGACGGCTGTTTGTTGAGCAGCACTTGATGTTCTGGAAATAGTGGCTCGAAGATGTTCCCTGTTCAAGAGACTCTTGACACCCTTGAGCTTTTGCTATATGGTCTCAAATATTTCATTTAGACACCATTGCCGTGCTCAGATGCCCTCAAATCTCCATTGCCTCTGTGCTGTGGTATTCTCTACCTGGAACACTCCCTGTGTTTCACACGCTCACTCTCTCATTCCTTATTGCCCAGTTCACACGTCAACTTCTTGGAGAGGTCTGCCCGGAACACTCACATTAAAGATTTCCCTCCTCCCCCTTCTTACTGTCCTCGCTCCAAGCCTCTTGTGTTTTCTGCATCTACCTGTTTGCCAGGTGATGTGCTCAGGGCAGGTCTGCCCGATTCAGCAAGTCTCTTTGGCTGCTGACAGTATCCAGCGTATGGTAGACATGCTCACAGTTAGCAGTTGTTGAAATAGAGCCCATTTGGGGATTTCCCTGTGAATTTCTGTATTTTCATGATACCTAAGAGGACCGCATCTGGGTGAGAGAGGAAGAGAAGAAATAAAACCACACACATCACCTTTATTGTAGGAATAGAATACTGCCCTTGGGTTTTCTCTGGAAGGTTTCCACTCTCTACGAAACAAGTCGGTGATCCTCCGTGTGTCCCATGCAGAAAGGGTTATACATCATCTTCCCTGTGAAGACAGAATCATTTGCCATTTGGGCCTAAAGCGTATTGTGGGTGGTACAGGTTAATTAAGGACATTGGATTCCAAGATCAAATCCCAGCACCCTGGTTCACTGGCTCTTTGCCCTTGAACAAATTACTTTCTCTTCCTCTTTCTGGCCTCTCACTTATCTGACCCGGGGTAATAGCATTACCTACTTCCTAGTATTATTGCAAGGATTAAATGAGATGATACCTGTACAGTGCTTTGCACAGAGTCTGGAACAGTAATGATGCTGTTGGTGTAGAAAGAACAGCAAAGGGTTTTGGGAGGTACAGTGACAAACTCAGATTGCACTTTCTTGCAGTACTAAAAAAAATTGGTAAAGATGGTGAAGAGCCTTGATTCCCTATTAATTTGCTCATGTTCTATGCACTGAATTGACTTTAAAACCCAAAGGACAAAATGAGCTTAAGAGGGATGATCTGTTTTATATAGGCTGTTGACATGTTGACTTTCGGATGGTTGTGGCAAGTTTCAGGTAATTCAAGTTATAAACCTCAAATGCTGAGAAGGATCAGGTTTGGAGCCTGACCTACATCCACAAAACCTTAGAAATTTGGAGTCATGGGGCGCCTGGCTGGCTCAGTCAGTGGGGCATGCAACTCCAGATCTCGGGGTCGTGAATTCAAGTCCCACAGTGGGCGTGGAGCCTAGTTAAAAAAGAAGAAGAAATTAAAGGGGCGCCTGGGTGGCTCAGTCAGTTGGCGTGTGACTTCAGCTCAGGTCGTGATCTCCTGGTCTGTGAGTTTGGGCTCCGTGTCGGGCTCTGGGCTGGCAGCTCAGAGCCTGGAGCCTGCTTGAGATTCTGTGTCTCCCTCTCCCCGCCCCTCCCCCTCTCATGCCTCAGTCTCTCTCTCTGTCTCTTTCTCTCAAGAGTAAATAAACATTAAAAAAAGAAAAAGAAAAAGAAAAGAAGTTTGGAGTTCACGGTGCTAAAGACTGTGGGTTGGGGATATATATGTTTTGTCCTTAAATTAATCAAGGCTGGTTTGATCTCCTGTCTCATGATAGATTACATCTCAAATATCCTGTAGACACTAACTTTTAACAAGTTACACACTTGATGCATCTGCCCTGAAAATTCGCGTGCTGCTTTTTTGAAGGAAAACTCCGGTCTGTATCAATTGGAAGGAACTGGATATACGTATTTTCCGTTGTTCGCTCTGATTTCTTCTGCCACTAAGGAAGGTGGCCAGTCATTGCCCTGTTGCTCTGTGCATCTGCTGTAGGAAAGCTGAAGCAGGTCTCTCTCTGTATCCCATCACCTTTTCTGGTGGTAAAAGCTAAAAGGTAAAATATATGCCATTCCATACTCTTACGTGATTTATGGAATGGCTAGGGTTATTTTCACTTGTAACGTATACCCTTCCGACTTCTGACAAGAAAAGAACACGATTAAAATACAGTCGAAGGCATCCAGTTGGGTTCCTCGTATCCTTTTTAGCAAAGAAAACGCTAACGTTCAGTTTGAGCCCAGGAAGATGGTTCAGGAAAAACTTCTATCAGGCTCATGACGGAGGGGGGAGACCCAGCTTTCTTACGTCTCAAAAACCAACGGCACACCCCTGTCTCCCAATACCATGTCAGAAACGAAAACACAAATCACAAAGGGGGAAGCTGATCAGCGTAAGGTGAGACTTGATTCGTGCCATTGGCACAAGAGGCTTGGCCGCGGGGATCAGCTCTTGCGCTGCTTGGGTTTTAATACCCGGGTGCCTGAGTATCAGTGGGCGAGATTAGGAGCTTTCTAAGGGCTTTTGCTCTAATGAGACGTCACTGCATGTCTGGGTGCAGTCTGGTGTGGCGGCCTCTCAATGCCACGTTAGGGGAGGCTGCCGAGGATGCATCCAGGGTGGAATTTCTTGCTGCTAACTCTTCAGACCGTCAGTAAACATAGACGTTCTCATCAGCAGAGGCCGTGCCTCGCCTCTGTCCATATCTATCCCAGATCGTTCATCAACGGTGACACAGATCCGTTCTTCCAGTCCTGGCCCATTTCCTAAACGTGGCAGTTTGCTGAAATTCTACTCCTAGAATACACCGTGCTTAGGACTTCTTGGCTTTATATAGGTTTATCTGCCTGGAAGAACTTGGAGTTCACGTTATCACCTATCCCTGCTTTGCATGGTTTCCTCTTTCTCCCTTGAAAAGGAACGGGAGGTAAAAGGAGCATTTTCCGAACTTGAGAAAAACCTAACGTTGAGGAATTCTAGTAAACGGCGGTTGTTAGAATAACTCCAGTTGGTAGAAAGTCTATTCTCTAATACTACTTTTACTGAGGATTTACTGTGTGCCCCACGTGATTCTGAGCACATATGTATTAACTCACAAAAACTCTGTGAGAGAGGTATGATTCTAAAACGCTGTCTTCCAGAGAAAACGGAGGCACGGTGAGGTCAAATGACTCACGCAGACTTCTTCGCTTATCAGGAGAGCTGGGATTTGAACCCCGGCACCGTGCCTCTGGTGCCTTGGCTCCTAACTGCCCTGGTCTGTGGTCTTACCGTGTAGACATTCGCCTTCTGTGTAGGTTTGCGGGCACTGGTTATTTTAGCACGTATTTTCCATTCTGGGACTGTTCGTACACGGTTTGTTGAGCCTCTAGACTTCAGTGCCACCTAACAGGCCCTGTTTGATGTTACTAAATTTTTTCACATGCTTTAAGTCTTTTTGCCGGTACAAGAGCTGTGGGAAATAAAAGTATGTCCCAATGCGATTCAGAACAAGGACAGCCACTTAATTGGCATTCTTCTATCTCCAGTTGGATGTGCCTGTTAAGACATTTTCTCTAGATCTTTGAGTCCTTTTTCTCTGGTACATTATTCTAATTAACCTCATCTTCGTAGCCCTCGTTTTATTTCTTATTAGCCTCCTGACCACCCAACAATTGATTTGTTCCGCTCAATCACCTGTGTGAAAAAGTGTGGCAAGCAAGAAGGTCTCCTTCCCAGAGTAGCAGTCCTGTACCTGGGGTGTTCTCCCAGCAAGCGGTTCAGAACGTCCCTTTTCTTCTTGGGATACGTTCACGGATGGCTTTTTATTTACCAGGGTGAAGCTCTGGGCTACTTAGAGGTTAACACTGGCTAACAAAGTTAGAAGGTCTTTGGTTACTTGATTGGTAGAATTACAGATTTATAGGATGTATGCCAAGGACTTAGGCCTTCAAAAATAAAAATATTAGGGGGGCGCCTGGGTGGCTCAGTCGGTTAAGCGGCCGACTTCGGCCCAGGTCATGATCTCTCAGTCTGTGAGTTCGAGCCCCGCGTCGGGCTCTGTGCTAACAGCTCAGAGCCTGGAGCCTGTTTCAGATTCTGTGTCTCCCTCTCTCTGACCCTCCCCCGTTCATGCTTTGTCTCTCTCTGTCTCAAAAAAAATAAATAAACGCTAAAAAAAAAAAAATTAAAAAAATAAAAATATTAGGGTTTTTCAAACATATAGTAAAATACTAGGCTTGAAAAAAAGGTAAAATCCTGTTGCAAGTGACACAAATAAGACAGTTTTACTAACGGAGTTGGAAGGATCAATGTCTCCTTGTTAACATAAACAGCCCATCATTTGTAATGTGTCTGTGCCTTACAATACCGAACCCACCATTTGTTGGGTCTCTGTGGTTAGTTGTTGAGTAGCGTTAGGTATGAAGGGGAATTAATTGGCTCATGATGCTGAAAAGTCAGATGGTGGAAATAGCTTCTGGACATCTGGACCAAAGAGTTCAGATCTTGCTGTTAAGTCTTGTCTCAGTCTCTTGGCTATGCTCCGCTCTGGTTGGATTCATTCCTGTAGGTGTTTACCAACGTGTGGTATACATGATAACCATTCATGAATCTGTTTTCATAGCAACTCCAGCAGAAGGGAATCTTTTCGTATGAGTTGTAGTAGCTGTCATAGAATTTGCATCTCCCTGGTTCTCTGGTTCAGTGTGTGCCATATGCCTATCACTGCAGCAGTGTCCGGGACTGAAGCAGAGATAAGGGGCGGGGGGGTAGTGTGAAGGTATACTTGGCCTTGAGTGGGTCACATGCTTTTCTCAGGAGTCATGGATGGTGTTCGTCTTATACAAGCAGTGGAAAGCGGGTGAAGGGGTACTGGTTTCAGAACAAGGGGTTAGAATTCTGGCAAGATAGATTGTGCATATGTGTCTTGTAAGGCACTGCGCTCGAGGCATAGTGAATACATAGGATTATTGGGTTGGAAGGAACTTTAAGTATCACCTAACCCAGTGATGCATGATTGAATATCACAGGAAAATTTCCCCATAAAGTTATCTGCCCAATATCTGGCCATCTCCAATGGGATTCGCTACCTTGCAGGTAGGCATTGCCTCAGAAATACTACCATGCATCTATCCTCCAGGGAGCCTGGAGTTCATTCATTGCTGTGTTCCTCCTGTCTGTCCCTGTGGTCAGCCATCCGTGTGCCATCTTTCACTCTTCTACGTCCTAACGCCAGATCCTTGATTTCAGTATACTTCTATCTGAAAAGTAGACAGAAAGGTCAATTATAATACAGTGATACAGGGGCTGCAAGAATACTTCTGGATTTTGTGCATGTGGTTGAGGAGGAGGGCGGGGGGAGGGAAATTGGAAGTCCTCCCAGAAACAGTGAGACCTGGCTGGGTCCTCAAAAATGAGTAGGAGTTTTCAAGTGGCTAAGGAAAAAATGGTCAGACTGGTGGATTTCCCATCCCTTTTAGGATTAAACCTTATATGTGTACTTAGATTTGAATTATCTAGGTAATTTGGCTTACACAATATCGAAGCCCCGTTAAACTATACGTCTTTTAGGACATATTAATATGTTAGCAATAGGGACAGAAAACTGATGATGTGCAGTATTTCTGTACAGGTCACCCACTTGGCCTCTTAAGTTACCCCCGATCTCCTTTCTCCTCCTAAGTGTGTAATAAATGAATGGATAAACTTCCATGGGTAAAGTTTTGGTCAGTAAAACTGTAGAATTCTTAATAGCACTTCCCTAAGACTCTTGACAGGAGTGGGTACTGTTTGTTTATTCATACATTCTGCTGAGCAAAAAAACTTTGGAACCTCAATTTTCACATCTGGTATCTAAAGACGAAAATAGTACCTTCCAAAGGATGAGGGTTCATGTAGAGAATAAACATCTTGGTCCCTATAATACACTGAATAGGATGTTGGCACGTCGTAAGTACTCAGTGTATGTTATTTGTTATTATCAGAAAACCTCTATGATTTTTACCTCCTGGGTTGTCAGAGGCTTTAAAAGGTAATTATACCACTAACTAATAACCAGTTGATTTAAAAATGTTCTCCTGTATACCTTGTAATATATTTTTTATTTGCACATGTAACTTATGTTATAAAAATTAAGGATATTAAAGATGGTGAGATTTAGCAAAGAACTTTAACTCCACATGCTTTGAATGCTTCCCTGAATTAATAATTTTCATGTCCATCATATTTTCTCCTTGGCCCACAATTCATCCCATATTTGGATCTTGGCAAATGATGACTTGGTTAATTAGGCAGTCTGTTAACTCTGATTACTAAGTTATAACAGATCAGTTGTAGAAGCATCACTGTGCAATTTGGATTAAAAGGCTCGTCATTTTATCAAAACAAATTTACATTTATGGATAAGTATGTTGTAATGCATTCGGTTAAAATGGTGCATTTCACAGGGAAAATGTAAAAGGGGTAAAGAATTATTTCCTTCCACGAAGTTATTTTTTTATTATGACATTTGTCATATTCCCTTGCACCAGGGATATACTTAAAAGCTTGGAATTTTCTTTTAAAGCTTAAGAATTACTGCTTATTTAATCCCCCTGTTATAAGAATATGATGGATGCCCTGCATTTTCACTTATGCATAGGTTAGTGTAGTGGCACATGGTTACATTCCAATTCTGACCACAGTGGCCTCTGATGCTGGACTTAATTGTAGAAATGAATCTTAACTGTATTGAGGGGAGTTGGGGGTTACAATGAGGCTTGCTCTCTTTCACAGCTGAAGCCATTGACACTTACTGAATAGGATTGGGTCTTTGTAGTCCCTTTCCTACCTGTCTTAGGATTCATCATCACTGAGACCCATTGAGGTGTCAAAATCTCACTCGCTTTCTCCATCTCTTTCGCTCTTGATTCCTTCCTTAGCATATGAGAAACACATGGCAAATGAGAAGATGAACACAATAATTTTCCAAGTTCAACAGACTCTGAAATGTATGTTCATTATTACCCTTCAAGATTCTATCAGATACCAGTAGTAGCATTCGGTAGATAGCAACTCACCCTTCACCCCCTCCCTGCTCTGCACACATATCCCTGTGTATGCATGTGCACACACACACACACACACACGTGTACACACACACACACACGTGTACACACACACACACACGTGTACACACACACCACTTAGTAACTGTCACCTAGGAGGTGTTTAATAGTTTTGTTGAAGATTGGTGGTTGGAAAAGCTGACAGCCTCCCACCCCCGGGGCTCGGAACCTCTTAGAACTGGTCTAATAGCCCGGACCCCGTGGTCTATTGTAATCATTGGAAGACATGGACCTAATAAATTTAATATTTATTTTTTCCGTAAGATTGCTGAAGTCTGACCTTTAGGAATTTCTGCATCTAGTTCCAGGGGACATAGGGAAACCAAAGAGAGAAAATATTTTTGAAGTTCATTGAACTTAGTATTTTGTCGATCGATCATATCGATCTCAGCAGAGGGTTAGAAACAGGAAACCTTATTAGTTCTTGAGCTGTATTCTCTCAGTGGTAGTGGTTTGGGCAAAACTGCCTTTTCTAAATCGAGAAGACCTTGCTGGTGTTGTAGGTAGAGAAGTTCACTTACCTCAGAATGGAAGTTGGTGTTTTATGAATTTGATGATACTCTCCTAATTGGGAACATTTAATAATAATCATAGATGACTCTTTTGCAGAGGGGCTTCTGGCTGGTTGTTCAAAGGTAAAGTGATGTTTTGAGCTCTAATTTGACAGATTTGAGCGACAGTCAGCCTGAATAATTCAGTTTTCCACGAGTTTCCCTACCTCCCCATTCCTTCCACAAGAACGAACCAAATAAGGAATTTTTCAAAACTGAAACCATTTTGGATTATATGAATTCTTATACTCATTTTCAAGAGAGAGAACTTGACAGAGAGATGCACTCTTGTACTTTTATGTGTGAAGTAAAGCCATTAGAACCTTAATTTGTATTTTTTAATGGAATTTTAGTTACCTAAACGGTATGTGTACTATAATAAAGTCTTGCCAGTAGAGCAAGAGAACCCACAGCGAGACATCTGCCTAAGGGATGAGTTAAGAAGTGGCACACGCTTGTATTTTCAAGCATCCGTTGAAGTAGATTGCTTATGCCACACCAGTGGTTCCCAAGAAGTATATATGGCAACATCGTGAAACTTTGTTGATGGCTTCTTTAATAAATAGGCCCATGAGTAGAAGCGAGCAGACTTATTGGACGGTTGGGTACTATTACTGTGTGGTTTTATTAATTACATTTATTCCTTTAAAATGACCTTGGATGAAAACAACCACCCCTTCTGTGGTCATGGTTAGCAGATGTTTACCGTAATTCTTTGCTCGGTGAAAAAAATGCCTCTTCCACCCAAGAAAAACAGCCACGTTTGCTTGGCTAAATCAAACCTTTGGCGCTTGGGTCTTACTTTATATATCATGGCTCCAGTCATACAACCGTTCCAAGTGTGAGGCTTAGCTCACTCACTCCGACATCTGCGGGAGAGCTCTGCTCACAGTGATCTATTATGTGAGCGCTTAATTCTTATACTGTTTTTGGCGTTCACCCCTCCTCATCGAAACGTGTATTCTGTATGCAAGCCCCTCTTTGTTTTTCTTGTAGAAGCCCGTCAGCCCCTTCATTTTAAAAGCTTTCCCCTTGGCTCACTGGCCATTTTAGTGAGGATTTTGCTCTTGGAAATGAAGTCAAGGTTCACTTCTTGATAGGAGAGTTAGGTTTTTTCTGGGTTATCTCTGAAAGAAGAGGCATCTCCTTTCCTTATATTTTGTGTTTGAAAAGCGCCTTTTCTTATTGCCTATTAGGCCTACTTAAGTGCCTCACTCTCTGTATCTGTGTGTGTGTGTGTGTGTGTGTGTGTGTGTGTGTGTGTTTGTGCACGCATGTGTTATATATATATATATATATATATATATATATATACACACACACACATATATACATATGTGTATATGTGTGTATATATATGTACATATATATATATGTATATTCCTGTTTTTTACAAACACTCATTGATCATGAACATTCTAGTAGTCCCTGCCTACATTTGAAATTCATGGTTCTCATAGGTATTTCAAGAGCAGCTCCCCTCTCTGTACTGAATTTCCATGCTGGAGAATGCAGCCTGCTCTTCAGCAGTGCTGAAAGGAAATACAACAGCAAAACCTTGCTTTTCTTGGGAAGTTCCTCCCTTTGGAATGGAGAACTCTGGGTGGCTCTTCTTATTTTGTTTCTATTGCCAAAATAAGCAGGGATCTTGCATAACACCGGGGTAGGAAAAAAGAAGTAATTTTAAGGAAAACATATGTTCATACTGAAAAAGAGGGAGCTAGAACTGGACAGGGGACAGTGACCCACAAAGTTAAAGACATCTTTTTAATTCAGGTGAGAAGGCAGGTTTTGATCATTTGGGTGTATCTAACAAAAAATAAAAAATAAGCTGCTTCCCCGTGTCCCCAAGTGTTTGATTCCATTCAAAATAAATCTTGGGAGTGGGAACCAAGTTTGATAGGTTGGTTAATTGATACATGTGGTAGTTGGAATAGATCCAGTTCTGTGTTAAATTATTTTCCCATGATCTTAGTTAACACTAAGTGATTTCCTTGGAGATGACTTGGTTTGAGATGCCTGCCCTAATCTGAAATCAGAGATGAAACTATCAAAATGTGATTCTCATTTGGTCTGACTTTAGGAGAATAGAAGAGAGGTTTACAGAGTTAAATGAACCAAAAGAATAAGAATAAAGTAAAATGGACCAAAGACGTCTACTGTAGCCGTTTGGTTGATTAGTGGACATATTATTTGTCCTTTTAATGGATTCCAAATAATTAACTGTTGATAGAAACAGAGAAGACACTTCAATGTTTCACACAGTTTGTGGGTGGCACATTTTGAAAATGCAGCTAATTTGCTAAAAAAGAAAAGCGAATAGAAAAAAGAAAGAAAAAGAACAAAAAAAATCTTTGACGTTTCTGATTCATCTATTCTCAAGGTTTAGAAATGGCAATGTTGGGGGAAAATTCAGCGAAGTTCTAATTTCCCTATTATAAATTGAACACTTGTGTCCTTAAAACGTAGTTGTGAAGGAGTTAGGGCCTAGAGCATTCTGGGTACTGGCATATGTCTGCAGTGCCAAAGCCAGAGGCGTCTTGGATGGGCTCACATTGGTGGTTGATGGGAGTATGGGATAGCCCCCAAATTGGAGAGCCTTGATTGTGCCTGGAACTGACTATTTGTATGTGCACTTCTTTCTCGGCTGCACAAAAGGCACATCTGAACATAGGTCTGGTTGGTTAAGACCTGTTACAGAGCATGCCTCTTAAAGAGCACTGCTGCCCTTGAGTGATGATATAAGTAGGTTTGGAAAGGATAGCAGGGGTAGATCCAGGCTTGTGTTCAATCTGTGTGATTAAAAATAATCTAAGTATTATTGAAAACTTATATTAGATAAAAGACTTATTACATATATATTTTTTAAAAACCTATATATTATATGTATACATATCTGTGTGTGTGTGTATATATATATTTAAAAGCCTACCCCACCCCTCCAAAGAAGAGAAGAAGCAAAGCCATTTCAAGTATCAGATTTTTCTTGGATGTTGGTTTAAGGTTCGGTTATTTTAGTGCACTCCTCTTTCCTCCAAAGACGTCAAAAGGCATTGTCATTGTCAGTAGTAACTGAGTCATTTTGCTGTTAGATAAATGAAGTAAAAAGAAAAAAACCTGGGTATGTCCACACACAAATAGAATTTTGAGTTGGATATTCTTTGAATCCTTACTGTAGGACACATTCTGATTTTTTTTTTTTTCGTGTTTTTGTCCTTTGAGGTCACTCGGACTATAAAATGGGCAGATGCCATCTCAGTATTAGTGGGTAGTAGGAAAGGCCCCAAGGAAAGTGGAAAAGTAGACCTACAAATTCCAAAAGCCTCGTTCGATAGTTATAATGTGACCATTTATCATGTTCTTCCTGCGTAACAGCTACTATTGTAAGCAGTATGCTAGCACTGTTTTATGGAATCCTTATAAATACTTTGAAATGTAGGTGCTCTTACCACGATGTTTCAGATGAGTGAACTGAGGACCAAAGAGGTTAGCTATGTTCAATTGCCTGGGGTTACAGAAAAAGTAAACAAAACTAAGGAAGGTCTGTAGGCCACGGTAATGTACCCAGGCCAGTTTCTTGGTTCTGTCCTATTTTTGCAAGTTTCTATAAGTTTATACAGTTCTTTCAAATTTAAATTTCAGTTTTGAAGTTTATTTATTTATTTTGAGAAAGAGCATGGGCAGGGAGGGGCAGAGAGGGAGAGAGAGAATCCCAAGCAGGCTCCACACTCAGCACAGAGCCCCACTTGGGACTCGGATCTCATGAACTATGGGATCATGACCTGAGCCAAGATCAAGAGTCAGACGCTTAACCAACTGAGCCACTCAGGTCCCCCTCAAAATTAAATTTGATAATGGCAGATTTTACCCTTGAGTCAAGGTCTGTTGCCTTTGAAATCCATATCATGTACTGCTTTGCTTTTTTAGGTCACTTGACCACCAAGAAGATGAACTCTGCTCCATTATCTTTCTAGGGTTAGTTTCAGTTCACGCCCCTGGTAACATGTGGCCTGCCATAACTTGATGTAATTTTAGGAACCGAAATTCATCCTTGCTTCTCTTGTTTTCCTTATTGTGCTCCTGCACACTGTCCTTCCCCCTCCCCATCCATCGCCTGTTCAGTTCTTGGTAGAGAGATTGGTGATCATTTATCTTGAATGACTGTGGTCTGACGGTTTTGAGCAGTTTCACGATGGAGTTTTGTAATTCCTGATATGTACATGGATACATGTATTAAGGAAAATCATTAACAGTGAGCCAAACATTTACTGGTTTGCAGCATGTAAATATGATAAGCCATGAAAAGTTTACATGTACCAAGCGAGTTATTTGTGTATCAGAAAAACTACCAGATTCAGACTCAGCAACCTCAATTTTAAAGTGTGTCTTCCACTAGATTGTTATCTCAGTTTCCTCATTTAGGAAATTTTTTTTTTAGTTTCTTTTTTAAGTTCATTTATTTTGAGAGAGAGCAAGAGACGACAGAGGGAGATGAAGAGTGAGAATCCCAAGTGGGTTCCGCACCGTCAGTGGTGAGTCCGATGCAGGGTTCAGTCTCACTAACTGCAAGATCATGACCTGAGCTAAAATCAAGAGTTGGACCTTTAACTGACCAAGGTGCCCCGCATTTAGGAAAGTGTTAAGAGAAGCTCCCTAAAGCTCCCGTGGATCAGTAACGTGAAATTCTCTATAACACAACTTCAACCTTCTGTCTTTACTGAGTAAAAATGATGGTTGTGGAAGTTGCTCAGTATCATGAAGCTCTAGGATCTCTTCATGGATTTGTTAACTGGTTGATGAACTCAAACTAAGACTTTGTTTATTTGAACTCCTTTTTTCTTTTCTTACATGATTGTTTACGGTTAAACATTTCCCTCCGAACGATGCTTTACCTGTGTCTCGTAAGTTTTGACAAATTTTATCATTATTTTCATTCGTCTGGAAGTATCTCCTAATTTCTTTTAGACCCGCTGGTTATTTAGGAGTGTATTTGATTTTCACCTATCTGTGAATGTTCCAAACTTCTTTCTGATACTGATTCCTAATTCCATTTCTTTGTAATTGGAAAAGGTACTTTGTGTTATTTCCATCTTTTAAATGTATTGGGGTCTGTTTTACAGTTTAGCTTCTGGTCTCTCTCTCCTGGAGAATGTCCCATGTGCACTTGGGAAGAGTATATATTCTGGTGCTGGGTGGGATTTTCTACAGATGTCTGCTAGGTTTATTGGGTTCTTCATATCATTCGTGCCTTCTGTTTCCTAATTGTTCTTCTGTCTAGTTCTATACATTATTGTTAGTGGGATATTGAATTTTCCAGCCACTGCATTGAATTGTCCATTCCTCCCTTCCTGTTGGTTTCTGCCTCATGTATTTTGGGGCTCTGTTTTTAGGTAAAGACTTTCTTGAGACCAAAAAGGAGTACTCTTGTTATCTTACCTACTTTCAGGACTTGGTTGAGTTTTAGAGTTTAAAAGAGTATATACCACACGGATGAAAAAGCTTAGCTTTATAATAAGAGCAGCTCTCTGACATTGATGGGGGCATTTAGGTCACCTTTACACACATAAAGGGAAATGAAGGATTGATGGCTTATTTATCTCATGTATTTTGTCATTGTAAGTGACCAGTGGTGTCCTGTTGAGGCCAAACCAACACTGTCTTCAGTATCTGGTGACTGGGGGCTTTGCCTGACACAGATATAATTCATTGTTTCATCTCTGCCCTTCACTTACCCTGCGTAGACATGGACTGACTGATTACAGACACCTTCCGTGGGGAAAATAGGCATTTTATTTTTATTTTCTTTTTTAGCAAATAAGAATAAAATGCAATTTTCTCGTTGTTTCTACATCTCCGACTCTACCGCCCTTTCTGTGTGTAGGCCGCATGGCAAACTCCAGGTGCATCTGTCATGCAGAAATTGCTTTTCCCCCCAAATACAGAAATGTGAAATAAACCAATTTGGGCTCAAGTAGTGTATGCTAGATTTACTTAGTATCTATCGAACATCTCCCTACACTCATTGTATTAGGGCTGTAATCAGAGAGTTAGAACTGCCTAGTTTCTGCACAAATGTATATATAGCTTCTACCTAGGCCGTGATCCTGCTCACTGATTGTTTTTGCTAACGATGTTATGGCCAAACATCTAATTTTTCTCTTTTCAGCGGCATTGTAAATTTGTTCTAGACATATGTCAGTTGGAAAGCAGGGGGTGGGGTAATAGACACACAGCACAGACACCCCTCCACCCCCAGGCTTATGTACTTACACATAAAAGATCATTCCTCCCTGAATACATTTTAAAAAGGCATTTGTCTTTGATTTCTCTATTCCTTTCACCATTTTATTATCCTTAACCATGTTTTGGTTTTTATCATTGAGTGATGAAATAATTAAGCCTTGCTTTTGAATTCACTATAAATGAAATACAGTGTTGTAGAAGTGATTTTACATATATGTTAAAGGCATTTTCTCCTCTTGTCATCTCTCCAAATAGTCTGTAGAGTTGATGACTGGTGGAGGAGGCCGTGCAGTCCTGCATCTTAACTTTCTCAGAGAAAGGAATTATTGTCATTGTCATTTTTTCCCCCCAAAGTGTGCCCTCCCTACCTGCTGGGTTTCCCAACAGCTGTCAGCTAACTCCTCGAGCCCCATACTGCTACTCGTGTTCCTGGTTCACAAATAGGAAGTAAACAGAAAATCTTGCTAATTTGAGCCCAGTAGGAACCGTAACGCTGTAATGAGGGACTAATTTTGAACGCACAGACGTAGCTCACAAAATTAGAACCAAATTTTTAAATGATCTTAAATAACTAATTGAGAGTAAGAATGGTACTTAAAAAAAAGAGTGAGTTACTG